>NW_025336087.1:47424760-47821087 GCF_004798865.1 Varanus komodoensis | reverse complement strand
GGCGGCCCTCCTCTGGCGTAGGCTGCCGGGCGCAGTTGGTGTTGCTGGTGGCGCGCTCCTCCCGCGGGCTTTGTAGCCGCCGGCCCTGCGTCCCCCGCCTCGTCCGGAGCACGCCTGCCACACGTGCTGGGGCGTGGCGGAGCAGCCAAGTGGGCGGTGGATGGCGGCGCGGTCTTACGCGGCCAGGCAGCGGCTCCCCTCCGGCACGGCGCGGTCTTACACAGCGAGGAGGCAGCCCTCCTCCGGCGTAAGCTGCCGGGCGCAGTTGGTGTTGCTCAACTCAAATAGCGACTATGAACTCAAAATGAAAAAAAAAAATGCAATCAGCAAATCTCTGGTTTAATCCAATGGATACTAAGCGAAAGGGAATTATATTACTTTTAACTTACCTTTTAAAGGGAGCAAAGCCAACAGGCAAATGTTGTTTATTCAGGAGTTCTATAACTGGAGCACCATCAACAAGAAAGCTTCTGCTAGCCAAGGTGTGCCAGTCTTTAGGGGCCTGGTCCAGCCAAGGGATGTCACTTTAGATCTGAGGATATAGGGATACAGAACATAAATAAGTGAAAGAAAGCGCACACTGCTTTTATCCATGGCTGTACATGTTCCCTGAATAGGCCAGAGGATGCCCTGTGGGCCTCCAAAGTCGCCTGGGTGTGCAACCTGTCAAGTTTTCCCTGCAAACTGAAAACAAGAGGCAGTGCCTCTTTGGACAATGGATTGTATAAAGTTCCTGTCTCCCCTGTTTCAGAAGTGATTGGTCTACCCAGAATGAGGCATGGCTAGGCAGAAAAAAGCCTGACAACCCCCAGCATTCATTCCACAGGCAGAATGGCTGGCTGGAGAATGCTGGGGATTCTGGGACATAGTCCCTTCCAAACATTCGCATGATCACATACTTGGCCACCTTTTAAAACCTTTTGAAGTATGAATGTTATACACTGCATCTATAATGAGGTTATAGCAAGTTATAACAAGGCTGCTGCAGTCCAATTTGCATTTTTCTGGAAGTCAGCTACACTGAACTCCCATGCTTTCAAATAGGAATGTACTGAAACTCACAAACATGCATTTGAAAAGGAATATCCAGAAGGCCATTTCAAATGGAAAGACAACCAAATTAATAAAGGGTAAAGAAACACACATACTTCTCTGCACAAAATATATCCTCCCGATTCCACATTTTAAAAAAAAAGCCAGAACTTTTTTCATGTAACCTGCATTTAGAAAAATAGCTGCAACTTAAGTCAACTTATTAAGTGACATATTTTTAGTACTGTTAAAATTCACATTATAAGATGCAGTTGTCCCATGCCACGAATGTAGCGAGCATCCAGTCTTTCTGAGTGGTCCATTGTCTTTGCCTCCAAGATCATTCATCTTATCTTCAAACTCAAACCTGGTGAGGTACCTGGAAGTCATAATGTTCTACCTGAGCCTCATATATAGTGCTGGGTCCCAGTTTTAGCAGACTTGCTTACTTGCATTGATCATTCAGCATGCATTCCAGAGGACTGGGGCTTGCCGTTATTGTCCTAATCTATGAAAAGGGGAAAAGATCTGATCCTGCTAATTGTAGGCCTGTTAGTCTGCGGAATGTCATTAGCAAGTTATATGCTTGCCACCTCCATGAGAAACTGCAAGACTGGCTGGAGTATGAAAACGTACAGCGATGGACAGGCTGTCTTTAGCACAGGGTGCCCCACAGTTGATCAGTAGCTTGTCCTTCAACATCTTGTTGAAAAATATACCTCAAAAACTGGGGGAGAGGTGGCTTTATGCAGCTTTTATTGGTTTCAAGTCAGTCTTCAACTCAGTTTCTGGAAACAGACTGTGGGAAAATGAAAATGGGTAGGTGAATTCAGGTGGGCCCTGAATATAGATAGGTTCTGGTTAACACTGCTCCACAGCCTATATGAAAATATAGGGTGTTCCAAAAATGTTGGCATCATTTTGTAGTCTAATAACATAGCTAATTCTCTCTCAAATGATCTCAAATTTTAACAGAATGTTTTGAAACTAATGTTAGTTACGCAATGTTATGCAAGACATACTACAGCGTGTTTGGCAGGAGCTGGACTACCGACTTGACATGTGTCATGTCACAGGTAGTGCGCATATTGAACATTTGTGAAGCTTTGTGTAATCAGTTATAAAATCTACACCCCTTTGAATCTCTTGTTTGAATTTTGATAAATAAATCTTTTATTGTTCAACATGAAGCCTATTTAATTTCGTTTGCCTAGGACTTGTAGTTACTCAAATATTCACATTTTAAATAATGTCATTTTTTTGGGACTTCTGCACATGCTTGCAGGTAAGATGTAGCAGTTCAGGTCACCTCTTAATGGAATAAAACAGGGGTGTATACTTGTGCCTACTCTGTTCAATTTTTGCATTCTCTGGTCGAAGATTCAGTGGAGGTAAATTCCCACCTTCACAAACTGACAAATAGATCCTTGCCATTTCTTCCGTATGCAGTGTTATCATCATTGACAAGCATTGCCTTGAGGTGCCTCCTAAGAGCTTTGGATAGTTATTGTTAAAAGGAGCTGTTGGTAATTAACTATGGCAAGTCCAAGGTCCTGGGTTTTTACCAAGAGGTCTAAGCATAGATGGCGGATAAACAAGCAACCCATCGTACAATACAGATAATTGGGTTGCTTTTCAGTCAAGAGAATCATGGAAAACGCAAATAAATAATGTCACTGCAAATCCGCAGAGGAGTTTAAAGGTACTCCTTGGGGTTTTTTTAGGGAGGGGCATGCATATCCCCTAAGCTTTGCAGGTCATAGCTCCGATGCTGTATGGCTCACAGATACTGTATGTGCTTATGGCAACTACAGCCAATGTGAAGTCGTACAAATAAATTTCTGAGAACCATATTTGGAACCTCAAGCTGCTAAATGATGGTTTCCAGCCCAAATGGAAAAGAATATTGAATAAGAAACTATACCATCCAGGATTCCCATCTAATGTTCTCTTGGCTTTTGGGTATTTGAAAGCCAAAGCCAGTATCCAGCAGCAGATGAGGGACACTGAGTAGCCCAGGCAATAGCGTATCCTAATTTCAGAAACAATGGGAAGCATTTCCCCCTGCAAATTCTTGAGTGAATCTGTCCGGCCAGATTTAATTTTCTTCTGGAAGGAAGATTCAAGGGCTTCCCTACCATGAAAGTTTATGCCCCTATGAGGTGGGAGGAGTAGAGACGGTTGGACATTTCTATTTCTTTTTCCATTGCTCCTTTTATTGTGCTCTTGGATTTACGTTCATCACTCTGCCATTACAGAAAATACCTGGTAGAACCAACTTATTTTACATATCACAGCTTTTATCAGATTGGTGCTCCCAGGTCACAGCCAAAGTGGCTAGTTTTTGCATAGCTGCTATTGCTTGTGGGAAGATGATGTCAGAACAATATTTTTAGACTTTTAACTTTAATTTTCTCCTGTTTTACACTTGTTCAAGCTTGATATATTTATTGTATTTTATATTGCTCTTCTCTGGGCTGGTGTATCACTGAGGCAAAACTTGCATGTATCCATGGCAAGCCTTTGTCTTGCTGCCCTGTTGTTGCTCAGTCACGAAGTCGTGCCCAACTCTTCACGACCCCATGGACAACTGCCATAGACCCACATAAATTGAAACTTTAAAATTTAAACTTTAAGTTTTACTGTGTCTCTTGATCGTATAATTCTTTTAAGCATTTAGGTATTATAATGATTTCCTTCAAGTGGTGTCATGTTTTAATGTCTTGGTTTTGGGGGGTTTTTGTACCAATTTGTTTTAATACTCTTGTATTTTACTGGCATATGACAGAAACAAATTCATTCATGCATTCATTCATTCATTCATTCATTCATGCATTCAAGTATCAAGTTAGAAAAATAGGATGCCCTCAGTTCTGTCCATTTCTATCCCAGGTACACTTCTTCTTTATTTCTTTATTTCTTATTTTTCTGTCCCACTTTTTTCCTTCCAAGAACTCAGGGCTGTTTAGATAACAATCAGATCACTGGGAAAGCAGTCAAGACCCCTGATTTCCTGTCACCACCACCACCACCATCACACTGCATTCGTCTTCCACCTTTTTTCATCTTATGAGAAACCCGGGGCAGCCTACATAGTTCCATTTTATCCTAACAACAACAACCCTGTGAGGTAATTTAGGCTGAGTATGAGTGGCCGGCCCAAAGTTACCACGTGAGGACCAGAGTCCAGATCTCCCAGCCGCCAATCCAAAACTCAGACCACACCAAACTGGCTCTAGATCTAGGAAATGCTGTACAGGTAACACCAGAACTATTGTAAAAATGACCTAAATACTAATTTAAGGAAAGGAAAGGAAAGGAAAGGAAAGGAAAGGAAAGGAAAGGAAAGGAAAGAGGGCTGATGCTTTTGTGAGTTCCGAAATCTGGTTTGGAACTTCTCCTCTACTCTGGGCTTTGGTTACTCCATGGGGAGGGAAATGAACTGGAACCCATTTAAAAATATATACAGGCGAGTTCTGGAAGTAAACACCATTGCCAGAAAAAAGAAAAGAGCCAAGAAAAAATGGCTTGGGGTTTTTTAGCAGCGCTAAGAGGCAATTCTAGGTTTGATTTCTCTCACATATTCTTTTTCTGATCTTTTATCTCAGTGCAGGAGAGAGATTTCTATTATTGAGCAACATTTCACAGACACTATATTGCAGAATGGCCTCTGTGTTATTTCCTTCAAATTCACACCTCAACTAAAAGTGCAATATTTCCATCTGTCAGGGAAGGAGCAGATTGCTTATACGGAGTGAAGATCTGCAAAGAGAAAATAATGCAGACAGCAAACCGCGCATGGGTGGAGGTGGCACTTCCTTTCCTGGGTCTGTGACAGGGGTGTGGCTCTGGGGCAGAGTCGTGAGAAGCAGTCTGGCTTGCCCTGACCATGCACTAGATGGCATTTCATTCGAAGAGGCGGGAGCGAAAGGACCACAGTCTGAGCATATTGTGGCTAAAGCGCTGACTGCCAAGCCTCAGCAGCAGCATCTCAGCTTTTCAGAATGGGGAAAGGATTTGCAAAAGCCAGGGAACCACCAACCAGCAGTCAAGGGAAGGATGATGGGGCTAGGGAAGGTGGGCATGGCTGTCCAGGAAACTCCGAGGGCCAGACTGGAACCCCAGCTAGGCTTGATTTGGCGTGGGAGGCGGAGATTCTACATTAAGCTGTTGCATTCAATTCCCACATTAAGCTCCAAAACAGATCATTCTTATCCTCCAGTCCTGTTTTCTGGAATCCATCCTTGCCACCCTTCTAGGAAGGATCCAGACCCATGTAGAGCTGCAGGATTTGGGTAAAGTACGTACGCAGACTGGCTATAGAACCATGTTTTAGGCAAGTTCAACCAAGAGGTGTGTGGTCTCTTGAGTCCCAAGGCAGAATATAATTATTTCCACTTTAAACAAACAGTAATTTATTCAAAAAACAAGGAAGGATCTATTTGGATGCACAGAAGATAAGGAAAACACAAGTGAATGCTCTATCAACTATTCATATTGGTATATTACACATGGTCCTGTTTTCTCTATAGTTACAGAAGCATGGAATTAGGTTTCCCTGTGCAAGAAGTACAAGTTCTGCTTTTCCTGTGAAGAGTAAAGCAAAACCACCACAGGGAGTCTCCTGCAGAGTTATTGGCTTATGCAAATATTCCACTAAAATTATTACTCTGGGAAACTCATTCTTCCTTCCTTAAAAAAAAAAAGACAGATTTATGCAACCGAAGCTGAGAGCTGGCTGCTGCAGGACAGAGTCCGGAGTTCTGGAACTTCTGTGTCACAAGATTCTGCATGGTTCAGAAGGATGGTCACTTTGTCTTTGGAAGTCCAGATGGATTGGCTGATGACAGGAGGTTTTTTCCAAGGTCAGGATAAGTAGACAGGGCTATGTCTATAAAGGAAATCTACTTCTTATTTGTGAAAAATGTTTGCAAACTTTCCAGAAATCTTCAGTGCTGGGATTATAATAAGCAACCGGCAAGTACCAAATCATGTAGGGACTGAAACCCCATCTCAAGCCTTTTCTTTCTGTTGCAGCGCGCAGACTTATCAAAATGATTTACTAGAAATAAATGGCATAGCAACTCTTTGGCTTAAATATTCAGGTTAGAAGGCCTTTTTAATTGGTATTTGTCAGACAGCATATTCAGGGACTATGCATCCTGTTCTGTACAAGTCTGTGGAAATGCATTGGGCCTGATATAAAATATGAATGGTATGCCTTACATGCAATAAGGCTTTAAATTAATATTCATATATGTAATGCAGCATGAATTGAATGCTTGAGAATAAGGATGGGAGGATTTTACTTATTTATGCATTTATTTATTGCTTAAGAGCTTGGGAACCATTTACAGGACAGCCATTTCACGTGGGCTGCCAATCACCCAGTCCAGCATCGGTAGAAGTAACCATGGTACACATGCGCTGAATTCTCACACGGCTGTGCGCATGGCCAGCTCCATCTGTTTGGGATGAGACTGGCTGTAGTCTGACTGCTCTGGAACTGCCTGATTGACTTTGAGGGACCAGATTTGCAGCACCTCTTCCAGCTGCAAGCGGTTTCTGCCTCTGGCTTATACGCTATATGCAACTTGTCCTATATTCTGTTAATAGTCACCAATTGCATGCCTCCAATAAGCCAGCACTAGCAGTCCCTGCACTAGAATTTCGAACCACCGCATGAACGTAAAAGGCCCCTGAGTGTAATACATTGGGAACGTGATGTTCTCCAAATGCCATGAAACCTGAGCTTGAGCAAATCTCATTCAGAGGCTTGCAAGAGATTCCAAAATGCTGCCATTCCCCGCACTCCTTTTTATATAAGCAATTCTTATTCTGTTTGTTGCCCTGTGCACAACATGCAAAAGGATATTTCCGCCTAAAGTCTAGGCTAAAAGTTAATTTACTTCAGTTTATCTGGAATTATATTTGCATTAGTTATCATGTAAAGACTATTATCCATGTTATATCTGTCAGTGATGATAAGCTACATGTGGATGAGTGTAAGCCATTCATTTCTTTATAGATCCTAAGTTCCCGAGAGAGTGTCAGACTTCTACATGACATTTCAGAGCAATGAATTTTTATATTTGGATATCACGTTAGCTGAAAAATGTGTACGATTGCATGTCACCTGGCAGCTCCCTATTAAGAATGCATTTGGGGAAATAAGTACGTAGACTATATAGCACTCAAAAATATGCTAGGGACTGACACACTAATTTATAAAGGCAGTGTAGATGGAGCTCATTTGAATTCTACAGAGGTAGTACTAACACATCTCTTGCAGTTTACACATAGTATCATTGTATTGGTGAATAAATCTGACACTAGATAGCTGTAAAAACAGCAACGTATTATAGATTGGAGCAGCTATATTTTTATTAATGGTGTTATTGGATGTGGAGCCCCCAAAACAGCAAAATCTAACGGAAACTTGTTCAGCAGACAGTATCAATCCAATCCCTGTGATGTCTTTGCATTAGAACCTCTGTGATAATATTTCATGATGGGATGAAGGAGATGGAGAACCGTAGGTGTGTGCGGCACTAAAAGTACCAAGACATTTTGCATGTGCATGTTGATTGTTTATCCTTTATCAGTATTTGTTCCCTGCTATGAAGATGTGTAACCCATATTATGCCTTTTCTAAACCTCCGTGAACTGTGATGAAATATAAGTAAATGGATATATTTTACTGGATCGACTTGTCTAAGTAAGAGGTTATGCAAGCACAACACTCAGAAATTAATATTCTGTAGGATGAGTGGTTGTATAAAGGTTTGGGACATGACCCACCATCTCCCAAAAGTTGGTAAAAGAGTGTTCCATTCCCTGGCTGTCACACATCCAACAATTTTTACCATCAGGATGCGATTGGCAAAGCAAAGGCAAGATGACTCAGAAGCAAAGTCAGGAAATCCAGGTTCACATGGCATTTATGACAAGGGGGTAACTAGAACAAAGGAAAAAAATGAGTGTGGGAAGCAAATGGTTGTGTGAATCTATTCACCCTCGTGTAATGTGGCTGAATTCAGGGAGATGTATTTTCAAATGAACATGTCTGGAATTGGATTGCTGGGTACTAAATAAGAGAATCTGTACTAATTTTAAATAGCAAATTAAAAAACTAAACCATTACAACTCAAATTAATTAACTGAATCTGTGCAGCTCACATAATGTGTACATTTACAGTCTGTTCATGGCTTTCTACAGAGGTCTCTTGTCCAAGGCAAGGCAGATGATTGCCAGAGAGAGGGCCTTCTCGGTGGTGCCCCATCATAGAATGTTATTCCGTCCCAGCTGGCTTCTTTTTTGTTGGTCTGTCAGTGCCACACAAAGAACTCTTTATTTTCCTAGCCTTCTATTCTTAATTTTATTTTTCCTGATGATGCATAAATGGCCTTTAAGATTCCCTTCTCTGTGTGTTATTCTTTTAAACATGAAGGCTATAATCCTATGCCCATTTACCTACAGCTAAGCTCTGCTGAACGCAGTGAGATTTATTTTCAAATAACTTTGTCTAGAATTGCATTGTTGGGGACTAAAGCACATAAGCCATACTAATTTTAAATAGCAAATTAAGAAACGAAACCACTGCAATTGAAATAAAAGAGTTAACCAAAAAAGACTGGTGAACTCTCTTTGGAATATAGAAGATGAAATTATCAAATGCAATGAGAGGATGATTTTGAATTCTGAACAGTCCCCAAAACTAAATTTGAACTATACTTTTATATCTTAAATTCGGCTCTGTTTAATTGATGCTAAGCTAATTTCTGTTAAACCAGAAATGGAAAGTACATTTTGAACACGAATTGATCTTGTGGCAATGTACTAGACAAAGAGAATACAGAGGTCTGTGTTTTATGTAAAATTAATTTACAGATTATTTAGATAGGCAAACTGAAAAGCATTCTGATCTGATGCAGCCCCAAGGCGACTGCATGACACAACATCGTTAAGAATGGCACTAGAACACACCAAGCATCCTGGCAGCCACTCAGATGTGCCAATAGGACACCCATGATCTGGATACGAGTGCGGTAGCCCTCTTGCTCATATGCCACATAAAAGTTTGTATGTAAGGATTAGACAAAGAGACAAACCAGTTCTGGAAATTTGAAGATGCTATGGAGCAATTGTTTTGTGCAACCATTTCAGTCTGTTTCATGACTGGACGTAGTGTGAAGATGAGTATTTATCAAAGAGAGCAAGTGCTATGCTTGAAACATCACTTTTTGTGAGCACTATTTAAGAATAAGAAAATAGTGGGGTGGGAAACAGGTACTATAAAAACTGATAATAAAAGAAATGAAGAAAAGGAATAATCGCCCCTGAAGCATCAAGTGTACAGGTCCTGTGCATACTCCCAGCTTAGGAAAGGTCACTAGAAAAAGAGACAAGGCCGAATTCAGTTGATTTGCCAATTGATGTAAAATCCCCATAGTAATCTGTGGCAAGCTAGAAGTAGAACTGAAGAAATCAAACATTTCCTATGGGGAACAAGAGGTGAATTCTGTGACTTTCTTTCTAACAGTCATTCTGAGATCTCTGCCACTAGGGCCCTTTTCACAAGATATACTCCCGACTTTGCCACTGATTGTACATTCATCAGAGAGCTGCAGTCAATCACGCCTCCCTGCCAGGTGTGTACCTGTAAGAAATATGCAGAACTTTCCCTTTATTTTGTGGAATTGGCCACTGATCCCCTTGGTTGCATTGAAAATGCTCACTAATTCTAGATGTAGGGGCACTTCCACCAGTGCTAAGCTTGGATTTTATTCCTGAATTCAAAGCTGGGAATAAAATAAAAGCTTCAGAGCATGCACAGCCTCCATCTAACTCATAGTATTTCTGTGCATGAATGGAATTTCTTGGATTAACCTTTTCTTCTGGGAGGAAATGTAATGATGGTGGCCCTTTAACTCTTATGGGAAGGTTGGCATTTGAACCCTTTCCACAAACAAGGTCAGTTCGAAGAAGCAGCCATACAAGTAGCATCCTTCTCCCAATCAATATATCCTTTCTCCACACTATTGGCCATGTCAAGTCGAACTTATACCAAAAAGCCATATGAAAACAACCTATTGGGAAGGATATGTTATGTAGGAATGATGCATTTGGTGATTCAAAACTTCAGTTTCTCAGTATTTGCTCATAACACAAAAAATCATCTATGCAGAATGAAAACTCTTCAAGCAAGATCACACTAATAAATTTGACCAAATATGTTCTACCATCATATAGCATAATTCCAGTGCTGCATGTAGGTATTCCCAGTTCTGCACATGAAAAATGTTTCCTAATTGATTTCTCTCTGTTATACACGCTGGACAAAGTGGAGGTGTACTGTAGAAGCAGTCAGATGGCCAAGAACATGTATAAATTTGGAGAACTGCGTATAGACAGATGCAGCCAGTAATTCTGAAAATGGCAGGCTTTCCTACCAACTCTTCTGCAGCAGCAAGTCCTGAATGATCCTTTCACTGTAGAAATAAAATTGAGGGGATGTTTGACACTACTTGTCCATCAAAGAGAGTGTTAGTAGCTAGCCACTAGGGATGGGACCCCGAATATTTCATTTAGAGCCCAGATCTCTGGGGAGCCATCTGCCCTCCTCCGGGCTGTCCAAGGAGACTTGCTGAAATAAAGGTCCAGGGGCATGGATGGTCTTGGTGACATCTGATTCCCCTGGACTGGCTGACTTTCAGCCCATGTGTGCTTCATCTGTCACTGCTCCTACCCATCTTTCTGCCTGAGGTTTTTCCTGAAATCAAAGACACACACACAGAGGGACTTTAGAGGTGCTGTAAATTAGCATACACAGACTTGTGAATTTTTGTTGTTCGACAGACTTGAACCCTAGAACAGTTCAGTACCTCACTAACACGTCCCCTGCCGATCAGCAAAGACTGTCTTAGCAGCTCAGGTTGTTGACACTTCAAAGTGAGGGGGGGAGGAGGAGAAATCTTGAAATATACACAAACTAATGGTGTTAGCAGCTGCATTTGAGGCACATTTCAGCTAAAAGCCTGCTGTTACCTGTAATAATCCCCTCTCCTTACTGAGGAGGAAAAGCATCTAAGTCACCTGAAGAAATGAGATTCATATTTTTCCTCAGACATGTCCCTTTTTGAGCATGCTGTTTAAAGACTAAACTGGATAAAACAGAATTGACATGATGTAATTACTTGCCTCTTACAGTGTGCTAACTTAATTTGCTTTTCATTCCCAAGTATTTAAAAGGCCATTATATTCACATCAGACATTACTGTCTGCCAATTAAAGCATTAGATCAATGAAGTAGAGGAGAAAGAGTGAGAATTCTGTTATCAAGTTTTCCAGGTAGAACTTCTGATAGAGGAAAGGAAAGGGAAAAGGGAAAGTCTGCTTTGAATTGCTTAATTTCATCTGTGTGTGCATGTGCTTTAATGATACACTGTCTTGTTAATTTTTTTCAACATTGCCAAAGAAAATTATTCAGTTTTCCTAGGCGTGCATTAATAGAAAAGTAAGAGGACCTGAGTCGCACAGATGCCGCTGGTTTTGCAGTGTTGGATGTCCCAGTGACATTTGCACCCAATACCAGTGCATTCTCATAGTCTGCAAAAGTGCCAGGGGTTGGTACATGGTTGGTGGCAATCTTGTGCTTCCACTAGCTTGTTGGATGGTTCTTACTCGGCATAATATTACTGATTTCCCTGCATCTTTTCAATAGTGTGATAAGAAATCATTAGTGTCCAAGGAAACAATAGGCTGGGAATGGCTCATAAGAAAGTGGAACCACCAAAATGAAAATGCAAGTGCCATTTCTTATTAGTTACTATCATTTTCAGCAATAAGAGTTATGGCACTAAGATCTGTCTGTCATGTACAGTACTTTGAATTCAGGATGCTTTTCTCCCCTGTGTAGTTATGGGAAATGTTAGTACTTTGGAGGTGCAGAAAGTCATAGTAATTGCATTATACATCAGAACAGTGCAGAAGGATAATCTAGCATAAAGAACTTTTTCCTTCCTCTAAATGAGCATTAAAATATTGCATAAAAGGTCATTATAGGCAGACCATTAAGACATGTTAATAGAGATGCTATTTCTGACAACTGTAATGTGATTATAATTCAAGGATTTAAGAATATTATAGAAAGTAGCTTAGTGTTTTACCATGGTCAAATATGATCGTGCAAGTAGAGAAAAGAAAAAGGGAAGACTGCTTTGATTGTTCTACAGTACCCTTTATTTAACCTTTGTCTGGGAAATCAAGTTTCTTCCCTCATGAGGAAGTAGGAAGGAAATTTGTACAATCTCAATTAAGGAATCACAGAATAACCAGTATTAAATACATGGTGGATTTTATAATGCTGTTGCTGCTGTCTCCCTCTCCAAATTGTTGCACTTGATCATCTTCCAACTCTCATGAGAAGATGCCTCATTTACGCTCAAGAACACGTAGTCCATGAGGCTGCTTCTTTTGTTAATCATTAAAAAGTGGAGGCTAACCTCTGTATGAGAAATTCTGTGTATGTTGTAACATATGAATGACAATACAAGTGTGTTCTTGTGCAAATATATATTTGTGCAAAGCTATGTTCTCAAACTGATATATACATGGCAGGCTCCGTCTTACTGAAAGTGGTACCTAGAGCAATCAAAGACATTGACCTGGATTTAAAGAGCTGCACTAGCAGCGCAGTTCCAAAGGTGCTTTTTGGTCCATGTTTCCCAAACAGCATCTTTTTGTGCCACATGATAAGCAGCTCTGGAAAGAGTTGAGAGTGTTGTTTTTATGACAGGATATGGTTTTTCCATATTTCACTTGGGGAATTTTCATTCCATCATCATAACAACTCTAAGGATCTCCTACTGGAATTCTCATTTCAATTAGATACTGCAATCCACATATTGTATATAACTTAATGTGCTGTTTAAGGGATGCTTGGAGAATTGCTCCTATTTGTCATGTACAGGCATACATGACACCTTTGCAGGTGCTGGGACTAGTAAAAGCCTTTCCGTAAATGCACGATAGTGCTGTTACTGCTAATGTACCATTTGGAGTTTTTCTTTGATTTTTCACAGTGCTGCAAGTCACCCTTGGCAACTGATTAGTTCCTTGAGATTTTGATAGAGGGATAAGCCATTATCAGCCAGACTCCTGGAGAGCTCCTGGTTGTTCCAGCATGATTATCATGAACATCATACAAAATACATGTTTGCCTTAGGTGAATCTCCACCAGCAGTCCTCTCTTTCTACGATGGAAGCACCCACCCAGCCAGACGAGTTCAGAGCTAACGGTACAGGCGGTGCAGTGGAGCAGCCTCTCCTTATTTCATCCTCCTCACTTTGATCCAACAGGTTAAGGGTGGATCAGGCCAACAGTGGCTACCAGCAGGAAACCAAGGCTGCAGTTCACGTGTTGCGATCCATACATCCCAGCAACTGGAGTTCAGAGGCATGTTGCCCCCGATGGTGGAGGTAGCATAACGCCATCATCACTAGTAGAAACTGATGGCCTACCAGTTACTGATTTGTGCAATTACTTTTTAAAATCTTCTAAGTTAATGGCTGTCATCACGTCCTATGGAAGCAAATTGCAAAGGGTAGTAACCAATAATTGTAGCTACAAGTGACATAGCACTAGCACAAGTGGTTTCTGGGGCTGTGCAAATAACAAAAGGTAGAACTACAGTTCCTTTTCAACCTTGCACTTGAGGTCATCTATGCTAACACTTGCTAATTGGATAAGTGCAGGAGCCTCATTGAAGACTACCAAAGAGTGATGAAATCAATCAAAGGGCTGGAGTCACTCCACTATGGGGAAAGGTTATGATGTTTCAGACTGTTTTGCTTTGAAATTAGTGAGTAAGGGGAGACCTCAGAGAGGTGTCCAAAATTACAGATGTAGAAAAAGTGATAGAGGGACAATTTTCTTCCTCATAATACTAGAACCTGGGATTGTCCCATGAAGCTGATTAATGGGGGAATCAGGACAGATAAAAGACATGCTTTTTCATGCAGCACAAATTTAAATGATTAAATTTACTTCTACTAGATGCAGTAACGGCCACTAATTTGCAGTTTTAAAAGGGGACTTGACAAATATGTGAAGGAGATCAATGGCTACCGGTACCATGCTGTATCGGAGGCAGTAAGCTTCAGCACACCCTTTCCTGAGGAGTTTGGGTGGGTGCATTCCTGCCCCACCTGCGGGACCCCGTGGCCAGCTGCTTGGCCACTGCATGAGGAGAACGCTAGGTCAGACGGATCCCGAGTCTGATCCAACAGAACTCTTCTTGTATTCTTACCATTTTACTTGTCATTTAACACTCTCAATCTCACTGTCTTCAAGTGTATAGTTTGCTGGGTTTTGTGTGGACTGCTCTTGTTCTCTGGACAGAAGATTGGTTCCCTTCTTCTCTCATCTATTATTAGTTCCCGCAAAACTCTGTTTTGCAACGTCATGCTGAGATATACATTACATTATGATCACTTGTTAAGAGGCGCAGCAAGTCTGAGGACTGCTGCTTTAAGGATGTAACTTGCTTGGCCTTGTCGTTCCTCCAGTCACTTATGCTTGCGCACTCCTTGCTCCGTTCTCTGATACCAGGCCCTGCTGTGCAGCGAGGCAGCCAGTCAAAATGGCTGTGAGACAAAGGCATGCTACAAAGGTACGCTACATCTGTGCTACAAAGGAGTACCCGTTTTATACCGGTTTAATGCTCGTGGCTTCCCCTGAAGAATCCTGGGAATGTTTTTTTAATTAGGGTGCTGAAAATCTCTGTTGGAGATGCCATCTCCACTCGTGTAAGTTATCATTCCCCAGGGTTCCTCTGGTAAAAAGAAAGAAGTAGAACCAGCTTTAAGATTTTAGAGTAGAGCTGCTCACAGAATTAAGGCCTTCAGTCATTACTGACAAAATCACTCTGCCTTGAGCTTTCTTTCCCTTTTGTTTTCTTCTGCCTGAAAAAGCGATTTTCCCTGATTTTACTCCAGGAGTGGTTTAAAGAGACAATAGATACTAGCTCAGTGGTCGTATTCCACCAAAAATAAATAATCACAACACACTGAAACCAAGGTGTGTGCCTATATGTGTCCATTCTGAGCAATCACAGAGGGAGAAAGCTGTATAATACAATTGCTATTATTGTTACATCTCTCCAATTAAGTTTATTTCCCAGACCACAGCAGTGACCTTTCAGTCAGCTAAAATCTCTTCCTTCCCTCCTTACATTAACAAAAGTTGGCCTCCGCATGCATTATTCACTGGCTGCACTTCGAAACAGAAGCCTTTGGTGCATTTAGGAGAAGGACTTAAAAAATGGATGCGCTCTTTTCTGTCGCCAAGCATGGTCTTGGTCTCTGGGAGCACAAATAAGAAGTGCTGACAGAGTGATTAAAGTGAAGTTCTCAGCTTGTTGTTTTAGAAAAGGTTTGATGTTGTATTTTGTATTATTAATGAGCACAAGACTCAAGATTAGAAATCCAGCGGTGAGGCTTTCTTCTGAAGCTGACCTTGCAACCTGGCAGCTGGGTGCCTATTTTCTGTTTCACCCCTAACTCTGGTGCTCTCAGAACCAGCTTTCGTGACGTGGCTCGTGCTTCTATCTGCCTCGCTCATCTGCAGCACTGAGAGAGCCACTCAAACGAGGAAATGCACATGTCCCATCACTTCTGAGGACTGACTTTTATCAGACAAAATGCCTCTACATGACTTCTTCTGTACTCGCTAGAAGTCAGGAGACTGTAATATTACAGCAGAATTGTTGCTTTTGTCTCCACCCAAGGGATGGATTCCTGAGAAACATTCAGGAGCGAAAGACGAGGCAAAGGGAGATTTTGGGAAATCTCCAAAACATTGGGAAATTTTAACTGGAAGTTCTCTTGCACCTTGGGAGAGAGGTTTCAATCTTTTGAAAGGAAGATGTGTGAAATATGGGAATCTGCCAAAGAACTGGTTAGGGAAAAGAGAGTGTAGCTTGGAGAGAGGGATGGAACCATGTTTGATGATCGGTCCAGGGCTGCACTGGACAGTTCGACCTGAGGTTCAACAAGTGCCCTGGAGACTATAAGCCAAAATGGTGAAATGAAACTTCCATGTACCATTAAGGATGCTTAGGAATGCAGCCTTTGTGCGCAGAAAGATGAATGTGCTGCTAACCATTCTTCTGACTATCTCCTATAGCAGTGGTGGTGAACCCATGGCACATGTGCCACAGCGGGCACACAGAGCCCTCTCCGTCAGCATGCAGGCCAAGTCCAGCATCGCCTCAGCCCTCAGATAACAGCGCACGTAGGGGCCATGCGCATGCTCGGAAAGGAGTAGTGACACCAGGTGATGACATCACAAGCCGGGACTCATTTGCTGCAACTCGTCCTAGCTTTCACATGGCCGGTCTGTGCGCTGCCAAGGAGGATAGATAGATAGATAGATAGATAGATAGATAGATAGATAGATAGATAGATGGGACTGGCTATGAGTTTTAATACATTCATTTTTATCAACACAAGATTTTAGCTTTGAGTTTTCTTATGAAAAATTGAAATTTAATATCTAAGATTTAGCAAAGAGATGTTCTAATTGAGAGACTGAGATTCTTTTAATGTTGTGCTGTCCCCCTGGCATAGTTGAATCTGCAGCATCATATTCAGGTTTTATTGCTGTGTTTGCACTTTGCAATAAACAAGTGGGTTTTTGGTTGCAGTTTGGGCACTCGGTCTCTAAAAGGTTCACCATCACTATCCTATAGTTTCAAAGATAGATTCTTAAAATGCATAGAGGGAGTGCAGCAGGATCAAATCTTCCATTTTCTGTAGGGGAAATAGTTCTCAACCGGGAAAATAGTTGGGACCAAAATCAGTAGACTGTGTAATTTTCCTGAGAAGAGTGATCAAATCCATTATCTTTTTCTCTCAAACCTTAACTAGCAAGATCCTTTTGGGACATCACAGCAGGAAGGCCATGATGGCCACCCTGTTATCTGCCTCCACCTTCTGAAAGGGATGGGAAAACTGCTACTTCCCGACTATGGCCAGTTTGCTTGTTTTACCCATAATTCCATTGCATTCAGATTCTAGATTAATATGTGAATTTTAAAAGTCATCCTCTCCAAAATTAGATTTAAATGACTATTTTCTCTTAAATGGATCTTCTCTCAAAATATGTATTTTAATGTATTTTTTCTCAAAACACATTTAAATGTGTGTGTTATTTATTTATTTATTTAGAAAATTTCTATGCCGCCCCATTTGCCGAAGCCTCGCCAAAATACTATTTAAAGATGGGAGGTAAAAGGAAGCACTTCTTCACACAGTATATATTTAAACCATGGAATCCACTGCCACAGGAAATGGTGACAGCGACCAGTCTGGATGACTTTAAAGCGGAATGGGACAGATTCCAAGGAGGAGGCTCCCAGTGGCCACTAGCCTTGCTGGCTGTGTGCCACCTCCTTTACCAGAGGCGGCCTGCCTGCATACACCAGGCACTGAGGAGCATGGGCAGGAGGAGGTCTTGTACCCATCCTGCTCAAGGGATCCTGTGGCAGCTGGGTTGCCATGGTGCTTACAGAGTGCTGCAGTAAATGGACCTTGGGTCTGATCCAGCATGCCTTTTCTTATGTTCTTAATTTTGGAAACATCAAAAGCTGTGTTGCAACCTTTGGAAAAGTGCACAGTCTGGTGGTTAGCTAAAGGATAGTACCAATTCATGCATTAGTAATTTCCTACAGAAAGTTACAGAGACTGAATTCCTCAGGCATGCCTAATTGAACATGGGTGTTTCATTTCACAATCTTATTTTATAGCCACTGGGACACCTATTGTTAATATTTCCATATAAAAACTTGTGCGGGCTATATATGCTGTATTAGAACAAGCATTTGTTATGCTTAATTTACTATCTGCAATGTTATTTAGACATTTCTCACCACAGAATTTAGACGTTTGGTCTTGGATGTGTGTGTGTGTGTTTCCATATGCTTACTCAGAATTCTCTGGGGCAACATCTCTGTAAATATGTTTGTGCTTCCCCCACCCCCGGTGTGCAAGCTGCTATGTCCAGCTCGGGGGACGTGTGCAAAACTTTTTTCAGAGCAGAGTTTACTGTCTGCACATTGAAATTGGGATGTCTTTTAAAGAGAATTGGACAAGTGCTTGGAGGCAAAGGCTGTCAATGGCTGCTCACGTACACCAGTTGCTGGGACCGTAGGATCCCATGAGCAGCTGGTTGGCCACTGTGTGGGCTGAATGCTGAGCTAGATGGATCCTTGGCCTGATCCAGCAGGGCTCTTCTCATGCATACAAGTGCAATCCGTAGCCAAATTTCATACACCCCTATAGCTTTTTGCAGGGGATAGGAATGCATCTGAACAATGCATGTGTTTGAAAAAGTGCATTTTAAAGAATAAGTACACAAGCGTGCTCTGATCAATGGGAGTAGATTGCATGCCTTTGAATGCACGCAAAGTATGCACCCAGGTGTGATGCTCAAGGAAAAAAAGATTCCCGTCTAATATGGACACTGGGATTTGAAATGGAAATCAAGAGAACCTTAGTTAATTTGAGTTTTGCTGATTTCCACATCCTTTGTAGACTGAAGGCAGGCATTTTATCAAAAGAGGCAGTTCTGACTTCATGACAGATCTGTTACCAAAGCAACAGGCCAAATATTGCACCCCTTCACTTGCCCATCCCTTTCTCCTCCTCCTGCTCCGGCATCACATACTAGCAGAAAGGGAGAACATTAATGTCATGCAGGGAATGATTGAGGTACATACAGGGAAGATAATATTACAGCGTGTAGAAGCAAACCTCATTGGTACTTTGCAGGTATGGGGTCCATGCATCTCATTTGCTATTCTCCAAGCACCCTTGACATGTTAGTTTCAAAACTGAAGTCCTGAAAAATAACTGAGGTAATGAAACTGCCCTCCTTTCATTGGAAGTTTTGTGTTTCGTGTCAGGTCAAGATGCTGCTTTTCAGACTTGGGCACAATCTTGACTCTCCTAGAAAGCTTTATTCTGTCACTGCTCATGTTTTACCTTATGGTTGCTACAGGTTTGGACAGTTTAGATTGTTAATATTATTTCTTGATCGATGTGCTTGCACTGTTTTTATTTGTGTTTTATTTAATATATCATGAGCTCTCATAACACAGAGGAAGCTTTGATTAAAAATATAAATAGATACACTGATACATAGGGTAACATCCACAAATCCGATGTGTTTGTGCTAGTTCTGTGCATGCATGCAGAGTTCAGTGTCAAGTGAGTTGGGTTTAATTTAGTGATTAGTCTCCAGGCCACTGGGAAGCATCCTGGACCAGCAAGGAATCCCTTGCCATTCTTTCTGCCCCCACCCCCCCTTTTTTTTTAATGTTAACCCTTGGTATGAGATGAGGGCCGATTTTCTCCAGGACTGTGGGACCTGAGCTTAGCTATTTCTTTCTCTTCTGCAGGTATCTGCCCATCTTCTCATTCTTGGATCTATAACCTCCCTTTAGCACCACAGTGAGTCTCCTTCCAGGAGTGCAGGGCATAGGGTTTTGGACCACAGCAGTGGAGAAAAGCATTAAATTCACTTCCCTCCAAGGAAAATTTGGGGTGAAGTAGGAGTTGGGAAACCCTGCTATAAATTTACAAATAAGACCCAACAGCATCTTTTAAAGGAATTTGATTTTAATCAATGTTTTTCTTTATTTATTTCATGTTTATTTCACCCAATTGTCTGGGCGATTAACAAAAGTTAAAATTAATCCAGCATTAAAGAGAGGTGCATGTTAATTTAAAAGAAGAAAACCATAACAGTAACTGGCAATGATTCAGCATAGAAGCATAGCAGTAGTACAGAATAAAATGGGTAATATAAAAATAAACTTCAAAAAATGAAACTATTAAAATACTGGCAAAGTAAAATGATCTTGACCTGATGCCAAAAAGGATACAAAGTAAATAGCAAGTGTGCTGCTTTGGGCAGCTCATTCCAAAACTGGGGTGCCACAACCAGAAAGGCACTCCTCCTGGTAACCACCCACCTCACTTCTTTTAAAAGGTTCTCCCACAGAAGGACCCCCAAAGATGACCTCAGGGTCTAGGCAGGTACATATGGTGATCCTACAGATAACCTGGCCCCAAGCTATTATTGTTAATAGTGCAATGGAAAACAATCAAATATAGCAGTACCATATTTTTAAAAAATTATGGTTCAAAGACTACATACTACTGAATATTGTTCCTGCATCAGCCCTACTAAATCCAAGTTGACCTTGATTAACAATTCCATAAGAAGCTGCAGTTGATTTTCAGAAACAAATATAAGTTTATTAAAATAGGTTCTAAATTCTTTATTTAAATGAGGCAGTTCTTTCTTTGTCTTCTTTCTTTTAGTCTACTTGAAATTTAGAAACTGAGGGGAATACTTTCAGATAAAGAAGATTCTGAGTGTATAGTCATACCATTAGTTTCTAAATAGACCAAATATGCAGTTTACATAAACATGGACTATAATTAGATGATACAAGCTTTAAACACACACTCAATTTTCTTGACTATTTGTAGTGGTGAAAATAATAGGGAAAGTTAATATTTTGGCATCCTGATATCCTGATGTTCTGTGGAAATCCTTCCTACTTCTAAATCAAGGCAAAATTTATGTATTTTGGCTGTTATCCGCTTTCTGCTTAAGGGATCCATAATAAATAGGATTCACAACAAATGCACCAAGTTTTTCTTTGGTTGTTCTCCTCTCAGGCATCAGTGTTCAGTGTGGGTCAGGTTCTTTTTTGTAATGATCTTCTATTAATTCAGGAGGCAGCGCCTCTGTTTCTACAATAGAACCCCTCAGAATGACATAGCAGGACTTGGTTTGCCTAGAGATCCCAAGAGTCACAGTGACTTAGATGTCCCAATTACATGATTCACGGTGCAAGTTTTTCTTCTCATTGATACTTTCATGAAAGCTGTCAAAGGGACACTTAGAAAGCCATGCAATGAAGTTCACATGGCAGAAGTCATACAGGAATGTGGGAAGAAGAGAAAGAGAGAGCATAGGTTTATCTGATGACATTCCCCAGGGATAATGCCAGCTTCCCAGAATGAACACACATAGCTTTCAGATTTGCACAGGGCCTTGAGACACAGCTTCTGAATTTCTTTTGGCACACTCAGTTGAGGGAAATGCAACTTTCAAGTGGAGGCTCTGCATTGAAACAGTACGTTTTATGAAGTTCTCTGATGGAGTGTTGGAATGTCTTTTTTCAAAGACTGTTATGCCAGCTGAAAAAAGGGAAATGGAGAAGCAATAGCTGCTTTATGGTGTAAATGAGCATCATTCTCCTGGTCTAAGTAGAAAAATGTCAAACAATACCTAGTGAGCACCTGGCCCAATAGAAGTCACTCTGGCCTATGCTGTCCTTAAAAAAAAAGCTTTCCTAAAGAGAGAGGGATGTTTTTCCTTAAAAATAACAGCTCACAACAGTCAATCAAGCATATAGAGGCAGACAGGATGTACAGAAGCAGGTTTGATTCATAGGTTCTACTGACTGCATTATATACATAGAAATAGCTGCAAGGTGCTCTTTAATTTGACAGGTTATATAAGGACGATGCTGTTATGGAGGTGAAATGGATTTAAAATTAATCACGTCTTTAAGAATAAAAATGCTCACAGCTGATGACTCACCAGTTCATGTCAGATTGACTAAATGATGTGCCAGGTGGAAGATACTTCTCGCCTTATTTCTGAGCCAATCCAAATTCAGTCCTGAAAAGCTCAAAGGCTGGTGCCTTACTCCTCCTCTCTAACCTTCCTCCCTTTAAGCACAAGTCCAGTGAGAGTGTTCCAGCCCTGAGAGAAGGAAGTGGGAGGTGTCTCCCTCCATTTCCAAATGCCACCACTGGACAAACGGTGGCATTTCCCAAGGTCCACTGGGGCCTTTCTGCCTTGTGTGCTGCTGGCATGTCAGAGTGGAGAAGGTGACAACCTTTCTGTCCTTCTTCCTGCCCTCAGCTGGAGAACGTTGCCAAGCTTGCCAAGTAAATTGTTTTAAAGCAAGCAGAGCAAGGCTGGAGTTTAATCAAGTTCGAGAACAATTTAGGAATCACATGGCTTGCCTCCTCTTCGTGCTGTGCATTACAAACCCTACAAACAGTCTTTCCCAGCCTGGTGTGGTCCTAATGTTCTGGACAGGAAATCTGATTGCCCCAAGCAGTTATGCCCAATGGTCAGGAATGGTGGGAGTGTTGTCCAAAACAACAGGTTTGGAAAGACTACATTTATTTATTTTTTGATTTATATCCTGCCTTTTTCCTCAAAGGGCTCAAGGCAGCTTACATCATTCTCCTCCTCCATCTTATCCCCACAACAACAACCCTGTGAGGTAGGTTGGGCTGAGGGTCTGTGACTGGCCCAAAGTCACCCAGTTGGTTCCATGGCTGAGCGGGGACTAGAACCCAGATCGTCTGAGTCCCAGTCCCACGCTCTTAACCACTGCACCACACTGACTCTCTACATATAGGCTTTATATTGTGACATTCTAGTTGGTAGCATTGCCGTGCAATGTTAAGATACAGCTGGACACATCTGATGCAGTTGTAAAAAGCAAAGCAAAATCCTTTGCAGTGGAAGCTTAGGTTTTGTGCAGTTTGGAATATAAACTTTCAACATTTGTTATTTGCCATTAGAAAAATACTGGAACGTTCCCATTCAATGGGACTACAAGGGACTGCACTGGGATCCTGTATGGTTGCAAAGAATGCTTAGAAGAAACCCCGATGCAGCCTGAAGTGAGTCATGCTCTGTAGATGGCGCTTTCAGAGTTCTCTGACCATCCTAAAGCCTGGCAAGCAGGACAGAAAGAACAAGGGAAGCATTTTCTGCTCCTGCTTCTAAATATTTATAGCCAGCCTATTTCTTGGGTAGGTGAATGGAGAGGCTTTCCATGCAGAAGACCCACGGCCTCTTCCCCCCACCCCATCCTTTGCCATGCCCCCTTTCCTCCAGCCGACTTCCTCCTGAGGCTCCTGTTGCAGTGACCAAGGTACAGGAGCGTCTGCTCTCAGATGTCTCTCCCCAAGGCTGGAGCTGTGTCTCTGCACTCTGGGGAAGGAATCCACAGCCTCCCATGGTCGCAGGGACTACAGGACGGATCTGCTAGGCTTCGTTCATCCACATGCTAGGTTTTCTATGGGTTTGGCCTTCAGAGCTATGATGGCAGAGCTTTTGCTGTCAGGCTTCCCTTTGCTTGTGCCATGGCTTATGATGAAAAAAGCAGCAGCTCAGACTATTAAAGTCTTGCTCAAGACCAACACACCCCGGAAGGAAACTGTCTGGATGCCAGAGCATGGCACTGCATAAGGTAAGTTTGCATCTGTCTCTTCTGGTACAAGTGCTAGGAACTTGCTAGAAAGACAAGTTTCTGGTGAAATACCAAGCACTGTTCGTGGCAATTGTCCACTCACGGGATTAATGTAATGTGAACTAGAGACTGGAGAACTCCTTTGGGATTAATTTGGTCTTTCCTAGGAGGATATATAGGGTCCCTCACACTCCCCAGATCGATATCTAAAACAATTTGTTGCATTTAGCCTCTTTGGCTGTGGCAGATTCTTAGTTAAAGGTTACATAATAGAATGGCTGGGCTAGTCGAGGCAGGGAAGTATGAGAAGTGCATTTTGGGGAAACCCAAGAGCTTATTTCAGCCACCCCATGTGTGGTATGAGCCACTCCATTTATGGAAGCATGGAGTTTGACAGCTGTCAATTCAAAAGTTTCCCTTCAATAGGCCTAAACAGGGTTTTCTACATTTAGTTTTTGATTTTTGTTTTGTCAATGGCATGTTCAAAGGTCAGAGCTGCATATGTACAAAGCAAGTATACAGAAGAACCAGGGGGGAAAAATCACACATTTTACAATTTGTGATTACAAATTGTGCAAATGGCAGCATCGAGGGGAAGAAATTTCGTCTGCTTGCCAAAATGGAAATGCGGAGAGTTCCAACAGGCAGAAACGAAATGGTCTTCCCAGGGCCGCCCGCCCCTCAATTCAAATGGTGTCCAGTTTACTTTGGACATTACTTTGCTCAGTGTGCCTGTGAAAGACCAGTGCCTCCTTAATGTGTCTGCAAATGAGGCTGTGAGTTGCACATTTTTTTTCAGTGATCAGAATGAAATATTGCAACAGAGTGCAATTAAACACCAATTATTTTTCAAGCCAGGAAAATTATGCCCTGCAGCATCAAAGCCTTGTGTTTTATGAAGTAAAAAGAGTGTAGCTACTCCTGTTCTTTGACATGCAAGCCTTCTTCTGGAGGGTTTCTTATTAATCAAAAATTCAGGATGGTTGGTAGTGTAGAATAAGAAATTAAGTTCCTGCTTCCTCAGGATTACAAATCTGGAATTTAAAGCAGAGCCCTGTTGACTAAACTTAGGCAACAACAGCTATCTGTCTATCAATCATCTATCGCAGGAAGACTAAAGAACAAGACAATTGCTGACTTCTGCTAAGCATATCTGAGTACTAGAATTAGTCTCTAAAGATGACAGCATGGATTTAAAACTTAGCCAAGTAACAGTTTTAATTTTTTGATACATGTCATAAGATGCCGCATTTTTATATACTGTATGATTTCTTGGAGAGCGGAGATCAAACCAGAAGTGTTTGCAGACAAGCAGATACTAAGTGTTTGGCATTAAACCATGTATTAAGAGTTCTGCCAGAGTTTTATGTTTTATTTAAACAACAACCCTAAGCATGTTTCTCTCAGGCTGCAAACATAAGCAGTTCTGTTAGGAAGGAACCCCCCCCTGAACACGGATTTATTTCCTCAGGAACATGCAAGGGATTGCCCTGTAAACCTACTTGTTATGCAGTTGCTATTTGACAAAATTGAACTATAATCCATTTCAATGTTGTCTGTTTTACAATAGCAAGCACCCTATACTTAAACAAAATGTTTTCCACCCACCTCAGGATTGCAAAAAGCAGAGCCCAATCCAGCCACAATCATTTCATACCTACTGATTTCAGTAGAACTATTAAGCATGTCCTTAAGTCTTGGACACTGAAACTGATGAGATTTAAAAGGGATTACCTTGCCATTGTACCCAGCGTCATGACAACTTTGTCACATGGACTAGTAGGATCATTAAAGAATAGATTCCTAGAAGGTTCACCCAAGCACTGAGTTTGCAATGCATGGAATTGATAGGTCTCTTTGATAGGTCTTTTTGCCTGTGATGTTGGGTCTTATTTATAGTTGACAAACTGAAAGAAGTTACAAACAGGCTATCATAAACAACAAAAAGTCTTCTGAACGAATACCTTTAAGCTTTCATGGACACAGTTCAGTTTGCCAGAAGCATGAAATGTTATCTTCAGTTGTCCAGCACATATTCTTAAGCTGTGGGAGGAGGAGGAATTGTAACAGTGAAATCTGGGAGAATTGAAGTGCCAAGATTGCAGACAGTGATAAGTAGTACAGGCCATTCATAAAACAGATGTTTGAGTAATAACACAGAGTTCGGACCATGCATTGGTCAGCGACATCACACACATGTAGAGTGACAAAAAGCTTTTGTTCCTATTCGTGTCACAGCAGGAGGACTTGCATCTCCGGATGAACTGTAGCTCAGCAGTGTTGCAGTGAAATATGTCTTTGAAGTTCCTCTGTTCAAGAATGCCCACCTTAAGGTCACAGGCAGAGTGTCCGAGGTGGCTGAAGTGTCCCACTCCCTCTGGCGTTTGAAACTGCCATGAAGTCAGAATTGCATCCCTTTGCTTATTGCCCAGAGGCCGGCCTATCTGCCTTTTGTAGAAAGCAGCCTGCATCAGATTGGAAGATGAGCTAGTATATCAACCTCTGATGTTCTGGATGACATTATTAGGTCCTGTAATAGTGTTGGCAAAGTAGATATAGGAACAGATTTGGCAACTATGTCTGCCATAGGGTCTCAGATTTCAATGTGAAACTGCTGAACTACAGTACATCAAAGGATTCAACTCCATCTCCTGTGGTTTGAACAGGAACAAAGCCTTTTTATCAAAAGACATGTGTCAATCAACTCTCCAGAGCAAGGATATCGGTCAACAAGTGCTTTAAGGGCAGACAACTGCTTTGCCTTTGCTTTCTGCATTTTACTTCTCTCCAATTTCACTCTTTACAGTCCCTTTCCAGAAGGGCAACTACAAGTTCCATCATCCATGAATACTGGCACTTGAGATGAGAGTTCAGATGGGAGTCTGAGTGCAGTGGCACCTGGCACACTGCAAGTTTCCCACCCATAAAATTGAATAGTATTATACTTTGACAGACCTTCAAATAGAGGACTGTTCTTTCTAAAGTAGGCCACATGGTCACCCTATCATTGATGCTTTAACTTTTCAGGCATGTTTGTTTTTCCCCTATAACCGTTTAGAAAGTATAGCATTTTGCTGTATTAGAATATTGGTTTTAATCACAAGAATGGAAAGAATGTCAGTTATTGAAAATAACTAAAAATCCAAGTAAGGCATAGATGGTGTCCATTCCCACTCACTTTTACTTTGTAATTCTCTTGGTCAAGTTATTTTTACTAAGAAATACTTGCCTGAAATTTCAAAATGGCCATAAATTCAGTCAAGTGGACTTCCACTTTTGCTAGTGCTACAGGATGGAAAGCTTACACTTGACTCACAGTACCCCTCAAGTACAGTCTATTTAGTTACAACATTTCTATACCTGCTTCTTGGAAAAATGGTCAAGCCAGTTCACAAATATTCAGAAAGCAAAAACCACATTTAAATGAACAAAGAACAATATAATAACCAATTAAAATTTTAAAAGCCTTTAAAAATGCTGGAATTTCACTCTAGCTATCTAGAGCAGGGATCCTCAGACTGTTTCAACAGGGGGCGAGTTGAAAGGCGGCGGCAGGCACAGGCCTCTGAGGGGGTGGTGGGCGCGGGAAGGAGTGCGCACCGTGAGGTAGTGGCAGGCGTGGATGCGGCAGCGGAGGCGCACGCAGCGAGGCAGCGGCTTGCTCACTCGGAGATTGTTTTCTCCGAGCAAGTCCAAAACCTCAGAGGCGGGCCGGATAAATGGACGTGGCGGGCCGGATCCAGCCCATGGGCCATGGTCTATGATCTAGACCAAGAACCTGTCTTGAGTCCAGAGCTTGTTTGTTTAGTTCAAAAGGGCATTGAAGCATTATTCTGAGGCAAGAAATCCATCTATATTCCCCTGGCCTTGAATGGTTAAAGGATGGATTAATTCAGAAGATACCTTCCAACCTCTGTCTGTGAATGACAAATCAACTCTACCCATGCCAAAACTCTGAGGGTAGGGACACTGCCATGTTGCTATGAAAGATGATCCAAGATGAAGCGAGTGTAATTCACTGTCGATGTGGCTGAACACGCGGGCACTCAGGCCCAGATTCTTAAGAGCTGAATTCTCAAAGTCCAGGGAGCTGGATGGACCAATCTGTCAGTTTCAGATTCGCCTTTCTCCACATTTTGTAATCTCAAATTACGTCGATGCCAAACATGAAAAATGCTTTGAAATGGAATTCTTTCCCACTCCAACTCTGGAGTTATTTGACCATATGACTCCCTAATCAATAAAAATAGGGCTATTATTATTCCATTGTTCATTTTCTTTCTATCACTCAAAGCCCTCTGGGCAGTTCATAGCAATTCATAAAACACAAATACAAGAAGAAAAATGCAGCACAAAGTGCGGGAGCAATAAAATGTGGTAAACCATCTCAATATACAGAATACACAGTTTCCATAACAAAGCCATTAAAGCCAGACATTTTTAACCAGACCTGTCGAAACAGGTGATACATCCCACCATATGCCATTAATGCCTGGGAGTAGAAGTAAGTCTTAAAAGATGGCAATGCTGGTTTCAGCGAGCCTTCATAGGGAAATTTGCCTGTATGACGAAAGCTTTGAGAAGGCCCCTCCTTGATCACCACCCTCTGAACCTCTCTTGGTGTCCTGGACTTAAGAGACCTCATCCACCATTGCTCAAGTGGTGACAAGTCAGATGTGTGGCATGCAGGTCCCTGTGTATTTTTTATTTACTCAAATGAACTGCTTGGCACTTGGTCTGGATTGGGGCCACAGTACACAGAGAGGGAATGTCTGATCCTTTTCTCCCAGGGATGAGTCCTACCCCTGGAATCACCTCCACTTCTGCAGGCTACCTGGAAAAACCCTCCTTTCCATAGGCTCAAATCCAAGCCATTTACTGAGTTGTAGGCCACAAGCTTCAGTTAGTCTGGAATTATTATTATCCCTCCCAACTGAATCTGGACCACCGAAAATATGGAAGAACAGCCCAAAGAACAGCCTTTTACCCATCATTTCCACAAGCAGCTTATTGTCTTGTTTAATGAAATGGAGCAATCTGTGTCACTAACACCCTGCTTGTTTAATCTTATTAATGAAATGTAATAAGATTTTTGTGAGCCGCCCCGAGGCTTCGGCGAATGGGCGGCATAGAAATTTTCTAAATAAAAAAATAATAAGACTCCAGGTTTGGGCTCAGCACAGGTGCAGTAAGGAGAGCAGCAAAAAGGACACTCCACTAAAAAAAGCCAGGGCTCGTTTCTAAAATGTCTGACTATCAGCTCAGCCTAAAAGAGATGCAAGTGGTGAGTCTGACTCTGCCCCCGTTCTTTCATAATCCTGATTTATTAGGTTGGGGGGAAATACTAATCAGGTAGGCTGAACAGCACGTAGACGTGGGTTTGTTTGCTATACACACACACACACACACACACACACATACATACACTGGTTGCTTATTTTCAGGGCTTATTATTATTACTATTATTTTGGTGAGAGTTGTAAATAGATAAAGAAACTATCAACTCAACAAAAAGTATTCCGCAGCAAGATGGTGTTCTTCATATCTGAAGGCAAATCAAGGACAGTTGCTGTAATGCATTTGTCTTATTGCATCGGGACTGCCAAGCAAACCCAGTAAGATTAAGAAATGGATAATGGAATGGAAAATAGTCGGAACTCTGACCAGGAGCAGAACCCTTCAAGTGCTAAAATGAAGCATCAGATAGATAGCATTGCTTTTTGAAAATTCACAATGACCTTCAAAGCTACTTTTAGGCTTTCCTGTTATCGGGCCTGCTGTTCTTTGACTGGCATGATCAAAAAGGGACAGGGAGAGGGAGGCTGGCCCGGCCCACTGCAGCTGAGGGGTGTGTTTGCACAGTCTGGCGACAGCTGTGTAACAACATGGAATGCATGAAATGATGGGTCTTGTGATCAGCGTATGCAAAAACTCTGTGAAAATGCGGTTACATTCAGTGCTTCAGTGCAGAAGGACCTTGCATCTTACCATTGTGTTTAAAAGCATGAAAAGCAAGTTCTGGATCTCTCCAAGTATTAAACCATGGCACACTGGAGTTAGGGGTCATGGGGACACAGCAATGGCACTTTTCCAGTAGCAGGAATGCTGACGTAGCTGCCACCAGCAGCCCTCCTCAGACTTCTCTGTGAGCTTCGCTGCAAGCCTTACACTAGCTGGGGGCATGGCAGGGGGTGCCAAGGCAGGGTGTTGCTGAGCAATAATTTTCCCAGCAACAATAGAAAGCATTGTATTTGATGCTACCTGGAAAATCCATCACACCATCAGTACTATTGCCATCATTGTCATCATATCATGGTTTATTACACTGATCTTCTGCCTTTTTTCCTTATCCAAGGGAAAGGCAGCTAGAGGTTGCTTAAACTAGCTCAACCCAATTTACATAAGCTCCAGTGTCAAGTAAAATGTTACTTGTTATAAGGCAAAGTATTTGGGGGTGTCTTGAATAGGCTCTTGAGCCCATCAGCCTCAGCAAAGATCATCTCCTGGTGGAGATAAAAACGGCTAGAACCGGTTTGCTGATACGGGTCGGCACGGATGCAAGAGCTTTGGACTCCCCGGCTGGGAAGACTGCTGTGATGAGTGCCTGCACTTCCAGATGTAGCACTACTGCCATACCCATCAGGAATGCTCATTTTTCCATTCCTCCATCCTTCATTTTAGTTAGGAACCTGTAGATCTGCAGTGTACTCGGTTGCTTAAGGGTTTGATGTCTATTGTAGTTCTAGTGGTGCCTATTTTTGAAGAACAAATTTATGTTGCAACCTTGGGCTGTTCCACACAGTGCAGAATCTTGCTATTTGTTTGTTCAAGAATTGTCCAGCATTCTGTGCCTATTTTACATGGTGGTGGATACACAGCCCCTGTTCCTTCTGCCATGCTGGACACATCATTTATCAGCTGGGAACTCCATGTAACTGTTCAATTCCGCAAAGGTCCAGCTGAAGCAATCTTTCTCTCCCACTCCATGTAATGGAGTATTTCATCCTCAGCCTATGTAACTGTGGACATTCAGGAATATGACCGCGAGCTTTTCTACACAAGCTGATTAATTGGCTGTTGCTCCATTGTATCTACTTTTAGTTCTGTCTCAGAAAGTGTTTCCTTTCCTGTTTTTTGCTACATAACCTCTAGGCAGCACTGTCCTGTAGCCAAATAGTGAAAACCCACAAAATATCATTTTCTTTCTGTTTTACAGGTAAATACCACACTTTTGCCAATTCAAAACAAAATTGCTGAAAGTGCTTTCTAGACACTGAAGGAAAACTGGACGGTCACAGCCAGGGCCAGCCTATTCTTAGGCACAGTAAGGCAGCAATGCTGGGAGGAAGCAGCAAGGTTTTAGAGAAGGCCGTTTGTTTTCTGCACAAGCTGTCTGGCAGGCCCTAAATTTGTGCGATGCCCTCAGGTGTGGCGGGGAAATACTGTTCCATCACCAGTGATGAAGAAAGACTCTGTCAGGTTAGCTTTTGTACATCGAAAGGGGAGGACGTGGCTTCTTCTTGTTTGGTTCAGACCACAAGATGTCTTGAACTAGCCCTAACCACAGCATATATAAAGAACATGCACGAGTAGGGAAAGATGAGCAGCCCAGCTGCTTTCTCTTTGGCCAGTTCCCAGGCAATGGTGCGGCTGGTGTTGGGGACTTCCTTCCCCTACTCAAATGGCCATGCACAGAGCACTGGCGGATTGGGGCAGCAGGGTAACAGAGGCAAATGCCCCACTATTCCTGCAGTTCTGACGGTGGTGTGATTTCAGTCTGATTCAAATGCGAAACCACACATTTTGTTGCTGTCTTGTTTGTGCATATCACGGGGAAGACGAAATATGTTATTGTTCATCTGTTGAACATATATATTGAAAATATATTGAAATATGTTCAGAACTGCAGTGGACAGATGGATGCCTAAAGCCCCCTTCCCAAGCGTTAAAGGTGCAAGGTTATGCATGCTCCAAAAGAGGAAAAGCTTCAACTCCCAGCATTGGCTGGGCAGCATGACTGGCTAAAGCATGCTAGAAGTTGTAGACCTTGTGTAAACGTGTCTAGGATTGAGTCCTGTCTAAAGTCTAAAATTGTCTACCTGCACCATTGCTCCCAGGCCCTTGGAAGAAGCCTTACCCCCTCTTGTCAATTTATTTCCATGGTTCTGCTAATATCCAAAGAGTCGATTTTTTATTTATTTTTTAAATTTATTTATCTAATTGTATTGCTGCTGTAAAACTTCCTGAGACGTCAGTGATGAGATGGCGTATAAAAGTTTTAAATAAATAAATAATAGTTCTTTAAAAAATCAAGAATATTAAGGTTGGACAGATAACAGGGTATGAGCTTCAGGAGGCTACAACATGTTTTCAGCTTTAAAAAGAATGCCCTTTTCCTACATCTGCTACTGCTGACCCAAGAGCTGCTTTCTTAAAGACTGGTAATTGAATAGGAAGATTCTGTCCAGTTATGCTCATTTCCTCATTTTTCCTAAGCTCGGTTCATCTTATCTCTGTGCATGTTGTAAAAGTCTGCATGAGCATTCATAGTCTTTGCATGTGGGGTTGGATCCAACTTCTTTCTAGCAGGACTGCTAGAGCAACAAGACGTTTTCTTCCCCAGTACGGCTCTCTGCATCACCAGCACATCTATTCCAGAGGGTTTCACAGCCCAATGTAGCATCTTTTGAGGGTGTGTGAGAAGTTGTATGTAGGGGAATGAATGGATGAATTGATGAATACCATCCTGAGGCTTGTGCAAAGGACGGGGTAGAAATGTTTTAATTAAATTTAAATTAAATTAATGAATGAATGATTTGTCATAAACTGAGACGGTACGCTTTGTTTTTCTTCAGGTAAAAAAAAATATTTTTATTATTTTGTTCATTTTGAGAAGAATGGAAAAGGATTTAGGCCACTGACAAAAAGTGTCAAATGGTATGTTTTCAGTCCCACCATAAACACGTGTTCATGTGTGTGTGCGTGTGCGCACATGCATGCATACACACACACAGAGGTTATCTATGGTGGGCTGATAATGTTTGTAGATCTAGACCTTGAATTTCAAAGGTTTAAGAAGAACCCATATGGAGAGTCCTGTTATGAGAAACATAATACCTGTGGTCCTTACAAGATGACTCAAGCAGGCTCACTAGATTTAAGTTGAGTTTCAAGTACTACTTGTACATTTGAACATTGCACCTTTCCAGAAGGAGGAAGACACCATCGGCTTATGTTAAGCCTTCTATGCTGGCTTTCAACAGAACATGATCTGGGCATTCCACTTTTTCCTGGTCACTAATGTATGTTCTAGGCATCTCTGAAGCATTGCAGGTATTAGACCCTCTTGATATGTGTGCTACAGTTTCTTGAAGTTGTGACTCCATGAAGAGCATTTTGGGACTGGTGATAAATCATATTTTCAGATGCTGGTAAAGAAACATGCATAGCATAGATATGATCCCTAACATCCTCCTCTAATTTGTAAGTGTACATTTGAATTGTGTTGCTCTGTGATAAGGTATCTGCTACATTAAATCTCATTGTTCTTATTGAAAGATGTTGGAATCATATTGCTATCTCACAAAAACCTTTCCTTTTATTGAGGTCACCAAGGCTTTGTGGTGTGTGAGGAGACTGAAATAAGGTAGACTACGCAGCTATCTAAAAAAATTCCAAATCTTCAAATGTCAGCAAAGCACTCCTTGTTATTTTGAGTGTAGCATTTTTTGCAGCTTGTATCCACTATGAATCATAAGGCTAAAGCAGAACTCCACATATCCCATAGTTCCACGCTTCAGTTCTCACCACTGTGGATTTGCTAGCACCCTAGAAATATAAGACTGGGCACTGGAAATGATGTTCTTTCTCTTTGGAATAGCAGTCATCTGATCTGCCCCCAACAACCAGGATGTGGCAAATTCCAGTAAAAGATTTAGTGGTAGCAATTATCTTCGCTAGGCATCTCTTTTATCTATACTGTGTGATTACTTGCCCCAAGAACTCTGTTTCATCTGTGCAAAAAAAGCATTTCCTCTTGTTTCGCTCAAGGGGGAAGCCGATTCAGACAATGGCCAGCATTTTGTCATGGCCTTGCACTGAAGTGCCATTCATTAAGATGTCATCTGTGATTCTTTCTGGGGTGTTCTGCCATCTCTGAAAAGCCTCAGAAGAACTTCTCCAAGTGTTTGAAAACAAGAGCTCCCAAAGATTGTTATAAATGTTGTCTGTGGAGTAATCTAGTTTGTCAGAGACTACTTGAGACATCCAGTTTAGAAAATACTTTGACCCCGTCACTTTCAGGAAAAGGTTCTCTTGTGTTGGGAGTACATGGTCCTCTCCAACATGGTCTGTGCTGAACTTCAGAAGATCTACAGGGGTGCACCACTGCCCATTGTTCTTCGATGGTTGGGACTATCTGGCATACCAAAGAGGGAGTCTTGGTGATCTCCTTGATTGTGCCAGGTTGCTTCATCTGTCCTAGCTCTATCTGTAGCATGTGGAATAAAGGAATGTGGATCTTGGGCAGTGTGTTGCAGACTGACTGAACCCTAACCCTACAGAATTACCTGGTACAGACCAATGTCCCCAAACACTTTTTCCCTTCTTCCACTGTCTTCTAGTCTAATTCTGGCAGCTACACCATGACTGAGGAGATTATCCAGCCTAAGATTTTGCCTGCAGATGCTGCGGTGCCTGCAGGTGATCCCCGGGTGCATTTTTTAAATATAAACCTGAAAGGCTTGCTACAAGGTGAAGTGCTGATTTCCATTTGCCCTTCATTTCATTCTCACTGGCTCTCCAGGGCCCTTGCTCCTACTGTACCCAATTGCAACTCAGTCCTGTGCCAGCTGATGACTGCACACGGACACCCTGAAGGAAAGGAAAGCTTGCCTCTCCAAAGCTGAGGACCATTTGAAGAAAAAAAATGCAAAAGCAACAGCTTTCTGGGTTAGGCAGCAGATGTCTGCAAGCCCAATCCTTCCCAAAGATTGGGTCAGAAAGGAATGTCTGATCTCTTTTAGCTGTACATGCCACTGAGAGTGCCCCCCCCCCGGTCCAGCACCCTCTGCACAGTCTCTTGGCCCCCCCTTTGCTAGCATCGGGGTCAGACAAAGACCTTTGTGTTTTCCAGGTGTTAAATACAGGTCCCTTGTCAAGGTATTTCTAGCACTTGCATAGTTATATTTAAGATGCCTCTTCATGGAAACTTTGGCAAAGTGCATTATGGGCACATTTTTAATAGGCCAAGAATATACACCTGGGAAGAAAAAAACAATCTACAGAAAACAGCAAATAATCTAGCCTGTCAGTCAGTGCCGGCTCCAGGTGGAGAAGGTTGCTGGTCGCCCTCAATAGGCCTCTCCTCAGTGCATCTGCCTTCTCACCACCGTCGCCACCGGCTTCTGTTGTCCTTTCTCTCACCATGGCTGGCTTGACAGGCAGAGCCATGGATGCAGCGGCAGGACTTCTCTTCCTCCTCACCACTATTGCTAGAGCCACAGCCAGGGAAGAGGCGAACAAGCAGGTGGCCGTGGTGAAGAGAAGGAGCAAGTCCAGGGGCTCTTGTTAGAGGGCTGCAAGGCCTCAACAGGTGCCCACCATCCCTGCCCTAGATGCTGGCCCTGCTGTGAGTAGGAACGCCATGTTGCGTCCTTAGTGCAGTCATGCTCATTTAGTGTACAGCAGGTACCTGGAACTGAACTGAACTGAGCATGTTTGGTTTTAGCACCTCTTCCGTGGTTGCATGCTTTTTATGAAACACACTACCTGGAGAGGCTTTTCTTGACACCAAGTGAAAATAGTTTAGCCTTTCAGCTTTAAAAATACATTCATGCTTTTTGGATTCCTTGCACTCTACAGTTTGTTTGACTTTTGTTTTATTCTTGGCTGTTTTAAATTGTTTTCAGTTTTATGTTGAGTTGTTATATTTGTGTGTGCATTTTTGCATTGAGAAACACTTGGAGAATGGAGCACATAATAAATAAGTAAACAGAAATAAATATATCTATTCTTGTTGGGGTGGGGAATCATAATGTTTGCAAAATCCCACCCAGGTGATGAAAAGTGTGACCATTACTGCTTAACCAGGTGGTCATCATTATTTAGACAGGCATAGCCTGGGCAGCTTATATAAACACCAAGCAAAGCTGCAGGAGCTTATATGCCGAACGTTAAATCTGATGAGTTAAAATACGAGATGGCCTGCATAGCATAATATTTGGGATTACAATAGTAATCTCTTTAAGGGAAGTGTGCTGTATCAAGGAAACAGTATCCTGAGACCTAGTAAGTTTGAATGAATAATTCTCCATTTATTTTTCACTGATAGCCTTTCTTCAAAGTGATACTAAACCAACACGTCTTCCCTGTAGTCTCTTAGGCCACACAAAGGGCCCACAACATGTGTCTTCTAGAGTTTCATTCAATAACCATGCTTTGTCCAGGAACTCAAAAAACAACTACAAGGTCTCTCATTTACATTTACATTCATTACTTCTGTATACAGTAGTAAAGGGATGCAGGTGGCGCAGTGGTTTAAACTGCTGGGCTGCTCGGCTGGTCGATCGAAAGGCCGCCAGTTCAAATCTGCACAACGGGCTGAGCCCCTGTGCTTTCTCCCAGCTCCTGTCAACCTTGCAGTTTGAAAGCATGCAAATGCAAGTAGATAAAAAGGTGCCACTTCGGTGGGCAGGTAACAGCGTTCCGTGCGCTTCGGTGTTTAGTCATGCCGGCCACATGACCACGGAGACTGTCTGCGGACAAACGCTGGCTCCCTCGGCTAGGAAACGGAGATGAGCACCGCCCCCTAGAGTCAGGAATGACTGGACTTAACGTCCAGGGGCAACCTTTACCTTTTACCTTTATACAGTAGTAAGGGAGAGTTGAGGTCCAGAGAATCAGGGAAGTAGATGTAGGAGTCCAGAGTTGTGTCATACTTAGCTGCAGCCCTCCAGTGGCACATGGCAAATTGCTTTTGACCATGAATTTCAGAAATGGTTTCTGACAGGAGTTTGGGAGAAAAGTAAAGCAAGTCTGCTAGGCTAGAGACATACCCTGCAAGGGTTCAAGAGTCCACCCACCACCTCAGGCAGCAGATGCTGGAAGCAGCTCCCCATCATTTTCCCCAAGCCTCTAAGCTAGCCCACAGGTGTGACAGAGGAAAACATCCTTTATCAGGGTTAACATTCAGCTACCTGAACCAGTCAATGCAGCATGTGCAAAGAGAGCTGTCTTGTCCTTTGCCTTGGACCAGCCCTGGAGGTTTCCTCTTAGCCCCACCTATTGTTGACTGAGATAGAAACATAGAAACAGAATGAGTCAGAAGGGACCTCTTGGGCTATCTAGCCTGACCCCTGGCTCCAGCCGGCTCCCCTCATGACATGCCTACCAGATGTTGCAACACAACGGAATGGCTATAAATCTTGTCTAGAATGTGCATGGTTTGAATATACCCAGTGAAATTTTTAGAATATGCTGTCATTGTGCAGAACGCTGTGTGATTTCATAGCTTGCTTTTGTTGCATGAGGCTTTCCTTGGATTCCACTAGGTTTGCAGGATTTTGCTTCTAAGCCCTTCCTCAGAGGGATCCTTGCAGTTATCTCCAATCAGAGATCAAAGATAACTCCCCCTGCCCCACTACTGGTTTGTGTATGTGCCTGTGTGTGCATGCAGGGTCTCCCAACTGCAGATCAGAAGCGACAGCAGGGATTTGGGTGGCACTAGAGGTCAGGCACTGGGCCAGAGAGCCAGCAGGGCTGGCTAAGTCCACTTGCACCCCACCGGCTGTCCAAGCCAGAACAACAGGTGGTGCCTGGAGACAGAAACTCATCCAGGAGCTACAGGAGCCAGTCCTCAAGATGGCAGCTGAATGATCCTCCATGGGCCACCCAGTGGGGAGGCCGAGGGGTATGCGCAAGTCTCAGCCACTCTCTCTGCGTTTCATGACCCCCCACCACGAAGAGGGGTGTGGAGTTCTGAGCATGGGGACAGGCAAAATGCATGGGGTGAGGAAGTCAGTGGATGTGGCCCCAGCCACTGATGCTCTGCAGCCCATGAAGAGCCCCATTCCCCACCACGAAGCAGCTTGCCGCACTGCACACAAGACTGGGATCACACCCACTGGCGTCTTCCTGCATCCATTTTACCGTCTGTGCAGAACCAGCTCATGTAAAAGATGCATGTGTGTTGGCTTGCTGTATAAGATCTGTACCCTGCATTTTTTCAGGATACAGATTCTGTGGATCAAGCCCTTATGAAGCTTGTATACATGTGGGCTCCATGCAGAAATACAGTTGCAATGCAGAGGTCCAGGGTGGGTCCAGAGGGCATGATGTCAAATTGTCCCCACACCCTTGCATGCACCCCTCTTATATATGTTATCTGCCAAGGGCTTATGCATTTGATTAATGAGCAATTAAGATCAACATGGATATGTCATCTGCATGGGGCTTAATTATTTGATTAAAGAGCAAGCAAGATCAACATCACTGACAGATTGATATCCTAGGGCTTCTCTGCATAAGCCGTTTAACCCTCCACTTGACTGAGGCTTCATCTTCTGATTTTCTTTTACACTTTTTTTCTGGGTTTCTCTGCCTTTCTGCATATTCCATTGCCCACTCACAAGGTGGTGCTGTAGCACAGCAGAATCCCAGCAGTGCGCAAGACTTTCATGCTGGTGTTTTGCATTTCATATTTAACAGCAGATGTTCCTTGCTCAAAAGGGGGGGGGCATGAAAATGAGGAGAGAACCTGGAAAATGGCAACATCATGAAAAGGGCCCACAAATGACTGTAAGCGAAGGATGGTGAGGACATAAGTGCCTTGCCTGGAAAAGCCCATATAAAATAGGGCACTTAATATAATGATACTCAAAAGATGGTTTGAAGCCAAGAATAGATACAGCTTCCTGGGATGCACATGGGTGAAAAGAATTTCTTGTTCTGCATTATTAAATGTAAAAAGTCACTTGTGGGTCTGTGTCTTTTCTGTACATATGCACATGTTTTGGCATATTGAGGAGGTGGGATTGAGAATGGTGATTTGGTCATTTTTCAGCCACCTGCTAAACATGAGAAGAAAAAGTGGGTTAACTCCATGAAGGGATAGCAGTTCTGCCCATGATATGACCTTAGGTAAGCACCCTCATCAAAGGAGGCTTTAGGATTTAGCTGTAAAGAAATAGTCTGCTTTTTTGGTACAGGTGAAAAGAGATAATTCAAGAGGCAGAGAAATGACTGTCCACACAAATAAGCCCCCCTAATCAAAATGACAATGTATCACAATCAGGAGTGAATAAAGTCGGCCACATCACTGCACTGGGCAAGCACAGATTTCCTGCTTTCACTGTGAGATTAAAATGGCATCAGTTGGAACGTGTCGAGAGTCCCTTCAGCAGATTTTACTGATGAAATGCACCCACTGGTGGAAGAGGGGAAGCAACTTTCATTGGCCCCCACCTTGAGCAGTGTGTTGAGAGGACATCATGAAGGGGGTGCTTTGGAAAAGAGCAAAAGATCTGTGAAAATTACCTTCCCCTGCTGAATAAGATCCCTTTCCGCTGATGGAAGGTGCTCTTCCAATTGAAGAAGATAATACAGGATCTGATTCATTGTTCTGCAAAACACATCAAGTCTTCAAATTTGCCTCCTTACACATACCTGGCAGGTCAAATTCATCGTGTGTCTAAATGGAAGGAAAGAAGCACAATATGTACTATTTGGTCAGCTGCATGGGGAAGGGCAGAGTGGGGAGAGAGAGAGAGTGAGAGAGGGAAACCTAGTTCTAGATTGTTGAACAAAGCTGCAATGTGAACAAGGTGTAGGAGCTGCTGGCAATCATTAAATCTGCAAAGGAAACCTGGTACACTGGGTGTTAATTACAGTAATTCAAGATGTTTTAGAGAATACACTAGCTTCTTTTTCTTCTGGCCTGTACAGTTAATTGACTCAAGTTTTCTGTTACAAGCCTTTAAACTGTCCTGCTGTCTTCTAGACAAAAGAGTAGTGCCTAAGTCCTAGGAGAACGCCATAGAGTCTGCATCTCTGAATCTCTTTTTTCTAGGCTAGCCATGGGGCCTGTTGCATGAGCTATCACTGGCACTGAGGCACTGATTAAACTGTGTTCGTACTACAAAAGAGAGAGAGAGAGAGAGAGAGAGAGAGAGAGAGAGAGAGAGAGAGAAAGAGGAGAATTTGCTCAGTGGCTTTTCTCCCCATCCTTTTTCCATTAGTTGTAACAAGCAGATGGAAGTACTTTTCCTCCACAGCATTAGGTACATCCTAGTGGCTTTAATTATAAGATGGGAAACACAACTATTCTAGCCCTGCCAATCTCTGCAGTCAAGGACTGTGGAGGCCGTTTCAGACAGACTTTGCCCCTTCATTCCTATGGCTGAAATAGAACTAGGCATGATTCATACAAGCCATCCAGTGGCTCTGCATACAGAGGCTGGGCTCTTGACGAAAGGAACAAGCACAGTTGCTGCTTCAAGCCATTGGGAGAGTCCGGGGCAGGGGGCGTCTTTCAGCTGACAGCCAAGAGATCAATGGTGGCAGGATGGTCTCCCTTGTTCATTTCCCTGCAGTGTTGGTTCTGTTGTTCTTGGCTGTGCAACTGAATACTTTCTTGGCTGGGTGCTGCAGTACTTGACCAGCAGCTGACAATAATGCTATCTGGATAGACTCCAGCCCAGGGCTGGCCCAAGAGATTGTGCTGCTTGAGACAGAGCAGCAAATTGATCCTCCCCAGAATGTAAGCTAGCTGCGTTATTTCGGTACACGAGGCAAACACTCCCATAAGCACCCCTTCCCATCCTTGGCAGTAGAAGTAAGATCAGAAACTGTAAATTACGAATAATGTACTGCTCTTCTATGACACATAAAATGTGCCGCCTGAGGCAGCTGCCTCACGCCGCCTCCTAGTACAGTCAGCAGTGCACCAGCTCCGCCGGGCCTATTCACATGCCTCCCTAATTAGAGGGGTTCTCACTAGCAGTGGCACCATCAGCTTCCCACCACACTGGTGGCCTTTGAGCTTGCTGAGACCCTCAGCCTCATGGAAAGCGCCCTCGCAAGTGGGAAATACACACCCTCCAAGCAATGCGTATTGCAGGGGCTCGTTCAGCAAAAAGGGTGAATTTACCAGCACTGGGGGCATCGCAATTCCGTGCAGCTGTGGAGGCACCTACCATGACTGGTGCATGCAGCAATGTCATCGGTCATTTCAACCATGAACTGAGCTCATGGGGAATTATGTGGAGGGAATCCAGCAATTCTGTCCAATGTGCAAAACGGTCCTGAAAAGCTTTGGGAAATGTGCGCACGATTCCTGTGCAACTGTACATGTCGCATGTAGCATGCTTAGTTGCTGCTGCTCAGGGGCTTTTTGCAAAATTAGTTGACATGATAAACTTGTCTCATGGATAGCTTGTAGATCAATGGGCATATGGGCTTGTTAGATCTACAAGCTAACAGTAGATAGCTTGTAGATCAATGGGCATCCCACTATTTATTAATTCCCAGATGATGGTGGTGGTGGTGGTCAAATGTGGGCTGCAATAAGGAAAAAGAGGAGACAGGATTCTTATGCATCAGCAACTGGTTAAAGAACAGGAAAGAGAAAGTAGGTATATAATGGCCCGTTGTCCCAATGGCGTGAGGCTCCTCATGATTCTGTATTGTGATCTAGGACTAGTACTTTTCACTTTATAAATGCTCTAGAGTTAGGGGTAAACAGTGAGGTGGCAAAAAGAGACAGCTAAGCAACTGCATCAACCTCTCCAGACTGGGAGGATGGCAACAAAACAGCAGATGTGTTCCAGGTAATCAAATGTAAAATGAAGCATATTTGAAGCAAAAGAAAATCCAAACTGGTAGCAAGGATTTCCCAGAAAATTGATCCTGGAGTTGTGGAATAGAAACATAAAGCAGCCAATATAGTAAAGCAGGGTTTACAGAACTTGTAATGCTGTGTAGAGTTCTGCTCTTCATTCCTTAAAAGGATATTATGCAGCTGAAAAAGGTGCTGCTGACAAGATCACCCAGACTGATAAAGGGATCTGAAATGTTTTGGACCAAATGGACTCTATAGCGTATAAAAAGGGTGCGTAAGAGTGAGGCAATACAACTGAGGGGTAGAATATTATGCAAGAATAGGGAAAGTGGGCAGGGAAAACCTCTCTCTCACCCTCTCTCTGTCTCATATAATACTGTAACCCATTGTCAACCAATGAGCAGAAATGGTGGAAGATTCAGGGAAGACAACGGAAGTACTTTGTCATAGAACATATGCTTAACCTATGGAATGATGGCCATGAAGTTGAACAGGTTTAAAACAGGATTTGATGAACTCATGGAGGGCAAGGCTATTAGCCTCAGTTCAGGATAATACATGTCTGAACACCAGTTGCTAGTAAACATGAGACAAGAGAACTCCCCACAGGAACCTGGTTGACTACTGTGGGAGCAAAATCCTTGGCCAAATAAGCCTTTGGTCTGATCCAACAAGTTCTGTCAGACTAATAATAATAATAATAATAATAATGAATTGCAAAATTAGTGGCCACTGCTATGTGCGTGTGCGAATGGGTAGCTTTTCTGACATTTCTCACTTTTAAAACAATAGTTAATATTCCTGCACAAGAGTTGTACAACTGGGAAGATAGGTTCTCAGAATAAGTAATAATAATACAGACCAGGATCCTAGGAACTGCAGGTAGTCTGCAGGCATTTCCAGAAGATTTCTTTGCCTTTTTCCCTCTGATCAGCAGATCTCCTCCAGTTATCAAAATATCACATCACAGTCTGCTCTTGAAAGTCCCCCTCATTTGCATAATCGCTGTCTGTGGAGCAAGTGAGGCTGCAGCTTAGAGAGCCCATGTACCCAGGGCGCTAACTGCATTATCCTTTGGTCCCAGTGTATTGAACAGACACGTAAACAAATGTGTTGATTTGTTTTAAAAAGCAACACTTGCTATATAATTTCCACAAGTTACATTTTTCCAGGAAATTTCAGCTCAGCTCCCCAGAGTAGCTGGAAATCTATTGTATATCAGGCACTGTTGCCATGCAGTCTGAGAAATGTGTCCTGGGAGCTTGCAGGACCACAGAGACTACTGCAGCTGGCCCCTTCCCCCTTCACCATCTGTCCAGAAGGAAATAGCCTCTCTTTTCACAGAGGACACACACTGGGACGTTTTTCAATAATTTGCACACCACTATGGGGGGGGGGTAGAATTCCCAACTAGATTCCTCATTCCATGTGTCATATGAGAAGATTAAGAAGTGATAACATGTCACTTTTCATACATGTAAGAAAAGATTAAAAAGTGGCTTTTTCCCAGTAAGCATATGCATGCCTATGTTCTAGAGTCCAGCATGTGATTCATTTGTCCATAATGAATGTCTTCCTTTGTGTACAACGTTTGGATAGCAAGCATTTGTGGCTGTGCCATATGAATCAGCCAAAAAGTAATTATTAAGAAATTATTTCATTTAGTCACAAATCTTCCCATATAGCATAATTACATTGTGATGTATTTATAAAATATAATTCTGTGTTTGCTGGCTTTTATGGGCCGTTTTTCCTGGGATTTCTGACTTGCATATCATAAGGACTGATTTCTTGATGTTCCCTTCTTGTGTAATACATACTTAACAGTTCCTCATCCATGTTAACACTTTCAGTGTCTTGTCTGAGTGACAGTCCTTTGGAATGACTCACTTTCTTTTGCCTGGGAAAATGCTTGAGTGGTGAGCTTTTCATCACATTTTGCTTATGCAAAAGAAAAGAATAAACAGGAGAAAATGCATGTTTTCCACTGTAGGCTTAAATGTGGTATCCTGTAGGCTTAAATGTGGTATCCTGTAATATTTTTTCACACAAACACCATTAAACATTTCTCTTGTTCCTTTAAATTTCTACAAACCCCTTTAAATGTCTACAAAGATCATTTCAAGCACTATGAAACACCCTAACATCATTTGCAGCATGGATGGAGAATTCTCACAGGCCATACCCAGCACAAAGGGCAAAGGTTCCCCATCCTTGCTTTAAGTCATGCTGAATTTTACAGGAAGCATACTGTCAGATCAGCAAAAGTGAAGTTTGGCGAGGCTGCAAGATTTGTCTGAATTGCTTTATGGCTACATACATCACATGCAGCATGTGATGATTTGGTAAAGTGAGGCATTTACCACATTAAAAACTAGTAGGGGGGTCACGTGTCCTGATTTAGAGAAGCTAGCCCTTGGGTTCCAGGGCATTCAGAGGACTAACCTATATTTGTAGTGCTGTCTGCTCCAAAATGGATTTAAGAAAAAACCATAAGAAGAGTGCAGGGGCCTTGAGCTCTCCGTCAACTGTTAGCACCTGGAGATCAGACTGAACAATCACACACAGGACCAACCTGTTCACAATCTTTCTCTCTGTGGTGAGATGTATTGTATCTCTATTTGAATCAGGATAATTATTGTGCATATATACAGATACATTGGTAATATAAGTTTTATGCATTCATTTGATCTTTTTTTTAGTCCATGTAAGTGGTCACCATAAGGAGAACTGACACTGAGAAATGGAAGGGGGTGCCACTAGAACCTCCCAAATGCAAACAATCTTGCTGTTTCTGTGTACAAATATGCACTTGCTTATAAAAACAACTGACATCCTTGACAGCATCTCATTATTTGTCACAGAAAATTTCATGGAAATTGTAGAAACCTAATGTATGTATTTGTGATTGTATGATATGAACTGCACAGAGAGGGCTTGTTATTGCACAGTACGTTACCCAGGGTTGTGGGAGAGGTCAAGATAACTGCCTGAAAAATTATTAAAAGGTTAATGAGAAGCAAGAGACTAATTTGGAAAGAATAAGAATGGATTTTCATGAGATGTAATTAACAAAAGAAGAAGTTGGACTTAATGTCAGGAGAAGTAAATTCAGGGTGAAGTCTGTGGAGCACCCTCAAGAGAAACAGGAGAAGCTCTGTGCTATTAAAATTAAACCGGAGAAAGTGTTTGAGAATATACAGTATGTAGGATACAATTTCACAGTCCCTTTTGATGGCTGGACAGGAAAAGGGCTTGTCCATCCATCTATTCCTTGATGCAACTTTAAGGAAGAAAGAGAGAAAATTGTATTGTCAAGCATGCACAAACTCTTTTGTTTCTTTTCTAGCACAAATTGAAGTGATACCATGCAAAATTTGTGGTGACAAGTCCTCCGGAATACACTATGGGGTCATCACATGTGAAGGCTGCAAGGTATGACTTGCATGTGTGTGTGTGTGTGTGTGTGTGTGTGTGTGTGTGTTCTGTGCCATTGCCCATCTTTTCTGTACTTAACAATAAGCATTCACATAGCCTTTCAATAAGGATGAAAACTTTGCAGAAAATTGCCTTGCTCACTCTGAAAATTGTTCTGTTCCTGACTCAGCCATAAAATTATTCTACAAATGATAGTGCCTTGCTTAATTTTGGAATTTATCATGCTACAGTGTAAATACATACCATTCGGTTCTGGAAAATGTGTGCCACTGTATGATCTTAGAGCATCACTGGATGCATGGACACATTGCTTTCTCAGGATGTCAGTTGTGCAGAAAGTTGCATGTGTAAGGGTTTTATTTCCCACTCTTACAATTAACACATATCAGTGAAGTGTAGGTCTGGGTGAGAGTTTTGTTTCATATTGTTTTGATCAGATCAATATTTGCAAACTTTTCCAGACAAAATAAATTAGATCTGTTTAAAAATGAATGTGGGAGAAACTGGCAGGTTTGTCCACCCAGCAATGCTTAGTTCTTGAAAGTCAGGGTTTTAATTCTTCTATATTCAGCCAAGCTTCTCCTTTTTCATAGCCACGTGGCAGAAAAGTACAACATTGTCATTGCCATATGGGACTAGCTGTACTATTGTATTTGGAAAGTGTGGATGAATGGATTTCATTCAAGTTCATTTTTATAAGAACTTACCAAACTTTGTAAATTTCTTCATATTGAGATGGAAAAGAATTCGACATTTTAAAAATCAGAATGCAGAAAAAAGTGAAACTACTTTGTCTATCCCTAATCAGCTACATATAATCCCACTTCTTAGATTGCCCACCACACATGCACACATGGACCAAATGTTTGCAAGAGGCTATATTCTCCCCATTCAGTGTTCTAGACCTCATCTGGTATAAGCCAGTAGACTGAACCTCTTCCATCAGAGGGAACAGTAACATTGAAATTAAGCATTTATGAGGAATGAAAAAGGGGGTAAAAATCAGACAAATGTCCACAATTCCCACTCCCAGTTGCCATTTGTTACCCTTTATTGGCACTGACTCACTCCAGTACAAGTTAAGCCTGCAGATAGACTTAAATCTTTAGACTGAGCCTCAATTTCCCTTTTTTATTTTTTTAATGCACAAATACATTTATGCAAATTAACACAAAAACATGTGGCACTGGTGTGATTTTTACAGGGTCAGCCACTTTGCAATAATCAAGTTTTGCACAAATTACAACGTTTGCAAGTTGGCTAATTCTGCACAAATCAGGCTAGAGCCATGTGATTTTTGAGTGTATTTCTCTAAGTTTCATTAGTGGTTTAAAAACAATGCATGCAAATCACAGTCCGTCTTAGAGATGGAAGTCTGTGAACAAGCTTGACTCAGTCCACTTCCGATCATCAGATCAGATGCAGACAGGAAATCAGTCAAGCTCAGATAAGCCAGATTTCTCTGTTTCAATACATAGCTAAATCTAAATTAGTACTGGATAAGATCCCACTCAAAGCTTAATCTGTGCAAAACAGGTCCTTTTGGTCATTTGCAAAGGAGATCAGGTGATGGGGATTTAGGCTGCCCGGGATGCATCAAATCCCACAATGCCTCAAGCTCACAGTCTTTTCTAGAATACAGGTATATTCGTGGATTTGGCTCTGAATCTGGATGCCCAGGTCTTGGGGGTGGCCAGGGCTACACTGGCACAGCTGAGACTGGTGTGCCAACTGCATCCATTCCTAAAAATGTCTGATCTGGCCACGGCAATGCAAGCCATTCCATTTCTACATGGAGCTGCCTTTGGAAACTGTTCAGGAACTTCTGCTGGCCCGGAGTGCTAAGACCAGACTGCTAACAGGGGCTACTTACAGGGAGGGCAAGACTTCCCTGTTGTAGCAGCTTCACTGAACACCTTTAATTTTACTGGCAGAATTCAAACTACTGATTATATGACATATAATGCCCCCTGTGTCTTGGGAACAGGCTACCCGAAAGAGCACCTTCTCCTGCCCATACATGCCTGCCCAGGCCTTCAGTTCTTCTGAAGAAATCCTTATTGCAAGACCACCACCTTGAGAGCAACTCTAAACAAGACATTTTGGCCACCGTGCCAAGGCTGTGGAACAAGGGAAACTATGTTTCCTCTCACTCTGCTGTCCTTCCTCTATCAATAAAAGATCCCTTTGATTAAGAAGGCCTTCGGTATGCAGTGGGTCTGTTGAGTTGAGTCCTGTTGCTGTAATTGTTCTTTCTACAATTGCTGTATTTTCTTATATTTTAAGTCATAGTTTTTTTTTTAATCAATTTGAATTGAGCCTAAAACCCACCTGGAGTTTCAGTTCTTGGTAGGAAGGCAGGTTACACTTGAAAACCCCGCTCTTCATTTTTCAGAAGAGAAACAGCTGGGGAGCACTCAGTTAAACTTCACCTCCCTGTGCATTGAGGGTTCTGCTGTTAGGGGAGCGGCATATTATGTAATTAAGGTAACGTGTAGTTTGACCTTCCACTGGTCACCCTTGGTTCCCATTACAACCAACAGCTTGTAAGTTAGCCATGGCTAAATGTTCACACTGCTTTCAGTGAGACCTCAGTGGAATTAACAGGAGCCAACCTTATCTTTTGTCAGTTTTCAGATAAGTACAGGATTCTAGTCAAAACCAGTCCCATTATAGTGCTGTTTTGTTATGGCACTCAATGGGGGGAATCTCCGTCTGGTTAAGATGGCCACACATCTCTTTTGTCTGACTGCTCTGGTCGTTTACACCCCAAATACAAAGCACAGCAAAACTGGCTTCCAACAAAGAAAAGGTTCCTTGTCTTCCTGGGCCACCTAACCAGCCCTGCGTCAAGCCTTAGCCCTGTTTAGACACGATTAGCATTAATGGCTGCCCTTGTGTGTGCCTTGTGGGCAGATGATCTCCCTCAGCTCTGCTGCTTGTGGACAGCTCATGGAGATAAGGGAAGGCTCTTCCACTTCAAGGAGGTTTAACCCTATTGTTTTTGAACCGTTTTAAAGTATCAGATCAATTAGCCTAATACCTTCTGCTGCAACCCGGGAGTGGAGTGGTGGGGAGAGGGCAACATGCCAGCTTCCAAGTCAGCATCACAGTGGGAACTATTTCAAGGTTCTCCAAATTTCTCTCTGAGTTCTAGTTACATGCATGCTTCTTACCAAATGTCTTAGGATATGTGTTATTGATGTTAGTAGAACTATTTGTTCTGCATGAAGAGAGAAGAGCCTCTGGACACACACGCACAAAACATGCACATCCTTCCCTCACTGGATTTTCTTTGCTTAAATGATCAGTGGGTTCTTGGGGTAAGAGGAGTTTTGAAATCTCAGAACCTGGCAGCTCTGGCAAGATTTTACAATTTACCACACTACCAAAGTGGGGAAGAGAATGTGCTAAACAGACAAAGGGAGCAGATACATCTGATTCATCCAGAAACAATCCTATACATGTCTACTCAGAATAACTATTGCATTTAATGAGGTTTAGTTCTAGGTAAGCGTACATAGGATTGGAGCCTAAGAGCTTTTGGGGCCATAATGCCTATCACAATTGGAGTTGAGATCTGCATGCTTTCCCAGTGTAACCCCCACAATATGCATTTTAGTTTGCTATTTCTGTCCTTATTGTGCCTTTGACAACACATGTGCTGAATTGTGTGAATGGGTGGATGAAGACAACCCTTTCCCATTTGGTATGCTGCCTGGGGAATGTACGGCTGGTGAATAAGCCCTATTATCCTATAAAGGCAGTGACTGAGTTCACACAACACACTAAGTTTCAGACCCATCAGAGCTGCAGTCCAGTGGGTAGACCTCAGCACTCACACAGTATCCTCTCCAGGAGGACCAAGGGAGAAGAAGAGGGGAAGTAGTTCCAAAGCCATGAAGCGCCCATTCATCTGTTGGGCACATTGTGAGCCCTAAGGCAGATAAGCCAATCTCTGTAGCTTTCAGACAGTGTGGCTTATTGTGCCATTCAAACACAACAAACCACTCATTGGGTACAATGTATATAGGTTGGGTCCTGTTTTACACTGGATTAGCAAGCATTAGCAGACCTCCCAATTCCCTTTTCCCTCAGCAGCTGCCCCACCTCCCAGAAAGTGTTACATGGAATCAGGAACCTTTGCTGAATGGGAGATCTCTAGGGTGGAGAATCCCTAAATTTAGTCAGAAATCCTATACAATTGGAACCCTTGCTTTTTTGGAAAACAGATTCTGGATCCAACCCTGTATCAATAAAACTATGTATGAACATGAACATTTGTACACACCTGAATAATATTTTCAACACTCACAGTGCCCATTGGCACATAGTTTGCACCTGCTTTGCATAGAAAAGACCCTGGGTTCAAGAGGCAGCCCTCCAGGTAGAACTGGGAAAGACTTCTGCCTGAAACATAGGAGATAACACTGTGCAGATAACACTGAGCTAGGCAGACCAAAGGTCAGTGTAAGGCAGTGTAAGGCAGCTTCATATATCCTACTGTTCCTTGTCAGGCCAAATTTGATTAAAATTCCAAAGTGATATGTTGGCCAAGGAAAGACTTATTGTGGCTTATATGTCTGGGGTGGTTTGTCTTGTCATCTCAACCCAGCCAGAGTGCCTTCTGCATAGCTAACGAACTATGATCCAGTACCTTCCCTGGTATACTGTGGGAATGAGGTAGACATACATTATTTTGACTTCCTCAAACTTTTTGACAAAGTACCCTATGATATCATGATTAGAAAACTTGTGAAAAATGAGCTACCTGGAAAAAAAACCATCAAATGGATTCACAGCTGGCTACAGAATTGGATTCAAAGCTTATCAATAGCAGCTTCTCAAACTGTGGAGAGGTAACAGGTGGGGAACTGCAGGGTCAGTCCAGGGTCCTATGTTCTTCACATTTTTTATTAATGTTTTGGATGAGGAGGTGCAGGGAATACTTATGAAATTTGTAAATGATACAAAATTGGGTGGGAGAATCGATACCTGAAAGATAGGAATAACATTCAAAGTAATCTTGATCGGTTGGAGAACTAGGCTGAAAGCAACAGAATTATATTTAATAAGGATAAGTGCCAAGTTCTGCACTTAGGAAAAAGAAACCCTATACAGTAAACCCCATAGCCGCTGTTTAAGTTACTGTGGTTTCTCTTAGCCATAGTTGACTGCAGTCCAAAAACAAGACCCAACATGCTGGAGCATGACCTGCTTCAGGGGAGCTTGTCTTGCATCATGTTGCAAGCCTTGCAGGTGATTGCACACCTGATCCTGAGTCTGGTGCCTGCCCTGCCCTTGCTGAGGGATGGCACACCATTTTAGCCCAGCTGTGGCAGCCGGGAAGGGTCGTGTTCCCCATGTGGTGGTCTGTGAAGAGACACAGCACTGTCCACACGGGTCTCCTCCCATCCTTGTCCATCCCATCCCATGCCCATGCACAGTGCAGTAGGCCAAAACATTAAATATATATATATATAATCCCATTGAATTGTTGGTGGCAAACGTGAGCATAATCAAACCTGTGTATCTTAAACCTGCCAAAGCCTGAAGATAGCATTCACTACTATCTGCAGTTTCAGGCATCTGCTTATGGGCTTGGAACCTATCCCACATGGATATGGGGCAGTCCTACTATACATAGTTACAAGATGGGGGATCCTTGACTCAACAATACTACAAGTGAGAAGGATCTTGGAATTGTTGCGGATCAGAGGCTGAATAAGAATCAACAATGTGATGTGGCTGCACAAAGGGAAAATGTTATTTTGGACTGCATTCACAGAGATACCACTTCCACATAATGTGAACTACTAGTCCCCTCTACTCCTCGCTGGTTAGGCCACATCTTAAGTACTGCATCCAGTTTCAGTTTCAGAAAGAGGCAGGTAAACTGAAAAAGGTTCCAAGGAGAGCAACAAAGATGATCAGGGGACTGGAAATCCCTTTGAGGAGAGACTAAAATAATTGGGTATGTTTATCTTTGAGAAGAGAAGAGTAGGTAGAGATATGATAGCACTCTACAAAGTCCCTGAAAGGTTGTCACAAAGAGGAAGACCAGGATCTCTTCTCTATCAATTGAGAGTGCAGGGTATGGAATAATGAACTCAAGTTACAGGAAGCCAGATTTTGATTCTGGAAGAACTTTCTGACTGTTAGAGCAAAAAAACCATGGAACCCATTGCCTAGGAAGGTTGTGGGATCTCCCATATTGGAGGCATCCATGATGCAGCTGGATAGTCACCTGACAAGGATGGTTAAAACTGAGTCCTAGCCATATTGGCCCCTTCCAACTTGGGTATTCTATGATTCATTCAGGTACCCCCCAGCCAGGTATTCAGTATTCATTCAACAAGCTACCCCAGCTAACAGCCATTATGTCTTATTGTTTTATGGGAACCCATTAACTTTGTTGACTGGGGTACTGTGTGTTTTGTTACCCATGCCAAGAATTCACCCTGCTCAGATTTGCATGGCTGTTGTAACAACCTGTTACATTAGCAACAGTTTTGTTGCTGGGCGAAATTATGCTAATCTCCCCAACATGCAACGAACTGATGCAGTGCAGGGAATTAAGCAACCATGACTTAGTCCTCTTGAAAGATCATGCAAACCTAGCTAAAAGATTGTGCCTGAAAGGACAAATCTGCTAGATTCAGTTTTTCCCATTCAATTCTTGTTTAACTTTCAAGTTTTTCTCTCCCATTTATAAAGAAAAGTGAGATTTTGTTATGTTCCTTTTTAATAAGAAATGAGCAGAGTGAAATGCTCACCATCCTTGGTCACACGGCTGAGAACAGGAGGTTACCATGATGTGATCCTTACAACAGGCATGTGAAGTTGGTTCAGTTGAGGCCATAAATGCACAAAGATAACCCAGAAAGTTTCATGGCTGAGTGGGGATCCTAATCCAGATATTTCAGGCTAAAGTTTGCTATTTTACGGCTTTACTTGTACACACGAAAGCAGTTTCCTAAACTTGCAACAGACTGCCAACCGTTTTCATTGAATGGATGTGCTAGACTTCCATCTTGCATATAGTGATCTAGCTGTCTCTCTCTTTCTCTCACTAGGGATTCTTTAGGAGGAGTCAACAGAACAATGCTTCATACTCCTGCCCAAGGCAGAGAAACTGTTTAATTGACAGAACCAACAGAAATCGTTGCCAACACTGCCGACTGCAGAAGTGTCTTGCCCTAGGAATGTCTAGAGATGGTAAAGAGCTTGCTTCCTGCTTCACAGATCAATCCTTTGAAACTATTCTTCACTGCACTCTGCTTTTACTCCCCAAAGAAAGGCATCTTGCTGCTCTGTAACGCAGATGATTTCTGTTCCCAAGCATTTTAATAGGGTGTCTGGTGCAGACGGAGAAGAGACTAACAAAGGAGAAGAGGGCAACACGAAAATGGTAAAATGATTCCAAACAAGAGATGTTACACTGGAGGATTTGGAACAGAATTGCTGATAAGCATTAAGCCACATTTCTACAGAATCATAATATGAGGGAGAGGGCACACAGCCTCAGCTGTTTTAAAATATTTTTACTGCTGCCAGTCACCTAGCAGAATGAGCAACTGCTTCACATTTAAAACCCATTTAAAGCTTGCCTAGTCAGCTTGGTTGTCAGCTGCAGCAAAAACTTTCAACACATCTCTGGCTGTGCACACACCCCTCCCCTGCTTGCAAGACGGCTGTGTGGAACGGTGGCTGTAGTCATTGCCAGCTGATTCCAGAGAAGAGGCCAGGCCCAACTGAATGCCCAACACAGCAACAGCCTGATTGCGAAGACCAGTGCAGAACAGCAATGAACTGCTTCGGTTCAGACACAGCACCGCTCTCTCTTCCAATAACTTGTAACTCTTACTAGAGGCGGTCCCTGAGTTACAAACATCTGAGTTAGAAACCACCAGTAGTATGTACAGACAAACTGCTGTAATCTTTCTAAAATTACTGCAGGAAATTGTCATCACCATAGAGAGAAAAGAAGTGAAAGGGAAGAGAGGGAGGCCTCCCAAGCGTACTCGTACCTTTCTGCCCTACTCGTCTGCAGAGGGAAATCTCTCTGGCATTTCCTTGCTGCAAAGAGAAGGTTCTGCTGAGTTTGGGTGTGAGGGAGGGCTAGAGAGATTCACAATTTTCCACTTTCATGGGGGTCCTCTGCCCCTAACCCCCATGAATATGGAGGGCCAGCCATAAGTGATCTGACTTATATACAAATTTGACTTAAAGACAAATTTCTGTTTTCTCGGGAATCGAACTCAGTCGTAACCCAGGGGCTACCTGTATATGAATCCCATTGTAGATATTTAATTATGGTCCTCAAAACAAGCAGGTTTCCTGACAAGCCAGGCAAAGTGACCAACTCCTTGGCCACCGAGCTGTCTTTTGGCGTTTACCTCTGGTTGGACTGCAGCGGGTAGATCTCCTTCTGCTGTGCCTGGAGGCACATGGGGAGTTTCCTTTCCACATTTGTTGGGCTCTCTGGAATTAACTGTGAATTCTGTGGTTCCAGTGAGTTATTCTTCATTGATCTTGATCATATAGGATTTGGGTGATGGGTTCTGTTTCATGCTCATTAGGTTTTTCTCCTGCCAAGTTCTCATGTAAGCACATTATGGTTTATATCTTTACTCATGCCTAGTAAATCACACAATCTGGCCCATTCTGAGGATGTCTCCAACTTTAAGCTTTATGGAAATGCCATGGCAAGCAATTCTTGCACATTCCTTAAGGCTTGGACATTTGACACTTTGCCAAAACAGATTCCTGCAGGCTGGTTTGATTTCAAAAGTCAGTTTAGAACAGCAGCTGAACACCTCAGTTCAGACACAGCATCATTTCTGCCTGGAATAGCTGCATAACAGTTAAGCTCCCCATTACTGTAACCAGCCAGGCTTGTTCCAAAGAACAGATCTCACAGAGAGGGAGAGAGAGGGAGAGAGAGAGAGAGAGCCAGCGCACTTGTTTTTCCTTGATCAGCAGTTAAAATAATGTGCAAACCTTTGAGTAACAGTCTTCTTCAGGTATAGGTGTTTCTAACAAAAGTACTGAAATGGAAATGGGTTGTTAAATGCTCATGTTCCTTAGATTGAGTCTTCTGCTCTTTCAAACAAAGGAAACAGGAAGCTGGGGGATGGCCTGCTAATTAGGTTGCAAAGAAACCTAGCTCAGAGGTCTTGGATTTCACAGGCCCTCCAGAGATATAGCAGGGAATGCAAAACATACTACAAGTTGGAATATAATGAAAAAGAAAAGGGCAGCTTTCTCTCATTGGTACCTTTCATTTTTCTTGCAAGGCAGATCTGGCAGTTTGAATTCATAGACCATTCACAAATTTGTGTCTGATTTGTCAAGCTAAGACCCCTGGCAGAGTTAATCTGTAGCAGAGCAAGTAAGACAAAATGGTTTGGCCGATGCCTCTTTTCCCAGTGGCCACATTCAGAAATCACACCAAACTATTCCTTATCAAGACAGAAATGAGCCTAGACTCATTCCGATTGTCCTCCTTCCACTAAACCAAGAGGAATGGTTGAGAAGCATTATTGCTTGCTTTTGGTTCACCATGACTTCCTGTATTTTCCAATTCTGATCCAGGAGACATGACTAATATTAACTATGGGTACTTCATACAGCCTGCTTAATCAACCAGTTTGCTTTAAACTAACCAGGTTGAAAGATAATCACAATGTATTATTCTAGACAACATAACAAAACACAGCCAAAAATAGAAACTTCCAAACTTTTGCTTTCATGGAAAGATGTAAGGTTCATGTATATCTCACTAAACCATGGTTTAGCATGGCATGCCAATGTAGTAATGCTTAGAACAGGAATGGGCCATTTGTGGTCTTCCAGAAGTTTTTGGCCTAATATGGCCATCAGTTTTAGCTAGCATAGCCAACGTTGCAGGATGAAGGGAACTTTAAGACAAAACATCTGGAGGCCTTACAGTCTTGCTAACAGGATTTATCTGAGTGCTTTTTTCTAGAATTAGTTTAATATATTAGTATATGATATTTACCACACAAAATTGCAGTTCATGATCAAAGGTGCTAGGCAGCCAGCCCCACCTTTCAGCAAAGTGAGGTGGTATCTTCAGGCAGCAGATGCTGCAAGGCGGCAACAAAGTACCGGGGAGGAGAGATGTGTGCCATGCAGTCTGCCTGTGCCCCATAAGTTAGCTTGCTGCTTTCAGGTATGGTGGAAGATGCTGTCCCATCATCAGTATTGAGGAAAAATTCATCTTCCAATCCAGATGATTTTGTAGATGGAATGAGAATTCTTTTTCTTCACCTCAGAAAGCAAGAGGTTCTGGATTGGCTCTGCCATTAACAAATATACAAAGAGGAAAAAGTAAATAAGAAACCTTCACAGTTTTCTCTCTCTGCATTATTCATAGCAGATAAGCACTACCTAGCACTAATTCAAGAACTTTAATCACATAAATGGCAATGGAAAGTTAATGAACTTTCTGCCCACTGCAGAAGAAACAATCAATACTTTTATCTTTACAGAAGACCAGGAGTTCTCTCTGTCTAAAGGCCACATCTTTTATATGCTATTGCCTAAATATAAGGGTGCATAGTACCAATCTGCCTGTGGATCAGCATCCAGACATAGCACATTTCCGTTCTGTACGACCAGGAATGTTAGGACAAGCTAGTTGAATAAGGGTGTCACATTGCATACTGAATGATTTTATGGGGTACTTTTATTTCATGGAGGCTGCTTTGAAATACCATGTGGGCATAGATGAGTGATACATTTTATTAATAAATGTATATATTTTAAAGAATACTGGATCTCACTGCTTCACTTCATTGCCTACCTGGATACTGAAATCCTTAGGGTAGTTCCTGATAGAGTTCATTATCCAGGATATCCTGTCCCGAGAGTCAAGGTAAAGGACAGTATAGAAAAGCTTTTTAAATAAATTAATAAATCAAACCCCATGACTTAAAAAGAAAAGTCTTAAATGGGACATTTGTATACCTATCCCTTAAAGTGGGGGTGTAGCATGCAATACCAGACAGAGCTCAGGTATCTCAAGTCCATCCAGCAAGCTGAAATGTGTCACATGTGTAGCCCCCAAAGGACTAATATTATCATTATTATACAGTAATATAGGACATTTGTAGGCCTTTCCCTAGAATGTGTTGCAAGAGATGTACCCTCAACTTTCTCATTACCTTCAGGCCACCAAGAAAGCAGAAATTTGGTGCACACATAGATGGAGATACACTTCTTACTACCCATTTTTAATTCAGCTGCCAGAACTTGAAGCATGAAACTTCCCCAAAACACAGGCCAGCAGTTTAGTGCAAGCCAGGCAGAATGGAGGGTTGCAGGAGCTCTTTTGCCTGTTTAATTCCATATTCAGTTTCAGGGATGAGAACTTCAGCTGCAGCAAATGTCACAGCTTATATAATGCAAGTGTCATTTAAAAAGTGCTTCTGCTACTGCTACCCAAAAAAGAAAGGTGGCTTTTACTTTACCACAGAACAAGAAAGTGGTGACTGTTGTCCCACTTGTTAGAGAAGTTTTAAATATTGTGGCAAGCACAATGAATGAATGTGGCCTCCGCATCGAACAGACTTCAGGTGTGGAAGGAAAGCAGGAAAAAGCAAATGTGTTTTCTGTCTGAGAGCTAATCCACCAGCCTTTGTCATATGTCTGCTGTCTTATTCTCTGTGCAGGCTTTCTTTTCATATTAATCTGGATTCACACGAGCTTACAGGGAAGCAATCATCTGAATGCTGCTTCATGGGCACAATTCACAATTTGAGAGCACTGGTGTTCAAACAGCATCACTTGTATCTGTGTGTGTTTGTGCACGCTCACATGTGCATGTAAGTGCCTGGAGCAAAACACTGCTCCAAATTGCTTCAGCTTATATCTATATATAGCTACATATGAAATATATCTATATAGACAGACATGTGAATCAGATCTGTATGCTGGCAGAGGGCAATTATAGCAAATACAGTGGAAGACAAGATAGCTCTCAGCCAGAACCCTAAGGTACATACAGATGACCATTTTACGACCATTTTCCTGTTCCATTTTCTGCTCCCTTCCACACTTGCTTCTCACCCATCGCAGAACGAAAAAGGGAGATTTAAAGAGTAGCAATAGGATAAGTGCATGAGCTGCAAGAAATCCTCCAGCCCCTTAAACCAGTGCATTATACTGACTCTAACTTGGAGTCATGTCCTATGTGCTGCAAGACTGACAGCTGCTTTCCAGTAAACCCGCTTTCTAGTATCTCAGAAATTTTGACTGCAGTCCTTGGCCTATGCTCTATCTTAGTGGGGTTCAGCTCTGAGCGGACATGCATAGGATTCGCTGTTCAAGAACCTAGCACAGATGTCCCTCCCATTTCCTGGATGAGCCTAATTGTGGGCCCTGTTCTAATATTGTCATATACTGATTGCCAGGATAAAGGGCATGCACAAACTCACTAGCTTTGCTTCTCTCCACCTCAGTTATCTTCTTCCATCTCCTCATGTGGTCTTTCTGTGGAGGCTTGCAGCAAAATGTAGAAATCTGGGAAATGTCACAAAGAGTGGGATTTTTGTGAAAAGAATGAGATTGAGGGGGTCCAGCCACGTGTGCTCAGCATTGCCCCCTCTCCTCACATGTTGTGATGATGCAATATTGGAATGCCTGCATGAGACTATGGTGTGATGCCACTTTAGTGTTGTCCAAACAACATGCAGCATTGATGATATTAAGAATTATGTTTCTATCAGGTAAATCTAGAAAGAACTTTGTGATCAGTGTCATCCCTGCACTCACATTCCAGATTGGTGGCCCTTCAGAGTTGTTGGATTGCAAATCGTATCAGCATAGCTCATGGGCAGGGATGGTAGGACTTCAGCTTCTGGAGGGATGCAAGTTCCCCACCCTTACCTCAAATGAGCTTTCTCCAACATGCTCTTCTTGGCCTGGATGATGGGAGATGTTTTCCAAGCCATTTGAGTGCACCAGACTGGGGAAGACTGTCCAAGACTGATGAAAGCTTAACATTAAACTGACAACCCTGTTCCAAATGATGTACACATAGCTTTGCATTATGACTTTGAGTTATTCCAACAGAGAAACAGTTTTCTCCATTTCTCCTCAGGAGGAATGAACATATTTAGTACTTTAAGATTCTATGTTGCAAATATATGTCTGGAAAGTAATCCACAAATGTTACTTCTTTAAAGAAAATACAATTCCTATAGAATGTTTACCTTCAAGTCTGTTATTTTCCTCTAGGCCTTAACTGTAACCTGTAACATTCTTTTTTTTTTTTTTCCTGAAATAAGTGTGCGAAGATAACAGCCCTGTTGACAGGTTGTGATAATAGGGCTTTAGGGCTTGTTATCTTCAGAAGGTACTAATCCTGTTAGTGCACAGATTAAAGGTTTGGGGAAAATTGATAAATCACACAGGATACAAATCTGAAGGCTGCACTTTAAAAAAGAGAGAGAGAGAGAGAGAGCGCGCTCTGGTTTTCTGTTTGGTGTACATACAAAGATGAAAAAGAAATAGCAGGCCTGCTCATTATTCACAGCAGGGATTTGGCTGCCTGGCACATTTACTTGAAAGTATGCCCTATTGATTTCAGTGGAACTTACTTTTTTGTAAGTAACTTGGGTACAGATTAGAGACTAGCCCCTAAGGCTTTATCAGTCAAAAATAAAACAGCAGGTGAGCTGCACAACGCCAGGTTGCCACTTTGTGGTGATGGTATCATAAGGGCCAACTGTCCCTGCCTGTTTGATTTGCGAACCAGAGCTTCCCACGCTGTATTCATTTATATGGATTTTTTTAAAAAAATAATCATATCCTGGCTTTCCTCCAAAAAGTTCAAGACAGCTAACAAAGGTACTTTTAACCAAACTAAAAGAATACTCTCTTTAGTTTACAATCAATGGACAATAATCTCTTGCCAAGTAAAAGATAACATTATCCACAGTTCAAAATACATATTTTAATACAGTGCATTATAAAACATTTGCCATTATAGAAACTGAAATCCAACCAATAGACACAACTGTATCATTTGTTAGTCAAACATCCTTCTAAATTTATTTTATGGCAGGGTTGGGCAATGTACGGGTCTTCAAATGTTTTAGTTTTCAGCTTCTCTCATGCCTCATCATTGGCTTTACTGGCTAGGAGTGATGGGGTGGTAGCAGGGGGAAGAGAAGTTGCCCCAACCTATTTTATGGATTGATACTGCATCCTGTAATCAAGTTCCCAGTATGGCTAACAAAACAGGCATGTTTCCAAGTAGGTAATGCAAGGTAGGTAAACTGAGGTGCAACAGGGTAGTAGCTAGAAGTCCTTAGTGAGGTTTACTTCTTGCCAAACCTCAGACAATGAGAGCAAGCTGCACAGCATAGGCAACTTGGGCAGATCGTAGTGTACAAAGGACATAGTGAGGAAATTGTCTTCAAACGCTAGAGCATGCAGGGATTTAAAAGAGGAAACCAGCACTTTGAATTGGGCTTGAAAATAAAACTGCTAACCATAGTTGTAAGAATGCATGACAGCAGCTGGTTCAGATTCTGGCTCCATTGCCGGTTCAAAGGAAGTCCCATAGTATAGTACAGTAAGCTAATGTCAAGTATATGCAGATGTGTAACATAGTAGCCAAATCCTCAGGCAGGCCTAGGGAACCAGATGTTGATTAACGACTGCACCTATCAACTATCACTGTCATCATTCACCAGTTGGGTTATGGCTGATGAGAAATTGAGTCCAACATCTGGAGGGCCACGGCTTTCCCACTGCTTTCCTAGGGTGCAGAGATCCTGTTTGTTTCTTTTTAGGTGCAGTGATTCTGCAACTTTAGCAAGTAAAATTCTTCTGACATGGAGATAAAATAGATGGGGAAAGACTTGTTTACCTCAGCAGTTAAAGGCACAGTTTCTCTCTTCTACTTAAGGAAATGGAGAGAGAGATCTGTGTGTGTTAGGTAACTATCTGGCTTGCTCTGCCATGAATTCTCTGGGTAGTCTTAGACAGGTCATGTACGTTTAGCATCCTTTTTCCCTCCTCCATACAGTAAGGGCCAATCTTGACATGCTATTGGAGCTTCAAGACTGGAGCTCCAAAATTTTCTGTTTCTTTTACCCAAAGCAGCTGCAAGGGGCCTTGGTCTGGATTGAAACCATGGCCCAGAGACAGTGGAGGTTTAACCCTTGCCCTACACCACTATCCTGCTGAAAGTGTCTCTCGCCTGCAATTTTCTCCAGCCGGAAACCCTACAAGCATATAGGAATGTTTTCCAATCAGAGCAAATAGGAGATTTTTTTCTTTTTTTGGTGGGGAGGGGGTGTTTTACTAAGCAAACAGTCTGCTAGGAAAAGGCTAACTCTTCTACAATTGTCCTAATCTAGATTAGAGTGCAATCCTATGTAAGTTTACACAGAAAAGGCACTACAACTCTCAGCATTCCCCAGCTAGTTAGGGAATGCTAAAAACTGAAGTATTTTTTCTGTCTAGAAATGTAAAGGATTGCACCCTTTAATTTAACTGTTTCAGGGATGGAACTCCCCTAGCATCACACTCCTTTTGAGAATTGCCATAAGGGTCAATGTGCGAACCACTCTGCTGAAGCACTTTGCCTCTTACACCTTGTTTAAACCTAATTGAGTTCTAAACCAACAACAACAACAACAACAGATGCCATACAGCAATGTTGTTTCTTCTTTTTGATTTGTTTCAGCTGTTAAGTTTGGAAGAATGTCCAAGAAGCAGAGGGACAGCCTGTATGCCGAGGTACAGAAGCACCAGCAACGGCTGCAGGAGCAGCGGCAACAACAGAGTGGCGAGGCCGAAGCCTTGGCCCGAGTTTACAGTAGCAGCATCAGCAATGGCTTGAGCAACCTGAACAATGAAACTGGCGGCACTTATTCAAACGGGCATGTCATTGACCTGCCAAAGTCTGAGGGTTACTATAATGTGGATTCCGCCCAGCCCTCCCCAGATCAGTCTGGCTTAGACATGACTGGAATCAAACAGATCAAACAGGAACCTATTTATGACCTCACTTCAGTACCAAACTTGTTTACCTATAGCTCTTGCAACAATGGGCAATTAGCTCCAGGGATAAGTGTGGCGGAAATAGGTAAGAAAATCCTTCATGTGACATTCAACATAGCTTGCATAATGACAGTGCATATGTATTTTTGAACTGTGAGGTTTCATGTGGAACAGGTTGGTCCTGAGGTAAATGTCTGACTGGGTTTGTTGTGGAATTCTAAAATATCTACATCGCCCAAACAGAAAAATTCATGATCTGTTTATGAAGCTGCAACACCAAAGCCACTGATGAATCAATCAAGTGATAATTACTAAATAGGGAGCTTATATCAAATGAGCTCATTATCAGGAGGGTTTAATGATCTTTTTGACAACTATACACATTCTTGTCAACAAAGAATTCTGAAGGTGGATCATTAATAACACTAGCTTTGAAATTAATTACAATGCACAACTTCACTCTGTGATCTTGCATTGACTACTCTAGCTTTACACCAGTGAAACTGCACCAGGAAGGATCTGGTACAGAAGTGTTCAAACTGGAGATTCTGATTTTGTGTATTAGGTATAATTTGTTCAGTGGAGATTCTGATAATTGCCAAAGTAACCTTATTGTTCTAGAAGTTAACTATGATCGCTAGAGATGGTTGCAACTGAGACATGACTGGAAGTCAAGGTCTGCTGGCATATTTGCTTCTGTGCTTTTACTAGCAGCCTAAATTGCAGAAATTAAGCAAGAAAGCATTTCCTGTCATGCAGACAGAATGATGGGGAAGGCTTCATCTGTGGGTTCTCATTTCTCGGGTTCTAACTAAAGGCACAAGAACAGGGCCAGTTAAAAGCAGGGAGGGGGCAGCCTTGAGAGGCAACATCCTTGGAAGCTGCAAAACTGATTCTGCTCCAACCAAAACATGAAAGAATTGTGAGATTCTTAAAATGGAAATATGATACAGTTTGTTTGATCTAGTCACATCAGTGATAAACAAAGTATGAGTCAGTGATTCAGAGGGGTTGAGGAATACAATAGCTACCCTGTTAGGTCATCCCATAAGAAAGCAGATTGAAGGTTGCAAAGGTTCTATCCACATTTTCCAGATTGGGATCATAGCACTTAGCTCCTTGCAGATCTGAACAATGCTGCCTTTTGCTTAAAAGCTACACAAAAGCCATGAATGCTCTGCTTTCTATGCAGATTGCTAGCAATGTCTTTTGAAACATGTTCACCAAGAGAAGCTTGTTCTAGCATGTATAGGGTTGCCAGAACCTAAGCAAATGGGAAATCCTGCGCTTTTAATAGTTGAATAACAAATAGAGGTTTAGCAGGTGCTGCTGGAAAAAAAGTTGTTTCTTGCACTTGCCAAATCTTTCTCTGCTCTGTTGCCCCTAAAGACCAATAGGAACTTTCTTTTAGAAGAACTGGAAGTCCTAGTTTCTTGTCAGAATGTAGTTGGTTGTTTTTATAAAGACACAGCAAGCTCCCCCAAAGTTCCCAGAAAGCTTAGCATGTTGTTATTTTTTCTTTGTCTCCATGTATATATTGACCATACCAGTTTCTTACTGATTTAGTCCAAGGAAGCCTGGGAAATTTTTCTAGAATGCCAGCAACATGATGGTAGAAATCCCTAAAGTGCTCCTAGAGCGGGATTCCTGCAAGGGGAATGTGGCCATTTAAGCTACTGTGTGTTTGCAGTGAAGGGATGCTAACTGGGTGCTATTTAAATGTCTGCACTTCAGACAGGACATGCTCTGCTTCATGCTTCTTCACAGAATTTACCAAAGGCAGCAGCTGTCCCAAGTTTGGGTTTATTTACTATGTGTCCTTCAATTAGGTACAAAACCCCTCCTTTTTATGCAGTTACTTTCAACTAGATTTCTTTCCTGCACACAAACCGATTCGTCAAGGGATTCCTTGTGCAACTGTCCCCTTTTATCTTTTTTACCCAAAACTAATTTTTAAGAGCCATCTTAGAGAATCATACTCCACTCTGCCTTTAAAGGTCCCTTGTATATGTCTTAGCTATATTCATATGGATCAATGTTGCCATCTAGTGAGTCATTTAACTACTACTATACTCGGAGTCTTCCCAGATACTTTGAGGCATTAAGTAATGGGATATCTATTTAAATTCTAGTTTAGAGCTCTAAGATTCAATCATTATTGTGGCACTGTGCCTAGTTCAGTTCAAATGGTAGAGGTGTTTCTAAATTATAATCTACATCACACAGCATGCAGCAGTCCTTGAACAAAAGTTCTTTTCCAATTCATATGCCTAAGCTGAAGTTTAATAAAATGGACTTTTCACTAAAGAATGGGTCTTACATAAGACAGTGGGAATTTACCCAAGTTAATGTGCAGATGACTACAATCCTAAATGCACTCAGCTTTTCTTAGGCTGAATACAATATCGATTTTTATTTTGTACAATATAGATTTTACTTCTTGGGTTCTTCTAGATGAACCATTTAATGGACATGCCTCCTTCACAGAATTTTACAGGGGGAGGACAGATTATGGGCTCTTCAACACATAGCTGTTGTGCATTTTCTCCAGTTTCGTACCACTCCCTCCCCTATCCCATAGAAAATCTGTTCAGAAGAAAAGATGGAATAGCTATAGAATGTTTTCTGACAGATAGTGCAAGGACCTCTCCCTCTGAAGGTACCCAATATCTTTTTCTCACTGTATGCTCATATTTATAAAAGTAAAACCTCACTCATTGTATAGTTAGTTCATTGGAACAGCTTAATATACTCTCAGAATGTGGGGTTCAGTTCTAAAAAAATTTATTAGCAACAAGAAATCCTTAGAGTATGCCCAGGATAATACTGAACACCATAGTATTATGCTCACATGAAATTCATAATAGTATGAAGTCACAGTATTATGTTCACATTATGTTCATAAATTTGTATTTATTTTCAAAGAAATAGGTTGATCACAGGGGAGACGCTGATCACCCAAACTGTACTTCTCCCACTATAGGAGGAAAGGATGAGCCATCTCCACCCATCATCTATGCCTTCTTGGCCATTTTAGTTTCCATAGCAACATAGCACTGGATTATTTACCTAACAAAAGGAGTAAAACAGACTAGGCCTGGCCAGGGCTATTAAGGTAATCTCCTGTCCAAATCTCAGTCATAAATGAGACCCTGAAGTCAGTCCACTGCACGCTTACAGCAATACCACTGAAAGAGATTCTCCATAAGCCAGATCTGCACAGCAAACATCCTGTGGTCGAGTTACAGACGCTTCAGTGGTTCTTTGGGGCCTTACAATATACTTTGTTTAAAACCCATTTTCATGATTTTGTGGGAACAGCTAGGCCCCATTGAGGGAACTGATCCTGGCTGAATAAACATACTGGAGTGGTATTTTGGTGGCAAACCGTGCTAGAAATCTGTTTCTTTAGTGAAATACTAAATAAGCCCATCCGTGGTCAGGAACCTTGCAAAAAGCAGGGTCTCCAATTGTGCACAGCGTCTGTCCTCCCTTTCCTGAATGCACACAGGTTAGGGCCTGACATCAGGATCTTGCCCAGTGGGGCTTTTGCTAGGTCACTGAAGTTTCATTTCTGTGCCTACAGAGTACTTTCAGCAAGTGTTTTTACAAGAGGGGAAGTGCAGTTTAAAAGAAAAGACTTTTTTTACTGGTGGGTTTTGCTATGCTGTCATACTGCAGTGCCACCTAGAAGTTATGAAGCTGAAAGGCAGGAAGGGAAATACTCCTTGTGTAGTACTTGGATCTCCATATTGTCATGAAACCGAAAGCAGATACAGCAGAGTAACAGCTGCTTAACAGCCTTCTGCAGAAAAGCTCTACATCTGGATTTCTCCTACCCAAGAGGCAGAGCGCAGAATGCATCTTTCCAGCCACAGTCCACAGCTTCGTCATGTCTAATGTCTTTCAGTGGTATGACCTGATGGTAGAGTGAGAGACTTGTCTTTTATTGCCACCAGAGTCAGTAATGAGTGTGAGGGAGAAAGAGCAGGAATGAAGGAGGAAAGGGAAGATTGAGAAATGGAGTGAAAAAGTGGGGTATAGAAGAAAAGGAGGTGGTGACAGAGAGTGAGGCAGAAGCTGCTGTGCTAGCGCATGGAATGAAGAGAGGGCAGCGGTGTACAGAGAGAAAAGAGAAATCACATAGGCTACAAAGAGACCTGTGCTTTCCAAAAAAGTAAGTGGGAATAGCCGAGAGGTGGGCCTGCAAAGAAATCCACTAGATGGAGAAATAGGGAAAAGGGATAATGGAAATGGGGATGCAGAGAAATCTGTGGCAGCAGAAATAGATGAAGCGCTGTCGGGTGCATAGAGAGAAAGGGGGAACTAAAAATGAGTCTGTAGAGAGACCTAGAAACAGAAAAGGGGGGACAATATCAGGGATAATTACAGATGTTTGGTGGTGCGGGGAGGGAGGGGGGAGGGAGGGAGCGCACTATGCAGTGCAGAATGATAAGGGAGCACTAGGAAGCCAAGAGAAGAAAAGGAAGATGAACAGAAAGGGGCTATTCTGGGGAAACCTGTGGTGCTTTGGGATGTAGAAAGAACAAGAAAAGATCAGTGGAAGATGGACTAAAAAGGATGCACTGAGTTAAAATAATAAGAAAAATGCTTTTTACAGTTAACATAGTGATGCAACACTGCTATGAGTTTTTCAAAAGTTACTAGTAAACAGTTGTTATAAATTAATCCAGTTCATCATGTGTCACAACATAGACCATCTAATAAGGTCAGTATAAAATTGCAAATGATGGCCCTTGGCAGTGTTCCTAATTGAGGTTTAATCAATTTATCCTCCTTTTTGTTTAGAACAGTGTTCCAAGTCAGAGTGGAAGCAGCCATCTGCCTACAGTGAGCTGGATTTCCCCCCCTTCATGTTTTGTTTACGCTGTATATTTTTGAGGGCAAAGGATTTGGAGAGAAGAGGAGACAATTTTCTTATGAAAATGTTTTTGGGAAGCAGCCAGGATAATCAGCCAAGCTCCAGTGTGGGGCATTGTCACTACTGTAATAAAAATGGATTTTAAAAGTCAAGAGGGTTAGCTCAACAAATTCAGCAGTATGTTTAATTGGCATTACTCCAAAGGGGTGTGTATGCATGTACTATGCACACGCTCATTTATTTTTTCTAGTTTATTTACAAAAACTGCTCCTGTAAACCTCCCGAGCTATTCTTTCAAATCTGATGAATCCTCTAGGATTGGCACAAACGGTGTAAAATGGGGGGTCACTGGGAAATTAGTACATTTTCAGCAACAGCAGTTAGCTTTTAGGGAGTGTTTGCAGCCAACGGTACATAACAACTGATCAGCTACAGTATTTTATTTTTCTATGATTGCATTTGGTATTTGATGCCTGGTGGCATCTGACTTTCAGTGTTTGATATCTGCAGGTATATGATATATAACAAACAGTGTGCATTACTTGACTTCAGTTTGGCAGCCTGTCAGTATCTATACACATTTGTAAGTGTTTTATGTCATGCTGCAGCAGAGGCGGGGAACCTGTAGTCCTGCAGATGTTGTTTGACTCTGGCCCCATGTGATCAATGATCAGAGGCAATGGGATTTATAATTCAAGAACGGCTGGGCAACACAAGTTCTGCACAGGATACTAGGCACATCTTTTCCCAGAGCTAAGTCACAAAGCTTCCAGTGAGGCTTACTCTCAAATAATGTGCGCAGAGTTATAACTTACTGTGCAATCCTATATATGTCTACTCAGAAGTGAGCACCATTGAATTATTGGGCTTATTCCATTATATACCCTTATTCCAATATATGTGGGATTGCAGCCTAAGCTAAATGGATTAGGGGCCTGGATATCTGAAGGAACAGCTCCTTTAATATGCACATGCCCAAACCTTAGGATCATCTGCTGAGGTCCTTTTCTGGGAGCCCTCTTTGAAAGAGGTGAGAAGAGTGGCTACTTGGAGAAGGGCCTTCTCAGTGGTATCAACTGGGCTATGGAATCTGCTCTCTAGGAGTGCGCCTGGAACCAGCTCGTTATTCATTTTAGCACCAGGCCAAGACCTTTTTATTTGCCCAGCATTTTAATGGTTGAATGTTTTTACTGTACACACACACACACACACTACATGTTAGGATTCAAGTGCTGTCATGGATTTAGCTGCTCTGTTTTATTCTCTGTAAGCCGTCTTGAGATCCTGACTGGATATAAGATGGAGAATAAAAGTATATATAGGGTGGTGGCGGAGTACTATTAGCATTGATGTCAAATGAGACAGCTAAGTACTGATGGACAAGGGATGAACAGGAAAGGAAGGCTGCAGACCATAGAAAAGGGTAGAGAGGAACGTATATAATTAAAAATAAAAGTGGCTTGGAGTTAAAGGTGGGTCCCCATCTGGAAAAAAAAAACTGAAGACAACTATTTTATTTTTAAAAAAGAGGCGTGAACTAAATGGCAACTAATAACAAAACTTAGTCTCTAAGTGTTGATTGTAGATTGTAATCAAAAGGCAACACAACAAGTCTTAACTAATCAGATTTTAAGGGTGAATAAATTTCAAAGTCAACAAACAAAAGTAAAAAATTGAATGTGATAAATTGGAAAATTTGCTCTAAATATAAGTAGGTTTTCAAAGCCCTACAAAAATGACCTACCATATGGAGAAACGTAAGACTTTAAAGTGCTCATTTAAATCTTCAAAACCTTAAAGGGCTTGGCTGAAGTGACTTGAAGGACTGCTTTCTTCCATACCAGCCTGCATGCCTTTTTAAGTCGTCAACAGAGGATTGCAACCCTAAGTTGGTGTGCACAAGGGAGAGGCCTTTTCCAGCGGTGGCTTCCAGAATAAGCTTCTGTTAGGAGTTTGTCAGGCCCCTTCTATGAAAACCTTCAGGAAGACTCTGAAGATACACTATTTTCAATGGCCTTCCCATTATCTGAGGACTGCATGTTTTATTGGTATATCTATTTTTATAGCATGCATTTATATATTAACTATTTGTTCATTTTATGTTTTTAATCCTGCATACTACTTTGAGACAGTGGTACTTTTAAAGGTGGCCTAAAATAATTTTAAACAAATGAAACATGAATGAATAAATAACTGTAGGACTGGATTAGACCCAGAAGGCTCCTTGTAGCTGTGGATTTTTTGGTTACCTTGAGCATCGCACTGCTAAGATGCTGATCATAAAAAGTTCATTTCACAGCAAGCCACAAGCACAGGATGTCCAATATTTCCATCCAAGGTCAGAGGAGCAGCAGTAGAATCTAACCAGATACAATGCCCATCAAATAAATGGTTAACTTCGATAAATGCAGATATTACATTGGGCTGGATACTCTCTCAGAAACTTAAGAAGTGGCTTCCATCTCCCCAAACATGCTTGATTTACATAATAAAAATCAGACCATTCTCCAATGGCTGAGGTTAAAAGGGGCAGACGATTATCATGAAGGAAATAAAATTAAATATATTTGCTATTAAGGGGCTCCACTGTTCTTTTTAGGATATATATTTTGACACACACATAGCTTTGAAGGTCATAAGTGTGTGGAGCCTGATTACCTCACAAGCAGAAAGCTGAGCCAGTCCAACTGGGAGAAGGGGCTTCATACCATTTGGTCACTTCTTCGTAATTCTGCGGCAGAATCTGCCTGTGACTGCAGTGCGATACGGCATACCCCAGCTGGATCGTCCCTGCAGCGCTCTTCACACAACTCCTTTATGAGGGTTGGACATCCTCCCCTGCACCAGCACTCTTGTATAGGGACTGTGGAAGCATATTTACACAGGGACTTCAGGAGCCCAAGATTAGACTAAAAAATCAATACCACACTGCAAAGATACAACTTGTGAATATTATAGAAGGAGAGAAGAGCTAGAAAAAAGCTCAGTGTTTAAGGCACAGCCTTTTCATTTTCCGCCTCAATTCATGTCTCCCTTGCTTTCTCACCACCACTTTAGCTCTCAGCTCAGCTTCTCCCTCCATAGCAAATTTCAAAATCCAGGGAGCAAGACAGGGTAATCAGTTGTTAGGTTCAGAAAGCAGACTGCACCTTTCCATTTTCTATTTATTTATTTATTACACCTCCATACGCTTCAGTATGGAGGTGTAATAAACTCTTTGGGCAGGTCACAATGAAATTGCTAGCCTGACTACAATGACTTATTATTAATAATAATAATATTGGCCTCATCATTCTCTTGCAGACCCTCCGCTATTTTAGGAATGAGTTTAGCCTCCCTTATCCTTTTCTTTTGGGGTTCTGCTTCCATCAAATGTTATCAGCTAAGCATATATTTAATAACTCACAATGTCCTTCTCCCGCCAGAATCACTCATATGCAGAAATGGGGACAATACTGGGAAAGTACAAAAATAATCAAACCAGCAGAACAAAGTAAAATGAACTGTTCGTTAGAACAAAATGTTTCTTAGACTGATAGACAGGTAATAACTGGGAAGAGGTGGAATCATAACCTATTTGTCCAGATGAGTTTGTATGCTGTAGATGGTTCCTTTAGAACATTTGAAATATTCAGGACATTATTGGCTGAAAATACATAGATACCTAAACTTGAACACATCAAATCCTTTTGCTGAGATCTCTTAAACATCAGCGGTATATTCAGTAGCAGTGTTCGCCAGTGGACTAATCTATGTTGCTGTCATTTTCATTTATAAAATAGAGGCAGAGACAATTAATTGCTTCTTAGTTCTATTCTATTGTTGTCCTTTCTTCTGGTCCATTTATGTACAACAGTTTTTAGACTGGGGTCCAGAAAAGTGATCTTGCAGGATAGAATTGGGGTAAGTAATACTAGTTATGAAAGAGAGGATGTGCAACCTTTTTCAAACAGCCAAAAATACTTTTTAAAAACCCACCAAGCTAAGCTATGGAGTCAATCAGAATGGATCCCTAGGAGAACTCCAGTTAGAGTATAAGCTGAAATGAGCTTTTAGCAACTCAATTCTGTCTTAAGGGTAAGTGGCAAATTAAAATTCATTACTAATTTTAACCAAGGAGGGGTGTCAGTATTTTAAGAGATGTACTTCAAAGTTCTGTGACTTCTTCTGCATAAGAGGTACATGCTGAGTGTGAGGCTCCCAAGAGAGAGAACGAGCCAAACAAGAAAGGTGCTTCAGAGATGCATTTAATACACTGCTCTCTGAGCAGTTTATTCTTGGTCAGAGAGAAAAGTCCCAAGTTTATGGAGACACAAGGGTCCTCCATATTATGGAGCTAGACATGTTGGTAACCTAACTGCCACTTATTGGTGTCAAGGATCTTTCTCCTGCCTCACTAGTCTTAACACCAGCATGTGATAAGGAAGTTAAGGATGTACCAATTTTTAAACAAGTTCAAAGTATCTGTTGAACTGTCAAACCCCCCCCCCCACCACCACCACATAAATGGGTGCAGGTGTAGGGGAAAATGCAAATTTTCCGAGTTTCTGACAGCTTTCCTACTGGAGACATTTATTGTGTGCTCCCATTCCCTAGTCACAGTTGTTTCTGAGCTTAGGCAGTGGTGTCCCTCTCCAGCTTCTGTTTTCAAACAGTACTTCTGACAAGTATTTTTAGAGCAAGGAAACTGTGGGAATGGAGTGTTGTTTCTGAAAGTGAAAGAAACCACTGTTTTCACATGTGTATTTGCATTGTTCCTCTGTAATAATGTATGTAGAGGTTATATAGGGAAAAAGCAGGAAAGGAAATGCTTGTGTAGTGCTCTGATCTCAGTTTTGCAATAAAACCAAAGTGGATGCAGCTAACAGTCTCATGTAGAAGAGCCCTGAATTGCATGAGAATGGCTTTGTGCTCTTTTCTCCATTTTTATTGTTCTTTCCTTTTATTTCTTTATAGTTATTTACTTGTATTCCTTTTTTATTTTAAAGAATAGTCAAAGCCTCTAACAAAGTCATATAAAAGAGATAGGTTGTGAAGCGAAGGAGTAGCAGCCCAACTCAGTCCTTTGTGCCCAGTTTTCACTGGAAGAATAGAAAGGTCACTGCAAGTTGGCCCACGAAATCCCTGCTCACAAAAAAAGCACACGATCCCAATATCCTCCCCAAAATGTTGCAGTGAGCATGGGGAGCTATATTCTGTTCATTAAAGACTCCAAAATCTGTAATCCCTACCTACCAAACTGTGCCCTAAAAGATCTAAGGATCTGTGCTCGGTTCCTTGCAAAACCATTCACCACCATCAAATTCTAATTCTCTTCTTCCCATATTTCAGGGCTTTCAAATTATGAGGACCATTAAAAATAGCCTGAATCAAATAATTAACAATAGTGGTGGTGGTGGTGGTGGTGGTGATGATGATGCTAAAACAGAGTAAGATACTTCCCCTGCCCCCTTCAAAAGTCTTTGCTATCCGTTTTAATATATTTATTATTATTATTATTATTATTATTATTATTATTATTATTATTATTATTATAACATTTCTATGCCGCCCCTTGCCGAAACCTCGGGGCGGCTTACAACATGAACATTTATCTTATTTATAGCATGTCTGTGCCTCACACTCCCAGACTTGGACTAATAAAAATATTAAAACATCAGTAAAGTAACAGAAAATGATGAAACAAAGGAATAGAAGCTATCTGGCAAAGGTTTAAGGTGCCTTGGTCTGAAGGCACCTAAGGAATCCACTGTGTTGAAGCTAAGCAGATCTGGGGCTGGCCTGAGCTTGGAGGGGAGGCACACTGGGAACCACGAGTAGTTATTCCACAAAGGTGGGATATAAATATAATAAATAAGTACTTTAAAAAAGATAAGGCATACTCTCCAAAGGTTAAAGATGCCTTGTACAGGGAATGGGATAGACGTACTCTCCATTCCACCATATAGGTTTCATTTGCCTGGCACCCTAGTCTTGACGCAGTCCAAGTCTGAATTGAAGGTGATGTCTATATTGATTGTCTAAAGCTCCAACTCAGAATTTTAAGTAGGTTTTAAGATCAAGCCAGGCAAGCTTCTAGTCAGAACAGAAAGAAAGGTCAGATGGAGAAAACCTGTTACCTGTACTATTTTAGCTGAAATGACCCATTCAGTTTCATGTGCAAATTTTTAAGACAAAATCAGCCTGGGTAGGTTTCCAGCTAGAACAGAAGATGCTACAAATGGGGCTGCTTAACTTTTGCCTCTCCCCTTCTGAGGGACAGTGTGGCATAGTGCATACAAAGATCCAGGTTCTAGTCCTCACACATCCCTGACACTCACGGAGTGACTTGGGGCCAATCACAGACTCTCAGCCTAACCTACCTCACAGGATTGTTGTTGTGAAGATAAAATGAAAAGGAAGCAACTCTTGTAAGCTGGCAGAAGAAGGTGTGGAACATGAATGCAACACAGTAGTATTTTTCAATTTCATAATTTTTCTCCCCAGGCTGCATTTTCACCAGTGATGAATAAAGTCCCTGTATTTCTGCCGTATCTTCCCTCCAGTGGGTGAAAAATCAGCCTGAGGAGAGTGATTAATAGTAAAAACAATCTAGAGGGGGAAAGGTTGTACAGCCCTCCTCTATCCATTCTTCTGGCAGAGCTCAGCAGCTGATTTTCTCTTTTTAAAAAATGCAGAGATAAAACTTCAACGTTCATTTAACCTAAAGTACTAGCTCATGTACTTCTGTGTGGTTCCCAGTGCTAAATTACCCACTATATTCAAAGTTGTACAAGCATTAGTTTAGCAGCTTGTGATACTTAGGTGGACAAGCAAACCAATTATTTCCCAGGCTTGCAAGATACAGCCTACCTTTGGCAAAATCTTTCACTTTCCAAGAGTTAGAGATATGGAAGGAGTTTGATAGAGTGAGCAGCTGGTGTTTCACAAAGCCAATAAAGGATGGTAGTGAGGTTTAAGAATGGAAATAAAATATGGGCAGTAGCATGAAGTATGAAATCAGTAAATAGTATATCAATGCTTCCATATATGAGTTAATAATTATTATTTTACAGCCATTTAAGATCTCACTAGCAGTGCTCCATTTCTGTACATGCCCCAGATGCTGGCATTTTGTTTAAACTTCCAGAAAATTCACATCTTAGCTGTAAGTAACCTTTGAAGATACTCTTATCCTGAACAGTCTGCCATGCTATAGCCTAAAAATAAGGTACTATGGTGTCAGGAAGAGAAGCCACTGAAATCAGAAATAGAAAAGGTCAGTTGCTATTTCAAAAGCGGTGTGCTATATAACTTCAGTTTTGTGACATCGAAGCTGTAAACCACACATTGTCATTTTACCCAGCAGCTCATTTTTCATTATAAACTAGGCCAGCCTTTGTTACAAAATACAGTGTGCAGTATCTGTTTATTTTAAATTTAATAAATCACAATTAAGTTGTACCACTGGTTCTTTTTTGTATTGCATGACACTGGTACATCAATATATTAAGCCACCTGGGTAGAAGTGGGGGAGGGGGTCCCTTTTCAAGCACCTGTGTGATTGTAACATTAGAAGGATGGTTGCTGCATCTGAGTTCAAGCAGCAGTCTGTATACTGAGCCTGAGGCCTGTCAGGAGCAATTGAAAGAACCTCTGCATGGCCTTGTTTCTGCCAGGATACAGACATCTGTTTAATGCATTTCTTTAGTAAGTATTGAAAGAATGTTTATTCCATTCTTCAGCCAAAGTTCCCAGATCAGCTTGCAAAGTTCAAAAATAAGGCAATCCTTGCCCAGATCAGCTTGCAAAGTTCAAAAATAAGGCAATCCTTGCCCACAAGTTTATAATCCAAAAGATGGGATGCAAAAGGAAAAGGGGAGGGTGGGGGAGCAAATTTAGTCACTAGATCCTTAAAGTCTTTCGTGCCTGGGACATTTACCATGCACTAAGCATTGCCTACTCATGGTGGTTTATGGGTTCCTGAACCAATGTTGTGATCCTCAGGTTTTACTTCTGTGTTTGAAGAGCACATTCACCTTTTTTATTTTTATATTTTACGACCAGGGAAAGGTAGTATGCAATTATAAAAGTGAAAGAAAACGCCTATTTTTTCTTGTTGATTTGCATATTCCACTATGCTGCAGGTTACACAGCAGAAAAGCAGGAAAGAAAACACTCTTTGTATAGTGCACGGATCTTAATTCTGTAACAAAACCAAGTCCAGATGCAGCAGATTAACAGCTGACAAACAGCCTTCAGGAGAAAGGCTCTGAGTTGCCAAGTTCAGTAGGGTATGGAGATGGTCTAAGTGCAGGGCTGCTGTTCCTCCCCCTTCAACAGGCCCAGCAGCGCCGGCTTGCAGCAGGAGGGGGGGCTTTTGGCCGCAGTTGCGTCCAGACACAGCGGCCACGGCTGTGTCCATATGTCCACATCATGTGTAAGTATTCCCACGCCAGAGCTAGATACATTTGGTGGCAGCTGGCACTGATTTGGCGCTTCCCTGTATAATGAAGATACATCAGTGAGCACTACATATTCATAGAAGGAAGTCATCTTGCAAGTCCATTTGAACCATTTTCTATATGATAACAGTATAATCTAGACTGGGTCTGATTCATGAGCAGGCACAGATATAAATCCATTCCACATTTTGTTTAATGAGTACACTTATAAATAAAAGTGATAATGTGAGAATTGGTCCCAGACTGAGCTCTATCTATTGAATACTGAACAGTAAATACTTGCCAGATATATGGTTCTTCTTCTGAAAATAATTCTAGAACTCCTGCTTTTCTTTTCCAAATGGAAAAGTATAGTATAGCTCATGCCAAATTTAGCACTGACCTAGAGCATGAAACTAATGCTTAAAGGCAAAATGAACCAGTATAAAAGAACAAGAGTATAGGACATGAAAATCAAGAGGATCATAGTGGCAGATAAATACTAATATAATTATGACAGGAATGCGGCAGTTTAATTTGACTGGACATGAAAGAATTCAGAAGACCACAAATGCTTTATGTTCTGGTTGAAGGATAGACTGAGGATATAGCAAGCAGTTATAATTTTTTAAGAAACAAAGAATTTGATAGTAAAGATTCATCCAACCAGTCTGAGAGAATAAGAGAATCTGAGCGTTACCTGTCCTAGGCCTTCTATCTGTAGAAGAGTTCTAACCCGTTCTTAGTAATGTGTTCCATGTTGGATAAGTCAAAGGACAGCACAACAATCCCCAGTAAGAGCGCATATAATTAATTCTGAGTATCAGGAGATTTGGATAATGGAGATTCTTCTTAATGTAATTGAAGGTTGCATTAGTCCCTGTGGGTGGGGCAAAAGGCAACTCTCTGTCCCTCTTCTACACCCACCCACTGCAACTGGCATGTGTTCTGTTGTGGACCGATCTATGACAAAGCCCACATTAACTTGTATACGCATTTCTAGTTCGTTTCATTTTTAGACCTTTCATCCTACTGTCTTCCCTTCTAACACTAATCCCTTTTCTCCCAATCTTCAGTGCCAACTAAGCAAGTAAGTAAGCAGCCTCTGATGCTTATGCAACCCTAATCAGCCCACAGAATGAGCTGTCAGACACAAGTCCCCTGAGTCCAAACACAGCCTTTCTGTGATACACTCCAGCTCCGCTGGCCTGCGGCACAAGAATCTCAAGTCTGCTTTTGCACCTGGCTTGTTTTCCAATGTCAGCACAGAGTCTTCTCAGGAGCGGCTGCTTCTGCTGCCCACCCCGAGGCACTGCACACCTAGATAAAGGCCTGCCATTGCCTTGAAAAACAATAGGCAAATATCCAGAAACTTGTGAGATGCAGCCATAGATTACTGTAACTTCAGATGCCAAACATATAGGAGCATGGAAGCTCATAACTTTGAATCAAATGAGTAAGCTCTGAATGTGAAAACTAAATATTAACTGTGCTGATCAACCATGTTACAACATAAAGCAAATTAATGTGCCATGTTGCAGTTTCTAGATATCACTCACATTTATTGACAAGGCAGTTTATTTTCGCTACTTTGTGGAAGTCCCTTGAAATAGTTCTGTCTAGATGGTTATCTGTTACTGTTACTGTTTGGAAAGGTGTCTAAATAACAGTGTTGCTTCCAAACCAGAATTTTAGTGGCTTGACTAGAATTTTAAGTTCCTGTTTTGTGCCCATATTTAGAGTGGACCAAGCTGGAAAAAAACTGAATTATTGTTACAGTCAGTGAAGGTGCATGTAGGGATGTATAGACACTGTGAAATTCTCCCTGGATGCATTTTGAGGATTGTCTCAGATCCTTTCATTTCATTGTCCTCTTGTTGACGGAATCAGATTTTGCACAGATTCATGCTTTTGAAAATGCACCTCCCATGCCATCCAAACACCCTCCATGTACATTTTCATGCTTTAGTCTATGGGGAGGAAATGAACATTTTTGGTCTGCATTTTTCTTTACTTTTCTATGACTAAATCTGCATAAAATTACAAAAAGGGAAAAAGAAAACCTGGTCTGCAAGTCTTCTGAATCTGTGTGACTGCTGTGCAATCCATGGGTCAGATTCATGGAAATCATTAACCATGAAGTCATTTCGAATCTAAAATCCCTAGATTCACATGAGGGTGGCTATGCTGCATAGAGGTGTATATCTAAATTGTGAATGCAAATGCATGCGCACTATACTGCCATGATCCATCTGTCCTTTTTACAAGAGACAAGTGAGGTGGAGGGGACTGATGTTTGATGTTTCGCATCAGTCGGTGTGTGTACATTTTCTCTCTCACGCACAGAAATGGTTTAACACTTACTAAGTGGCCTCTGTTGTGTCTTTTAGTTTTTTTGTTTTTGTTTAGCAGTTTAACTTCATGGCTCAACCTGCTATACCTTAATTAGTACACTGTGACTCTGCCTGAAAAACCCAGTAAGACACAAGCGAGGCCACTCACAGGACAATCCTACACTCATCCAAAACTGTAGCGCTAGCATTCTGTGCATATTTACTGCTTTGCAACAGGAGTTTGTTGCCGTGTCACCATAACTTTGATGATCATCAAAGCAGTTGTAATCAAGGGCCAAAGACATATTTCAAAGATGATCTTGGTGTCAGATGATTGCAACATTCCCGTTTTATGCCAGAGACTCTTGTTATAAACCGTATAAATCAGTACGTTTATAGAGACTGATATTTGGTATTTAAGGGGCTACAACTGGGCATATTTAGAGAGAGTGTCAAAGAACATCTCACTGCCTCTATTCAATCATCTGTGTGTTGCTCAAAAGAGGGATCAAGGGCCATCCAGGGCCTATTACATTCTGCTTAGGGTTAGGGTGCAGGGACGTTTTCATCTCATCCCCCCACTGTTAAATATTTACTGGACACTTCCTGAAAAAAAGATTTAGATGCCAGAGTTAACACAGCAGAATCTATCAAGATACTCAAAGTACAGCCTGGTCCAATTTTATTGTATGAATTTTAGTTAGCACAGCCTGTTTGATGCAACCAACTCTGTACTAGATCCTCCTGGCTTATAAGAGTCAGCAAGGAGGGAAAAACTGGCTGTGCCAGGGTGGTGATTAATGCCTCCTTGCAGGAGGGAGTGGTCCCATGCTGCCTAAAAGAGGAAATCTTCCTTTGGCCCCCGAATCTTACTAACTTTAGACCTGTAGCAAGTTTTCTTTTTCTGGGCAAGATTCCTGAGTGGGTGCTTGCCAACCAACCTGAGGCATTGCTTGAATCTACTTCAGTCAGGATTCAGGCCTGATTTTGTCAAGGAAACATCCTTGGTCAACCTGTATGATGATCTAGGCTGGTAGAAAAAGTATGACTCTGTCAATACTACTTGACCTCGCAGCAGCTTTTGATACCATTGACCACATTGGCCTCAGCGGTAGGGAATGAGGGCTGTTGCTTTGCAGTGGTTCTGCACCACCTCCAGAAGGTGGCTCTTGGGAAATATTATTCAATCGCATGGACTTTCCAGCATGGAGTTCCTCAGGAGTCTGTTCTGCTCCCCATGCTGATTAACATCTACAGCAAACTGCTGGATGCGGTCATTCAATGTTTTCGAATGTGTTGCCACCCATATGCTAGTGACACACAACACCAATTCTCCTTTTCATCTTCAGCAGGTGAGGCTGTGGATGTGTTAAACTGGTCGCTGCCCTGACAATGAACTGGATCGGGACTAACAAACTGACACTCAGTCCAGACAAGACTGTTGATGGGTGGTCCCTTTGACCAGTTAGAGGGTGCTCAGCCTGTCCTAAATGGGTTTGCCGTCCACCTGGAAGAGTAGGTTAATAGCTTGGATGTTGTGCTTAAGCCATCTTTGCCACCTGAGGCTCAGATGGTCCAAGTGGGACAGTCACTTCTACTACCTTTGGTTTGTAGCCCAGCTGTGCCCCTATCTGCACAGAAATAACCTGTTTTCAGCAATCTCCATATACTCTGTTAACATCTAAATTAATTACTGTAATGCACTCTATGTGGGGCTGTCCTCGAAGACCGTTCAGAAGCTCCATTGTGCAGAATGAGGCAGCCAGAGTAATAACTGGGACCTTTAGGTCTGAATGCACAAGGCTAGTACCGGCTAACTTACATTGGCTGCCTGTATGCTTTCAGGCACATTTCAAGGTGCTGTTTCTACCCTGTAAAGACTTACACACTTGGGGGAACAATGTATGACAGTGCACAACCAAAATCTATACTATGCTCAATATCTGGGGTCTTCCACCAAGTCCCAACTCTGAGGGAGGCTTGGAAGGAGCAAAGGAGGACTTCTGTGACGGCCCCCATTTATGGAACCACCCCACTGCAGCCCACCTGGTGCCACCCTTGTCTTCTTTTCGGCCTCAGATCAAAACAGCCTTTTATGTTGAAGCTTACTTGCTTATCCAGAAGCTTGAGGAGATTACCCATCCCAGGTGTTTGTTTTTTTCTTTTACTGGGTTATTCTTCACTGTGTTTTTAGCTTTTTCATGTTTCTTTTGATAAGATTTTATGGCATGTTTATTTTATTGCATTTTTACATACTATTGCAAACTGCCCAGAGAGCTGCAGTTTCTGGGCAGTATTATAGAAATGAAACAAATGAAAATCATAAATGGAATATCACTGAATAAGCATGTCCTCTAATGGGAAATGTGTTCTTCCAATTATTGTTCAGCTTACAGCTCATCATACAGTCACTATTATAAAGAACTGATTATGACTTTTATTATTAATAACCATCTCTGTCTTGCCTTTTTAATCAAAAACACTGTGTCATACAATGTGACTGAAGCAGCATATTACAAAGTATGAAATGTTTTAAATGACTATTCCTAAAGCAGATGTTAAGTTTCTTCCTTTCTGTCCTTCTTTCTTAGACCGAATTGCACAGAATATCATTAAGTCCCATTTGGAGACGTGTCAGTACACAATAGAAGAACTGCACCAGCTTGCCTGGCAAACCCACACATATGAAGAAATCAAAGTGTACCAGAGCAAGGTATCAACAATACATCAGGCTGTCTTTTGCTTCTCCTCTTTCTTGCTTATAACTGTTGTCCTGTGCATTATCTCTTCCCTTTAATCACTGATACCCTAGACTTAGACTTAGACTTAGCAATGTTCAAAAATAAGATCAGCACAGAACAACATTATTAAAAATAATTAATTATTATTAATTATAAATGTATTAAGTATTAAAAATAGTTATTAAAAACTGACATTAAATGCATAACAGTGAGGAATGATGGCACACTTAAGAGCATAAGAAAAGTCTTGCAAGTCCCGGCCTATCTAGTCCAGCATCCTCTTTTTCCCAGTCGTCAAGCAAAGGCCAATGAGAAGCCCACAAGGAATAGCCCTCTCCTTCCTTTGTTCCTCAGCAACTGGGTTGCAAAGGATTCTTGTTGCCATTGATCCTGGAGGTATGCATGACTATCCAGACTAGTAGCCACTGATAATCCTTCTTGAAGACATATAATCTTCTGCAAGCTGTCTAAATTGGTGGTCATTGCTATATCTTGTAAAATAGTTAAACTGTGTGCTATATAAATAAGTACTACATTTTATCCCTCTGCCTCTTCCATCCCATACGATGTTCCTGGGTTCTAGTATTTTGCAAGGGGGGTAAACTTTATCCATCTTCTCCCAATACACATAATTTTATAATCCTCTATTGTGGGCCTCCTTTTTTATTGTCATTATATACCATCAAGTCATCTCTGACTTATGGCAACACTATGGGTGAACGTTGTCCAAAATGTCCTGTCCCTGACAGCCATGTTTAATTCTTGCAAAGTCAAGGCTGTGGCTTCTTGTATAGAATCGATCTATCTGATACCTGGTCTTCCTCTTTTACACCTCCCCTTTCATCTTCACAACAACCCTGTAAATTAGCCTAGGTTGGAAGATTATGACTGGCTCAAGAACCCTCAAGGAGGTTGACAGCTGAATTGGAATGTAATTCTGGTCCTAGTTGAGCACTCTGACCACTACACTATGCTGCCACCACTGAGGGTGGTAATCCTTGTGCATTTTGTAGTTTAGTTCATGAAAAAGTCAGAAGTTTGAGAAATGCTGCCTTCAAGAGAAGGTTGGTTGTGGCAAATGGGGCATTGCCAGATGCTTCTGGCCCTTGAACATGTGAAAAAAATTCTTTCAGCAGCTGTAGCTCAACATGATCCTCATTGCAACATATTCCTTTTTCAGTAGTGTTAGGCTGCATTTAAGGGTAAATCCTTAACATAGAACTAAAACTAATTCAAAGGTTACATACAGTGGGATAACTTTTAGAAAGGATGGTTTTTTAAAAAATATGTTGATAGGACAAGTAACTAGGTTATCAACTAGGAATCATGAAGAGAGAGGCACTGGAGGCCAGAATTTATTTTCTTCTTTTGAAGAATGTTGATGGGCACTAAATACTACTTCTTTAAAAATGATTTCCTAATCAGATTCTAGATAAGTCTTGATTGCTTTAGGAACTGAAACAAAAGTGAGGCATCTAAATATGCCAGAGGTTTCACATCCCCTGTGACTCTTTCATGGAAGACAGTCATGGTGCATCTGCAGCTTCCTTGTCCTCGATGTCTAAATTCCATGGTCTACCTTATCAAACAAATCTGAGATTCTGGAGTCCAGGTTCTAGGGTGGAAGTGAGGCTGAGCTTCTTGAGAACAGTTATCTTTATTGATCTTGCGTGTCTGAATAGTGCACCTTGATTAGATAAAGCTAGCCAGCTATTTAACATCCAGGGATCAACTTGCTTTGCGATCAACATCACCTAATGAATGTGCTCACACCTTTGTTCTTCTTTTCCATGTACATTTCACCTGGCAGTCAAGAGAAGCTTTGTGGCAGCAGTGTGCAATCCAGATCACACATGCCATTCAGTATGTGGTGGAATTTGCAAAGCGGATAACGGGCTTCATGGAACTCTGTCAAAATGATCAAATTCTACTTCTCAAATCAGGTGCGTACAGAAAAGTGAAATGGGGGTGACTTAGAGACTACATCAATTAACAGATAATATGCAAACATCGGCACTTGAGGAACCAAAGCACAAATATTTATGGGGCCATAGACAAAGCAGTTAAATCATACTGTGGCTCAGAATGTCCTAACACAATTTTTCTTCTGCATCAACATGCAAGAGAAATGTATACACTGGCTGTCACATGGAAACACCTCATGCACCTGTTTTGCTACACACACTTGTGTTTGGAAAGAGCAAATTACTGCTGAGGGGAAAGGCTGGTAACAGCATAGCTGCTATGAAGTAAATACAGGGTACTTTGCCTAAATGAAAATCCTCACACCGATCCAACAGATGGTCAGCTTCTGTGCTGCAAACAGGGTTGTCAGCCAGCTGCTTTCCCAAGACTGGCCAGTTTTTGAGAATGGAATTGGAAGCTAGACAAGCTGCTTTTTCTCCATCATGTCCCACACATGTGATGCCCATACAAGAAAATTAAAGCTTTGAGTGTACATGGAAAAAAAATGGAAAGGGAAAGTTCAGCTGGATGATTTGCAAAGCCACAAAAAGGGGAGATGCAGAAGCCATGTGTCATCTTTGGCTGGCTGGCAGATAGCCAGTGAAAGTGCAGAGGCTGTGATAACAGCCCGAACTCAGGCTATAGCCTTGAGGAGGAGGAAGGCAAAGTGCTACAGCAGCCAAATCAGGAATCAAAGACTGCATGGGATATAACTGGTGCACAGGTTCAGGTTGGACTGTACGTGCCTGATGGCCTGTATGGCGGTGGTGGACAACTTATGGACTCTAGAAGTTTTGGACACATCTCCCATCAGTCATAGTGAACATAGTTAATGGGAAGGGATGATGTGAGTTGTAGGCCAAAATATCTAAAGAGCTACAAGTTGCCCAGGGCTGCTGCATGGTTTGGCAACAAGAGGCTTGTATGCATATGCAGTGACTATCAAACGTGAATAAATACAGTTTTTTTTCCTTTACTACCAAGCCTCAGCCCAGCAAGCGAGCTTCCCTCCACCCCACACCTTTCACAAGGGACATACTTGCCCTTGAAACACATCATGTTATTCTGAATGACCACAGGAAATCAGTGGAGGATGTTAGGGATCATAATTAAATCAAAGTACCTGCAAAACTGCAGCTTTATTTTTCAAATGAATTTACACCAAATCAAAATGCCACGCACAAAGTGGTTTTAGGGCATGCCATCTATGGCCCCTAACACAGCAGTTTCATCTCCAAACAGAAAAAGGACTCGATATACAATGAAAGAAAAATATGGCAGCAATCCAACTTAGTAGTAGTAGTAGTAGTAGTAGTATCCAACTTAGTAGTATAATAGCAACACTTCCAAATTCACTAGGCAAGCTGGGAGGGGGCAAAAACTACTCAGGAGCATGCCCGTTCTTAAAATCCCTACCTGTTCTACACCCAGTTCCCTTTCCAAATCATCTGTGCTTCTGGATGGAATTTTTTTTTCTGAAGGAAAAAATGTACTAAAGCCAGAAACCTTACAAAAAGGACCAGGAGCCACCAAATGGCTCCTGCTCCATAGCTTAGCACCCCCAAGTATTCCAAGAGGAATTATTTGATACCTCATCCTTGGGAATGGCCCCAGTGCACTACATGACCACAGTCTTTAGCGTAACCTTCGAAATGGCCATAGGAATGCAAAGGAATGGGAGCAGCAACATGACAGAAAGGAGCAGGAGCTCCCAAACAGTACATGTGCCATAGATGAGAATCCACAAAAGGTACTCTTTGATGCATGCTTCATGGGGATGATCCTCCATACCACAGAGCCAGAATAGACAGCTTAGACAGCTGTCCTTCCAAATGGCTATACAATCACATTGGCATGGGACCGGCAGCCTTACACATGAGCCCCCAAACTGTTCCTGTGTATAACTTAGAACCTGCAGGTATCCCAAGAAGCATTCTCTGATGCATGCTTCAGGAAAGGACACTCATGCCACAAGACCACAAGGAACAGGCATCATTCTGAATGGCCATACAAATATTCAGCAAGCCCCTTTCACTACTGGGTCATGCTCTAAGCATGGGATTTTTGATCCTTAAAAGGCTGATAAATCCTAGCCGTTAAAGAAAGCCAAAGAGGATGATGAACGCATGGGCATGCAAGCCACAGAAGGAAGTGAGCAGGAAGTACAAGCAGAAAAGTGGTGAGCAGAATTTCACCTTGTGGACTGAGATATTTACTCAAATCTTTATTTTCATGTCTCCAGTATTCCTGTTATATAGCTTCACATCTACAGTTCTCAGATTAGATCAAGGAATAATTTGGTGGAGCTGTCTGAATCATGCTGTTTGCTTGGCTCAGACTGAAGGCTGCTCCACACGAGTCCTTCATTGTGCACTCACAATAGGCTGCAGGTGTCTCACATGATGTCATCCTCCTCCAGAGCTCTTCCCATGCTTCCAAGCATTTCTGCAGGTTTTTTTTTGTTTTTTTTTTAAGCATGGGACATGCAGTATTAGCTGGAAATGGGAAATAAAGCCAACTTGTATAGTTTTGCAATTCTGCTATACCACAGCTCCACCTTGTGTTTGCATAATGGAAAGTATAGAAAGGCAGTGAAATAAAAACCCTGGCAGGGCAGGGAGGTGGAGATATGTGTAAATGAGCTGTGTTGAAACCTGTAAAGAATTGTGTTTCATTAAAGGAGATTAAAGAGGCAGATTAAAAGCCCCATGTAGAGAAGCCTTGTGTGAGCCAGGGCACCCCAGTAAGCTCCATTTGTGAAAAAACCTGGATACTTTCTGGAAGGTTAGGGAAAGTTCATTTGAGAAAACACAAATGATTTTAAGTAGCTTTCAAGGTAGGCTATGTAGATGGGACATTTTATGCTGTTTAAATAGTATTTGTAGGAGTACTGCAGAATGCCTAAAAGTTGGCTGGAGTGTGATTATGCAGAAATTGCTCTGTTGTATTCTCCTTACATTTCTATAGGAAGTACAAGATGGAAGAAACTATGGCTGCAATCTCATATCTGCTTACCGGGGACTAAATCACATCAGTTGGATTTACTTCTCAGTAGATATTATGGAATTGTACTGTAAATAATATTGAGTTGGGAAGGGGATATACGAAACTGCCTAAAATAATAGGATGAAAACAATAGAGGCTGTATTATTAGCACTCCAGTCTATGCATATGCCTGGTAAAAAGCTGTTGCCTTCCATTGTAAATCAAAATGCAGTGGCAATATTTAAGGAGCATGGTATTTGACAGAGTTTTGTGTTGTCTGGAAATTATATGAAATGGTTGTAGCTTTGCCAAGAGATTAAGGGAGAGAGCTGTTGGGGAAAGGAATGTTGCACTATTGGTTCAAGCACAAATTAAATAACCCCAAATTAAGACTGAGCAAGAGCGTGACAACCCCAAATCTGTTCTCTTAATGGAATAGTCCAGCCCTGCTTCATCTCAGCAATCACCATCATGACAGCAATCATATTAGAATAATTCTGTGACTGAGCCTTCAGCCAGAACAGGAGATGCTCATCCTGTCATTTGTTGCAACAGTTGCAAAATACTAGCCACAGTCCTACAGCAACACACCTGAAGACTTGGCTGTGCTGTCCATTGTTTCCAGAATAGATCTGGAGATGGGCTCAAGAACTGCGGCTTGGAGATCTCCTACCTAAGCTGCTTGAAAACATCTTGTTGGGATATTTCTGTGTGGTAACAGAGGCTATTTGCTGTCTTTCCAGGCTGCTTGGAAGTGGTGTTAGTGAGAATGTGCCGTGCCTTCAATCCACTCAACAACACTGTTCTGTTTGAAGGAAAATATGGAGGAATGCAAATGTTCAAGGCTTTGGGTAGGCTGGCTTTTATTGTTTGCCCAAACTGTGGGATTGTCAAGTAATTTGGAAATAGAAGCGCGGCAGCTGCACCCATACATTATCAACTGAGCGTCAGCTCATCACCACTTACAATCCTTGCGATAAAAGAAATTTGCTAGATCCTGTTGTATCTGATTCTCATCTAAATCTTCTGATTATGTAAATACCACTCCCATTTATCTGAATCTTTGATTATCTAATTGTCATTTTATATGCTTCTACCATAGCCATTTGGATAAACAGAGTTTGAAGTTCCATTGCATGATAGATTTGTTTTCTGCTAGCAAACTACCATGAAAAACATTAAAACAGAGTTCTGTAAGCTGGTGCCCTCCAGAAAGTTCAGACTAAAATGTCCTGGTGACATTTGAATGGAGTCAAGGGCCAAAACCTTAGAGCGGGAAAGAATGGATTAATCCTGACACGCCATAGTAAAATTGTGTTGGGGAATATGAATTAGGATTTGAGTCAGAATACATGGTGTTCTCCTATACAAGCTCTGTATGTTGGTAATTTGAGGCACTGAGGAAGTCCTGGGTTTGTTCCACCTACAAAGTCTATTTTAGAGAGTAATGGTGGAGGAATATGCCTTGGCTCTTTGGCAATTGGTTTCTTCGAAGTACTATCTTGTCCCCTGTGTGTAACATCGAAGCAATGCCACTGGGAAAGTTCTTCATGGAATCTAAAGTTCCTATAGTTCTGTAATCAAATATGGCTTTGCAAGTCTATGCTCTGTGATGGACTAGGTAGCAACCTATAAACTGAAGCTGATACCTGGCAAGAAGGAAAACCTGTGGGTGCCAGGTTCCTGAGTCCAGGGAATAAACTTATTGCCTGTTCTGGAGCGAGTTGCACTTGTACTGAAAGATAATGTTATCACCTAGGTTACTCCTGGCTCCATCCCTCTCCCTGCAGATTCAGGTGGCCACACCAGCTCCAAAGGCACTCTATCCACTCTGCCTGGTTTTCTAGCTACAGCATAACTGCAACTGGCAGGGTGGTCTGGAAGCTGCAGCTAGTGCAGAATGTTGTGCTTTGGCTGTGGTTAGGAGCTGCCCCTTTTCAACATAAAACCTCTTCGCTGAGGGAACTGCGATGGCTGCTTATCAACTACTGAGCCAGGTGGAAGATTCTGTTGCTGAGGTAGAGAGCCCGAAACAAGTTGAGGCCAAGATGTTTGAGAGTTCCTTCCTCTTTACCAGGCTGTCTGGTTGCTGATTTCATCCAAGTCACTTCCAGTGGTTCTGCACAGACCTGCGGCCCACTTGGAGTCTACTTGGACTCCTCAGAGTACTGCTACTCCTCTTTGGAAATTCCTGCCTGTTGAAGCCAGACACCAAAACCAACAGGGTTTTGGTTTTAGCACATGCTGAATATCTTTTTATTTAAACAAGCGCTTCCTAATTCACCAACACAGGTTTTATTGGCTCTAATCTAATTTTTTAAAATAGTTTTGTCCTTTGATTTCATTTACTTCCTGTACTGTTTACCACTTGAGAATCCTGGTGATATACAACAGCATATACAACTTGCCATAAATACACAATAACAAAGCCCTGAATCGTCTGGGTTATCTAAAATTCTGCCAACTCCCATGTAACCCAGCATCTGTGGAGATGAGATGGTAGTCCAGACAGGAGAGGCCCTAAGCTAGCATGCTGAATATTTGAGTCAAATGCCAGGCCTCCAGGGACCTGGTAGAGCACATGTCAGTGCTGCCATAGCTGATGTAAGGGGACAGGGGTTGCCTGGGCCTGGCAGGGATGCTCGAGGGAACACTGGGACTGTGTGCCTGAGCCTTCCAGGAGCATCACTGTAATTAATCTGGCCCTGTTCCCAATGTGTGAATATCAGGCATCAATGAGAAATTCAAGCACATAGAACTTTATTAGCTCCTGCTGCTGCTGCTGCTGCTGGGGATCCAATCCAGCAAAGACTGGAGGGTAACCTACTAGCAGTGCTGAGTGCAGTTCTGGTCCTGCACACCTGTGCTTAGCAACACCACCACCTTAGCATTCTGACCTTGGCCTAACAGAGGCAAATTGTGGTCAGAAGTGGTGTCATAAGGATGGTGTCTCCACCAAATGCACAGTACTTTTCATATGGGTGGGTCAGCAGGCACCTTACCCAGCAACTGGTATGTGCAGGGGAGAAAGCTGATGTGAGAAGGCTTGTGGCATTGTGGGAGAACACCACAGGAGCTTAAACGTGGCTTTCCAAAGCCTGCAACCAGGACCAAGGCTGGTGACTAGGTGGAAATGTTTTCTCCAATTACAGAACTTCCTCTGAACAGGGATCTACTTAGTATCTAATTTGTTGTCCTTCAGGCACCAGGCAAAGGCTGCTCCATTTGTCTGAGCATTTGACTAATGTTTCTGTGTAATTGTTTTGGTTATGACTGTTCAGTATTAAGATTTGTGGGCAGCTGGTATTGATTTGTTTTTACTGCTACTCAGAGTTCACGGTTTTTATCTTCTGCTGTTTGGTTTATACTATTGCCATATTTTGTTTTAGTAATTTTTAGCCTTTTGTGAGGCTGCTTTAATTACCACTGTATGGTAGAAGAGAGGCATGGAAGTATCTCAAATAGATGAATAAATGTGCTGTTTTATGCAAATTATAGCATTCCTCAAACCGTAGCTGCAATCAGACTAAAATTATAGTAATTGTGAAGTGATAAAGAACAAAAGGTGAAGCTGATTTATGGGTTTTATAAGATTTGATTACATTTAGTACATATCTTCACATGTAAGCTTTATATACTTAGGCCACAATCCAATACACCGTCAATGTATTAAACTCTGGCAGAGAGAACTAGAATTAAGCACATGCAACATTATACTCAACTGGGGCTTCAGATTAAATCTTGCCTTTTATTTTATATTGTGCTCTTTGTCAACCTATTTTTTAAGCTTGCAGCTCCTCAATTAGACTGAAGTAGCAGTAACCAATAACCTGATGTAAAATAATGTTACACAGAAAGAGTTAAAAGTGTAGTACAGTGACTACTAGAGTGTTGGATTGAGTCTTGGAGATCTAGGTTTTAATGCCCACTTAGTCAAAAAGCTTACTGTGTGACTTTGGCGAGTCACTGACTCTCAGCCTAACCTGCCTTACAGGGTTATGAGGATAAAATGAGAGGAGGAGCACAATGTAAGCTGCCTTGAGTCCCTTGCAAGAAGAAAAATGTGGGACATGTCATGATACATGTTTCTTCCTAGCAGTCTTTGTAGCATTTAATGCAAGAATTGTTTTATGTTTTTCTTTGCATATTCAGGGTTTGTTCAAGATAAGATGCATTGCTTAGCTTACTATTTATGCAGAAGGAGAAGCTTCTCTGCCTAAGAGAAGAAAAATGACAAGTAGGACTTTTCCCATGTGGTGGCAGGAAAAGCCATACTTAGTGAACTTAATGAGTCATGCTTAGAGGCACCTATGATACTCAGGTCTTTGCACTGATCTCAGAAAGCTTTTATTCAAAGAAGTTCATACACCACTTCTCTTGTAACATTATCTGAAGGCACAAATAGTGGAATGTACACACTGTTACGGTGGGAACTCTTTTAGGTATAACTGGAGGCATACATATACATATACATACATGCACACATACAGAGGAGATATGCAGAAAGCCAGTGTGTATATAGTATGGATGCATATACACATCTTCTTGCAAGTATATTCATGTCTGGGAAAAACATTAGATAAAAAGCAAGTTACAGAAGGTTATGGATTCTTTGTTTACTTTGTCATCTGTCCCAAATATAGGTTCGGATGACCTGGTGAATGAAGCATTTGACTTTGCAAAGAATTTATGTTCCTTGCAGCTGACGGAGGAAGAAATTGCCTTGTTTTCATCTGCTGTTCTGATATCACCAGGTAGTTATTTCCAACTAGTTTTACATACCACTCATCCCATATACAAACTCTACCATTTCTAACTTTTCTAGTATATCAACTGTTATTCTCTCCTACGAGTGTGTACATTAAATTATGGAAAGATAGCTTCCCTTTTTGTATTGCCTCTAATTGCATGTAAGTTACAAATGCAGGAGCTAGCTGTTAAAGCTGGGATATTCTTCCTGAAAAGCTTTGCTCTACCATTCAGCTACAGCGCCTTATATAACATCTAGAGGAAGAAGCTCTTGCATAAGCTTACTTTGTGAGCCCACCTGCTCTCCCAGGCTTCCTTTGCAGCTTCCCAGACGTGCTCTGATCCTTTCATCACTGCTTAATTCCACACCACCTGTACATGCTACTCTGTCCCCCAGAGTACAGCAGTGAAACTGCAAAAGATTGCCATGGATAGTTCATGGCTATGTGGCCCTCCAGCCCCCAGGCCAGGATCCCATGCTGCTATGGGTGCTGGGGTAGCTAGGCAGTGTTTGATCCTGGGCTTAATCATCTTACAAGAGTTTTCCTTAGATGGCCAGTTGTATTACTTCAGCTGTGAACAACCAATATTTCTCTTTGCCCCAGACCACAATTCCATGCTTTGCAACATGCTTTACAATTCCTTGCACATTAAAATAGAAAATCGGTTTCCCAGATAAGTTATCAGTTTAGAGATTGAGCAACCTGCTGGGTGGGAAGGGAAAATGAGAGAAGGAGGGGCACACCCACACTGGCTTCAGCCTCATCCATTACTAGCATGTGGCATGCAATACGTTACCCCACAGGGCGGGCATCCTTTGATGGAAAAGAAGTTTCTCCAGTGTGCCACCCTCCTGATCCCCTCATTCCAGCAATTATGGATGGAGTGGACCAGGTTGGGGAAGGCTGCCGTACAGCTGGAGTGTGCAAAAATAGGTATCTAGATGCTTGTACATCAATTCCCAGAATTTCTGACCATTGGCCATATTGGCAGGGACGTCTAGAAGTTACAGTCCAAAATGTCTGGAGAACAGCAGAGTGGAGAAGGCTAGAATAAAGGGTAAATCAATCCTGCTTCATACGGCAGACTATTTAATGTGCTGCACAGCACATAATCTGGTGGCAGAAGGCAATGGGTAAACATGCAGGGGGAGTACTGGCAGCTTGCACAGCTCGTCTGGAAGGCTAGAATGGCCAGGCATGCCAAAATGTGGAGCTAAAATAGCAGGAAAGGAAAACAATATGTATTGCTGCAAGTGACCAATTGATTGATTGATTGATTGATTGATATATTGCCTGGATTTATGTGATATGGAGGAGAGCTAGTGTCTGTGCAGTATGATGAAATGCATGCACTTGCTCAAAAGTATATTCATACTCTGGGAAAAACACACACAGCAAATTATGTGTTTATACTTGTATGTGAACATGTGAGTATGGCAGAAGTAAGCAGAATTCAAGCTTGTAGAATTGACTTTTGTTTTTTAACTAGAAGTGCAAAATCCAGCAATTGAATCCTGGTACAAAAGACAAATACAGCAGGACCCCGTATCCACTGTTTCAGTTACTGCGGTTTCACTTAACCACAGTTGACTGTCAGCCCTCCACATTCATGGGGTTAGGGGCTCAGGACCCGCATGAAAGCAGAAAGCCCATGAATATCTCTAAGGAAGAATCTCTAGAGTCTTCATGCCTACTGAGAAACAAAACAGTGAGTGAGACAGACTAGTACCATGACATCCCCAGACAGAGTTCATAGTTTGTGAAAGAGATTTGCAGTTTTCTCCAAGAGATATTTGTGGTTTTCCACAGATATTTGTGGTGTCCTGTGGTCCTAACCCCTGCAAATATAGTGTTCACTACTATCTTTCAGGCATTCATGCAGGGAAGGGGGGCTTGGAACCTAGTCCTGCAGATATGGAGGCCCTGCTATACTAAGAATCAAAAGCATGGCATATAGTTTCGATAGACATGTAACTGTGAATATTGTTCAGCACAGGTCCCCATTGCACTTTAATCCAGTTGCTTAGCATGTTTTATTTGTAGCCATCTGATATTCTAAAAGAATCAATGCATGTGTTCCTCACCTGAATGTTCTTTCCATCTTCTTCCTGGGTATAGTTTATCTTAATTTTGTGTTACTTTATTGCTTGGCCAGATCGAGCTTGGCTGTTAGAACCAAGGAAGGTCCAGAAGCTTCAGGAAAAGATTTATTTTGCACTTCAACATGTGATCCAGAAGAATCATCTTGATGATGAGACTTTGGCAAAGGTAGATATACAAACTGACTCACTAATCTCTAGAGAAACAAATACAGACATACGTCTAATTAACCAACTTTGTACTTTATTTCACATTTTTTATTTTTCTGTATTTTTTATTTTTTAAAAATATATTTTTTATTTTTTCTCAATGGTTGTTAGTGATTCCAGCCGATCAGAAAAAAGTAGGAAAAATAATTACACAGATCCAGGAATTCCCTGAAGGCATAGGATCTCCACTATGTACATGGATCCTTGCTCCCAACCATGCCTGAAAGGGTGTTCCCATTTGTACCATGGGGGAACCAGCTCTGCAGGCATAAAACACTAATAAGGAAGCCCGATTGTACAAGTGTTTCCTTTATACAATAGAGGTCATCCGGAGTTCTGGAAACATGGAAATGGCCCAAACCTTTGAAAACTGTTCCACATATCCACTCCACATATTTAAGAGGCCACTCTGGGAAGCAAAATCTGCTGCAATCGATGCAAATCCAACAAGCTAAGCACCTGGACATATGTTCATGGACTCTCCCTTCCTGCCTTGCCACTTGTGTCATGGTAGAAGGAAAGCATGCAAATGAAGCAAAGGGTTGAGTATCCTAGAAAGCCTTGAAAGCTGAACCCTCTTTGGCCTGAGAGCTAAATTTGGGAAAGCTCTCAGGAGCCGCATGCCAGTGGTTTGCGGGAGGAGACAAAGGGGGCAAGGCAAAAATACCAGCATATTTCAGGTTACAACTCTCACTATCAGACCTCAGATGAGACACTTCAACTTCATCTAGGAACTACAGATCAATCAAGAGGTCAGGAAAGGAAGTGGGGCCAGTTGCTTTCTGGAAAACTCTGAGTGGCTATATTGGAAGTCCTAGATAGTCAAATTTGACTGTACTGCCTGAGGTTTTCACCCCTGCAGTAAACAATGGATATTACCAAGTTTTAAATCAAGCCTACTGACACAAATTCCACAAAATTCACAAGTTAAGAGGGGATTAAAAATAAAGATCCATAGGACTTTGGAAGTGGCTCAGGATCTCCCACAGGATCTACAAGAATTATAAAATGAAACATTTAAGAAATCAAAATTACAGATTGAAAACACTGCTATAAATAGACTGAAAAGCTGCTACCTAAAATATAGTATGCACACTGGCAGCAGTACATTTTTAAACACGAAATGTCTCTGGGAAAAGGGATGTTTTCAGCTTGGGGCAAATGAATGCCAAAAGGGAGCCTGGATATCTTCATGTGGAGGCTGCGGAATTCAAGAGCTGCAGCACAGAATGACCTGGGTCCATGGCACAAAAAGCAAGCCCTCCAGCGCTGCTCTTAACATCCAGGAAACAAGGTATGGGAGGAGATGGACCTTAAGGTAACCAGGTAATAGCCACTCAAGGTAGCAAGGTGATACGGCCCCCCCGAGAGTGGGAATGGTTAATCCGCCTTCCCATTCCAGCACCCCAACCAAATCTTACACCCTACCACTACCAGTATGTTTAGAGTAAGCAAAGAACATTAGGAGATCCAGTCAATTTCAAAAGCAGCATTCATGAAATGATTTGTTCAGAATAAAATTGTTCTCCCTTTACTTCTTTGTCTGTCTCTGTCTTTCAGTTAGTAGCCAAGATACCAACCATCACTGCACTTTGCAACCTGCATGGAGAAAAACTGCAGGTCTTTAAACAATCTCATCCCGATATAGTGAACACACTGTTTCCTCCGTTATACAAGGAACTATTCAATCCAGACTCTACCACTGCCTGCAAGTGAAGGGAAAAATAGAATATGTCACATAGTCCTGGAATGCATCACTGTTAAGACAAAAGAATTGTTTTCATGAAGACTTTCTTTAAAAAATGTCACTACTGCAACACTAGGAATGTCCTGCACTTAATAGAATTATTTTTCACCGCTACAGTTTGAAGAATGTAAATATGCACCTCTGAGTGGGGCCTGTTTTCCTTTCTCTTCTTTTTGTTAATTCCCCCTTTTTTATTTTTTAACTTACCAGAAACTGGAAATATAGAACACTGGGTGTTTATTTTTGATTTTATTTTATTGGGGGTATGTTTTGGGAGACAACTGTTTATAGACATTTAGTGTAGATATAAATGAAAACAGAGGAGTAATTTGCAGTATTGCTCTTGCTGTTTATTGTTCAAATATAATTTAAGAAAACTCCACTAAACTAGGCTTACCTATTTCTATGTTTTTAGCTAGTTAAATGCATGTGGCAATTTGTAGCTGTCTTGGAAATAGGTGTGGGTGTATATAATATATATGGGCATGAGCCTTCCCTGCTGAGTGCAGCATCTGTGCATGGAGTGCTTCCTGGGCAGCTTGAAGGAGTCCCATTCCCCTCACCCTTCAGTGGAAGTGCATGCAGTGTCCCAGACCAGGAGAGGCACTGGGTGGACTCCGGGGGTCCTCCATATGCAGCCATCCAGTGCTCCCTCTCCACCCGGGCAGCTTATGTGAGTGCCCTGGAGGCCACCCAATCCCTGCCACTGTCCACTATATATGTACAAAGTGAGGGGAGCGGGAAAACTGGGACTCTCTTAAGCCCTGCAGGGATCATTTGGCACACAGGCAAGGATCATGCCTGTTGTATATATGGATCGTAGATATCAGGGATGGCCAGCTTTGGTATTCTCAGGGGCTACTATAGACTTCTAAAGGCGGTCAAGGTACAAGGTACAAGATACAAGAACACTGCTTCCCAGTTCAACCTTTTCTATCAAATGCAGTGAAATTCTAAAACAAATTCTCAGATGGGGCAGCATTATGTAGAAAATCCAAAGAGAGAAACAGTATATGGATGCAGGATCTTGCTCGTTCTCTCTCACACATACAGGCACATGCCCCTTTAAGAAAACAAAATTCCTTTCATCTGACTAAAATTTTAGGCAGGGTTTAACCACACCTTGACCGAAATTTGATAGCATCACTAGATGCTGGATAAAATTACTCTTTGAGTCACCAGTTAGCCACCCCTGCTATATCCCAGTACAGTACATATATACACGTACATATATGGAATACGCACACATTGGCTGTAGCTTAAAAAATGCCTATTTTCTAAGGATACTCTCCTGCATTTTTTAACTTTCCATGTAATGTGTTAGTTTTACGTTGGGCAATTAGGATTTTGCTCTGCCATCCATCCATATATAATGACAAGATGGTACCATTTCTGATCAGTTTGTATATAATGTGTATGCAGTACGCAGTCAGTGAATGAAAAGTCAGGTTAGTACTATTGGTGCCAAAGCCTTGTCTGGATAATTCAAATGAACAGAGAAAGTTAATGGGGGATATTTTTTTCTCAATGATAGTGATAAAGCATATATTAAACATATTATAGGACACAATGCCAATAGAGTATTTAAAACTCAGAGTAAAATCTACACTATCCCAAACAATGCATTTGTTTTGTGAATCAGAAAGAGAGTTTATTTTATTAACACTTCCTAAAGCAAAAATTGTTATAGGGCATAATATTGCTCTGATACTCTGATAACAGAGCAGGCCCAGAGGTATAACTTTGAAAAGTAAAGTACCAGTTACAAGAACATCCATCAGTTAAGAAATTATTGTGAGCTGTGAGATGAGAGCAGAGGCTTTCCATATGCGTTCCCATCCTCTAATGCAACCATCATATTCCAGTGTCTGGGTAAACAGCTGTTTTCACTGGTTCACTTCATATCCAGGGCATTGATTGCTCAGTTGTTACCTCTTAACAAAACTGGGCTGGCAGCTCAATCGGCAGGCACATTTATCATTGTGTTCTATATATAACACATCTTCAATCCACAAAAAGGACATTATTATTCAATATAACATTTTCTCCACCAGCTCCTGGAACTGGAGTGCACAAAAATTTGGCCCCAGGGCCACATGTTGTCATGGCTGGGGGAACACACACACACACACACACACACAGAAATCCAGTATGAGCTCTGAGGAGATTGTGTAATAAGCCCATCCTTCACCCATGCCCCATTTGAAAAAGTGGAATTCAGAAAACAAGAACAATGGAAATTTCTTCTAATTCTGCAATGGCTCTGATCCTTTTTAGCAGTATTTCTTTTACTGTGTATGTTATACAGTAAATTCCTTGGGAGAAGGCAGTTGTTCAACATTTTCCAAGGATGGTTGTAGAAGATGCTTGCAAAGACACAAGGATCCATGCAGAGTTTCTTAAACTTCAGAGTACCCACAGGCCTCTAAAACTGCCCTTTCCCATTTTCTACTCTTAGAAAACTTCACCAGATAGTTTGAGACTTCTGGGATGATCTTGTTTCTTTGTTCTTCATTCCAGTGATTCTTATTTCAACTTTTCATAAACTTTGTGCATGATATAAAGCTGTTCTTTGTAACTTCTGACATCACTTTCCTTCACAATCCCAATAGTCAAGACAATCCCCTTAAAAGCCTATACTATATGAAGCTTATAGTTTTCTTGCAATATTTTTTCAGCAATCTTGGTTTTGGTTTCAAAAATACATAACACAACTATAGTACAAATAATACAGTTCTTTGTTACTGAAACCACTACCCATTTTCCAAACTTGAAATATATTACCTGGCAGTACACATGAAAATGATCTATCTCCTAAAGTATTAAATGAATCCACTTTGCTATTGACAGTGCTACCTAGGCATTCCAACAGAAGGTAAAATCCAACATCCTGCAAAGAAACTCCTGCCTGCTCAGCTGGACCTTTCTGTAGCTCCCTGCATCACCCCCAAATCTGTTCTAAAGAATTCTCCAGCCCTCCTGAGCAATTTTGAGGGTACATGGGAGGGACAGCTACAGAATGAAAGGGACATACCCCTTCCCCATTCCACGGACAAAACCCATTTCATTGCTGGGTAAATTGGATACCACCCATAATTTAAAAATGTCTGTCCTCTGTTACAAATGGGAGAACCGAATAACAATACTTAACAGTCTGGTCTTAACTGGGTCTGACAGAAATCTTGCACTTCACTGTATTTATTAGTCTCAATAGTAGCTTTCTAAGTATTCCAAGAGTACTTTGAAAAGTTCAGCCAGGGACACTGAGGATGTAAGATGAAACCATGATCAGATCTAATAGTTCCCACAGCACTATTATAGGATACTTCCTTCCTTGGTTTTGGTATAGGACAACCTTTTTGCTTTTTTCTTGCAAAGCTCCCATGCCTTTAAGTGATGGATAGGCAGGAGTTAACACTATACATGCCACAAGTTTTTCAGTGGTTGAAGAGAACTTTTCTGCAAAAGAGCATCAACATATCCATAAATAGAAAACCCTTTATTGATTATCCTTGGACTATGTCCTGTTTCTTCTGCTGCTTTTCCTCTTCAAATAAAAGGGCAGAGACAAGAGAAGGTGCCCTTGTAAACAAGATTTCTTCTTCCTTTGCTTGATTTGTCCCTCCTCTGGAACCAACACAGCAATAACACTTTATATTGTATTCTGATAATGTAAGAGCACTGAACCACTTTATTCTCAGTGTCTGAGCAGACAGATGTGGACTGCTTGTTACACTTCTACAGGGACTTAATTTTGTATAAATGTCACTCCTGCTGGCTCTCTGTATAAAGAATTAATTCCAAGAGTCATATTTCCTTCTAATGGAAAGATTACTTTACTGATTGCTAGGAATACAGGGTAATAGAAGACATTCAATTAAACCAAGCTGTTTCCAAATGCAATATATATTTGATGACTAGTTTGTGTTAGGGACTTCACTGGATTTGAAGCTGGGAGGTCTTGAGCTCTTGAGCTCTCATCTAACATAATCCTTCTTTCTTACTGACTCTGTCTTGGTTCTAATATTATGGAGAAGCTGGGTAACTTCCAAGTAGTGGGATTTGAGTTCAAACTTCCACCCCACCCCAGGTAACATTTACCTAAGCAGCTATTTTTATGGGAAGAAGATCATTACTGGTTTTAACATTACTTCTGTTCACACTGTCAGTGAGATAAAAGAGAATGGAGCTGGCTGATATATCAGTAAGAATGGAGAATTCCAGTGGTCTAGCCCAAATTTGCCAAGCCATTGCCCTACTTCAGCAGTTACCTGTAAGGAGTGTGACCTGTGATACATAGGCAAATTCTCATAATTCCTTAAACAAAGGGACCCGCTCTCTCTATTGAAAGGAAGAGGGCAACCCACTTATCCAGGAGCCCCACATGCACCTTGGAACAAATGTGGAGCTTTGGATCAGGATGCAAGAGTAGACTCCACGATGTTAATATGAAAGCTAAAGTGGAATATATTGAGTTGAAGCTTTGAAACCTGTGTGTGTTTGTGTGTGTCTCTGCAACTTGTCTCAGCCATTCTGCCTCCCCTCTATAAACTAACCACTGTCTCTGATATGCTGTAAGAACTGTATGTCGAGCACTAGCATCATCCTATTCTTTACTTTTAAATCTTCACACTTTGTAAATGACAATCATTGCTTGATGCAGATGTTGCACTGTATGCCACTCAGGGATATTATTACCTTATTAAAAATAATAAGATATATTAAAATGACAGTAATAATAAGGAAACAATTATTAGAAATGTGTTGAAAGGCACAAATTTAGATGCCAAAATGTGGAAGACCCAGACAAGGCTTTCAAGCCAGCTATTAAAAATGATGTGGTTAAAACTGAATTCACTGTTACTCTTTCCTCAGCAACATGCATCACTGATTTCACACTCTGACTGTGAGCACGAGATCCATATTGTGACTGTTCATCCTTCAAACTCAAATTATGTGCACATAAACGGGATTTCAAACTATTGGCAAAATTAAATTTGGTATAAGCGGTAAGTCCTCTAGAGTCAAAGAAGGATGGATTAATTGCACTGCAGTTGTAAACATACTTACTTGAATATAATCCTTTGTAAGTCAGTGGGACTTGGGATTTAATCTAAGTAAGTGTGCAGGGATCAAGATCTTGTACCCTGAAAATTGCAGTGTATTTGCAGTAATTGCCACAGTTTTGCTGGTTTACCACATGGAGAAATATATGGGATACCAGCAGAAAAGAATATCCAGCATTTCTTGTATTTATAAAAGAGCCCTTCAATTGATCTGTATTTATTGGCAAATCAAAACTTTTCATACCTAACTTTAATAGGGGTCAAGGCAGATGCACTGTTATTTCTAACTACAATATATTCCCCACACCTGCTATAATTATGTAAGGAAGTAATGTGGGAATTGGCAAACCTTTGGAGTTATTCCATGCTTTCCCTCTGTATTTTTTAAAACTGTTGCCACTGCAGGAACTGCTACAATATGTACCCTTGTGCTACCATTTCTCATGGTATGCTTCGCTACTCAAGCTCATAAGGCAGATCAGTTCATTAGTTCACATGGCATAAAAACTAAACAAAAGCACTTCAAATTAGCTTGGGAACTGGCCTTTGGGATTATTATTGTCAGAAATACTAAGAAATATTTCCTGCCTTGTGGAATATCCATCACACAAAGGTAAATTGCATGTTTTTCATGCATAAGTCCCAAATTCAACCTCTAGAAGTTCTAGTTAAAACTGGGTAGCTAATGATGAAATGTAACTCTGTATGAGACCCTAAAGATTGCTTCCAGTCAGAGCAGATGCTGCTGGACTTGACTGACAATAACACTTCAAATTCAAATAATTAGTTCCTTACATATCACTCTGAGTCTGAACTATTCAATTATCTATGCAGAGATTACCATAAACTCTCTGGAGATAATCAGTTCCTACAGGAATGAGGCTGACTTCTTCCAAAGTGCAATACTTTAGGTTCAGAATTAATATCTATATAAATCCACACAGAGCAAAGGGGCATAGTGCTAAAATTAAGTATTTTCCAAGTACTATCCATCATAAATCACTCCCATTGATATAATACGCCTTGGAAAATAATTAACGTCTTCATTAATTTCATTTGGGGAACAGAGCACCAACATGTAACCAGAGTTACAACAAAAGGCCCATTTTTTGTTTTTTTGCTTTGTAGTTTTTCATGTAATCCTAAACATGTTTATTCAAAAGGAAGCTCTACTGAATTAAATGAAACTCCCTAGGAAAATTGCATATGCTTCCACAAGTCCCATACAAGTTAATGGACTTTAAAATGAATTTTTAAAAGAACGCTCTTAGAATGAGATAGGAAGTAGACTGGGGGGGGGGGGTCTTTTTTGTTTTTTCTTTTTAAAAGGGCTACATATGTGGACCTGCACATATCTTTTACCTCGCTTTAAAATTAAGAAAAAATATTTTGAATTGTCTCTGGCAGGCCAAGAAATCACTAGTTGTGATGCACAACCAACACCCATACACTGTCTATAGTAGTAATGCTGTGCCATTAGTATGTAATTTGTTTTTTCCAAATACTGATTAAAGTGTTACAAAAATATCAAAACCAGTTTGAGCAACGCCTCAGCCAAGGAAAAAAAGGCCTCGTATGCTACAGACCAAGATGGCCATACCATACCACCTCCATGTCTCAGACTAGTTATAATTAGCACTCATTCATAGAAACCCTATTATGTTGAATCACACAAGAGCTTTGCCGAAATTTGTGAAACCATAAGGAAGACATTTAGCTGAAACATAGCCAGGACATGCAGCTCATGCAGGCTCTCTCTTTTTGATAATTACTTCCTCCAATTCAAACTATTTGAACTCTCTTTGTCAGCTTATGGACATAAGTTTATGGGCACCTTGGGCACAATCCAATTAGAGCAGAGTTAAATGTGTATAAATCTCTCCCATTATAACTGAGATCCCTTCAAAAAGAGCATAAGGAAGCTGGCTTTTATCATGGTACACATTTTTCCATCTAGGATTTGTTCAACTTGCTTAGCAACTTGTGCATCTGACTGGTAGCAACTCTGCAGGACTGCCCCAGAGATCTTTCCCGTCTTCTGCTATTCGGTTCTTTTAACTGAAGATGCCAGGGACTGATCCTCATGCTCTCAAGCACCAGTACAGTCCCACCCACAAAGCTCCAAATGAAGTTAACACATTTGTATAATATGCCATACACCAATGCCAAAGACATATGTCATTTCTGAACCCACATCAATTTCTGTAACACTTCCAAGCATACTCTGTAAAACTCTCTGTGTATGAAGAAGTAAAGAATCTAATACCACTAGTCTAAGCACATTTACTTTGCATTAAATTCTATTGGTGTATAACATTAAAATGAATAATGTTTGAGGTTGCATCTTGAAGCTGTTACTTCACTATTGAGCATTACATTTAATGAAAAACATTCCACTTACCCCCTGTCCTCAAATGCTGAGAACTAAATTTAGGGTATTTTCACAAGTGATACTAAGGATGATATCTCAGTTCCCCTATTTGCAAGTCAACATAAATTGGATTTTAAAATCATTCTTTATGCCTTCTATATCACATTAATAGTATTCACAAAAGGACACGCTGTTCACTTGGGTATTCAAGGTAGCTTAAAATCCCTTTTAAATCAACTTCAACATAAGATGGTCTGGACACCTCATAAGATTCATAAAAATTTAAGGAGTCTACCATTTCCCTAACTAAGTTATTCCATTGTCCAAACATTCTTACAGCTAAGATGTTTTTGTTTTGTTTTCTCACTCCTAATACCGAATCTACCCTTTCTCTCAAGAAACTTATTAGAAACAGTTCTCTTCTTTAATGAGAAGGTACCTAATATTTCTCCAGTGGTAACTAATGCAACAGTACTTCTTAAAAACAGCAATCTGAATGTATAATGACATGGATTGATTGTGCTCATATATTAGTGTTTTATACAAAATAATACATCCTCTCAGTTTACATAAAAAGAATAAAATAACGCACAAATATTTGTGAGGAGAACTGACTGGTATGGAGCTCAAAATAGTCCTCCAGATGATTTCAGACGATGAGGATAAAACTGCGTACAGTGAGTTTAGTAACTTGATGTATAATACTTGCCTATTTTTCTCATCCCAGTGGTCCAACCACAGAACACAGGATGAGTGTAAGACAACAGCATTGGATATAGCAGCAATAAAATCTGAGTGTTATTTTTTGTAAGCATATTTGCAGAAAATGTTTGCTTTGCACGCTGTCTTCTGTAAGCTAACATAAAGAAAAAGCTTCATCTACTGTAGAAATACCAGTGTTGATTTTAAAAAAAATGTTGATTTTTTTTTTTTCGGGGGCGGGAGGTTGGAGCTGCTAACTTGCAACTGAAGATACTGCTGTTTGTTGGTTGAGGGGGGAAATGTATGTGTGTTTCTAGAAAAGCAAGAGACCTTTTAGTTTAGATATGAATCGGCAACAGTCGAGTATGTTCAACAACTAAGGAGTTCAGACATAATTAAAAAGAATTACCATATATATATATGTATGTATGTATGTAAACAAACATTGCCACATTGGGTCCTTTATTATTCAAGCAGCAAAAGCACCAAATGCATAGATGAATTGTAGGGCAACAATGGGCTGCTGCAGAGAACATACTTTACCTTGAAGAGTGTTCAACTTAAAACAGCATATAAAAAAGCACTTATATTTGTCTTTGATTAGATTCCCAGCTTAAAGAACTGAAGCAAAATATATTAGTCTGACAGCTTCTTCTAGGGATCAAATGCACTATGATTGTGTTCTTTTCAATGTGTCACTTCAATGTCTGAATCAGGCAAATATGTATTATTTAATAAGATGTTCTACAATAACGTGACTTTTTGAAGTTCTGTCATGTAAACCAAGCATTCCTCTCTGGGTGGTGGGGATTTGCTCCTGCACTTATTTTGGAAGGCCATTGAATGGCATAACAAATGTGTTTTTCTTTGCCTCTCCGGCTCCTGTAGCATGGCACACAAGACACAGAGGCACCGTGATTGTACGCCCAGCCATAAATAAAGCACAACTGAAACATATTGAGCTTTCGAAACCCATCTGAAATACTGTAGGTAGGCATGCTGTGATACTTTCAGGCTATTCTTTCCCCTGGTACTGCTTCTTGCATTACTTTTTGATGCACTCGCATCAGTTCATGGACAGAACTTCTATGCACAAGAGGAAGACAATCTCTTAGCAGGCAAACTATGGTGGCTCTGATTTCCACCAGTGGAGGCTACCATGGCAAGGCAACTAAAGGTACAGAGAAGGATGACAACACCAGCATGGATTGGTTGAGGGCACAGCAGAGCTTAAGAGAAGAAGATTGGCATAGGCAAGGAAGCAACAGTGAGTGTAAAAAAGAAAATCTGTCCATGCCCTGTACAAGGCACGCCTAACCCTGAAGGTATAAGCAAACTAGCTATCTCCCTTGGCAGCCCTTGAATTTTTCAGATTCGGATTCAGATGGATAAGTTAAGATGGTAACAGAGGTGAAGCCATCACAGACTGTATTTTGTTTTGTGTCACTATGGTGACTTCACGAGGATGTAGGCCTAGCACTCCCTGGGGAATCTGTCCTTGTTATAATCTTTGTGATCCAGGAGGGCACTAACTTAATCATGCCTGGAGTCAGATTCAGTCTTCAGTGGCTGTCCAGTTTTGGAATTCCCTCCTAATGCAAATTCACCAAGCCATAGCATCTTTCAGAGGCATTGCTGGGTTGGATTTTGGGCATCCAAATTAAATCAGAAAAGAATAAGATTTTGGTAAAATTATTTTCGCTGTTTGGCTTTGAAACATAGCACTTGTCTTCAGAATAGATCAGGCTATCAATCATTATTCTTAATAAATATTCTGAGATGTCATAGATGTAAGCCATAGCACTTCTTTACTTCCTGAATTCCTGACAAGCAAATGAACTAGGAAGTGTAGAGGCATGGTTTGACATATCAGAGCATTCCTGTGAATGGCTATATTATCAATAATCAATCCAAGATGGCTTTGAGACTTAGGCTATTTTTGACTGACAGGTTTGCTAAAATGTTCAAACTTGGACATGAATCCAAAGGGTATGACTTAAAAAGCAATGTGATAAGCAGTCCTTAGATGATTCTCAAGTAAATGAGAGGCAATTTATATAAATTAGGAATTGGAATACCTATGTAATCTCTTTGCTCAGCCACTCAACTCTCTACTATCTGCCTCATTTGATCAACGCTGAATAAAATCTCTCTCTCTTTCTAAAACCACCCACCCACCCACCCACCCACACACACACACACACAAGAATAAAACCTGAGTATGTATTGTAGAAATGTAGAAGACAAATACAATATTTTTTCAAATGGAATTACTTTTAATATATACTCGCAGAAGGTCTAATACTATGTATGCTGTCTCTGTACTTTTTCCTGTAAATAACTTTGGGACAGTGAAACACTGATTTTTTTTCTATGTCTCTGTTTAAGCATAAGACTTTGTAATGCTTTTTTAAAGAGAAAAAAACATCAAAGAGCAAATTATGTACTTGCTTCCTATGAGTGTAATGTACTCTTCAGTTTTTTATGGAAACTGATTGTAATAGATAAAGCCTTTTGAACAGCCTTGGTGTTTAGTGTCATACTCCTGTTTTATAACAGGGAAGGGAGGGGAAGAGTTGTCAATGAACCTTTTTCCAAGTGAGACTGTAAACAAAAAAAATATGCTAACATCAACTGCATTAGAAAATTCTATTTGCAAAATAATTGATAAAGCAAATTCTATTTCCTGGCAGAACATGGGCAAATCCACTGGGAAGTTCTCCTGCTCAGGCCCCACTGAAACAAATGAGAGTTGTGCAAGATTGAAGAACTCCAAAATAATGGTAGAGCATACTGGTGCTATTCCCATTCACTTCAATGGATTTTGCACAGGAAATGTCTTGGTGGATTGTGTTTAATATGTTTTGACAAACCCTTCCAGTGTGAATTAACAACAAAACTTTCTCTCCACTGAACAAAATATTTTTGTACACTTTTCATTTATTTTAAACTGAGCTCAGATCACTCAGTAGCTACAAGATGAAGCCATAACTGACCATCACCAAATAAATGTTTTAAGGATCACAGTAAGGAAATATATATATGTATATATCCAAAGTATTAACAGCTATGAAAAAGCAGACAGGATCAAAAATGTAAGTGCAAATTATTTGGGTTGCCTTTGAAGGCTACCTAAGTTTGATTTTCATGGGTAGTACTTTGTGATGCCCAATTTATTTAAAAAAAGATATTTAGATTTAAATAAAGCTTTCTAATATGGGGGGAGGGGGGATCCCTGGAAATGCTTCCTTGCTTTTAGAATGAAACAAACTGATTTTCATATCCTTCCAAGTTTCAAAGGTTTAGTATGTTTATCCTGTTTCCAGTAACCTTTGTTGATGTGAAGTGAGATGTTACATCTCTGTGCTGCTGGAACCACAAGTTATTTGGTGCTTGGCTGTAGCGGTTATTATTGTAAGTTTATTTTAATCTCCCTTTTAGGAGTAGTTTGAATTGCAACTTTGATCAAGTATGCTCACCACTCTTGGAAAAAATATGTCAAGTTTGTGTTGTCGTCAGAACACAATCACAGATTTAGGAAAAAAAATCCAACTGAAAACTATCACATGAAACCCATAGTGTGAATTATTTTTAGAAGACAACACCTTATAATCTCAATATTAATTTCCCCCATGAAACTTAATGATACAGTGATATCAATAAAGAGTCACTGGCCATAGACGCAGAAAATACAGACAGGTGACATAACATTTGTTTGACATTTGCAGTTTCCTTCTGACCTCTCTCTCTCTCTCTCTTGCTCTCTCCCCCTCTGCTCTTTTCCCCTTGTTTAATATTTATGTGGATGTGAGTAAAAACTACAGCCTGATTTAGAAAGTGACCACTTTTTTTCTTACAAATGTTTTAGGACCAGCATCCCCTTCCCCATCAAAATTTTTAAATGGTTTTATATTTCTTTAGAATGTAATAGCTTTTTGTCTTATTTTATGTCCTGTAAGTTATTAGTTCAATACTGTTAGCATTCCATAATAATGCACACATGATTTTTGAATGTTTTCTGTAAATGACAATCAATGTTGATGAAGTTCCTTTCTTTAATGCTGAACAAAAATTAAAAAAGTATAAGAAAATAAGAGGCTGGCATGAGTTCCTTTCATCATAAAAAGCAAATCTTGTCCTTTGGAAAAAAAAAAAAAACAGTAAAATGAACTGTTAATGGCTATCTGTCTATCTAAAATCCTGTTCCCAAGATTCTGCCACAGTATTGCATGATAGAGAATTGGGATAAATGGACAAGACTTTACAGTTTACTCCTTTAATTACTCTTATTTAATTGTAAGAAAAACGGATTGCAATCTGTTCAGAAGAGTTAAGAAAGGAAAAACCTGTCAGTGTTCACTCATGTAAACCTGGATGGGGTTAGAGGACAGTAATTAATTTCTGATAGTCATGAGAGATAGCCATTTCAGATTTGAACAAGGAAACAGTCTCTTGTAAGTGTACATAACACTGATGTATATTATTTTACTTAATACTGAAGATGTCTTAATACTCCTATCTTAAAACCAACCATATCGTCCTCTTTAAGTACAAGCAATAAGAAAGTACATTTCCTTGCAATCACTGTCCAATTCAAGTGTAAAATTGTTTTTCCTTAAAATAGTGTTTAGCACAAGAAGGCAGAATGTGGAAGGAGAAGACATTCCTTTCCACAAAAGAAAATGTGCCACTCACCAAGCACAGAACAGTATTGTTTAAAGCCAGACCATAGTCTGTGGAACTGTGGAGGAAGCAGAGAGAGAGAGAGAGAGAGAGAGAGAGAGAGAGAGAGAGAGAGAGACTGTGTTCAGACAAAATAACCACACTGAAAGGTTGAGCATAGGTTGAGAGTGAGTTGTCACTGAACTGTAGGCTGTTGCTGAAATATGGGCTATTGTATTATCTGAACCCAGCTGTATTAACAAGCCATGGTTTGCTAACCAAGAACAACCCATGAAGAGAACTAGTTAGTTGTTGGGTTGTGAATTGAAGATTATTCACCATGGTTGTTATCTCAGTTGTGTTCAAACAAAACAATAACCCATGTTTCAACAATAAGCCATTGAGAGAAAGAGTCTTGGAAGTTAAGGATTCAGTGGTTCAGTTCAAACAACATGATATCCTATATGCAGGGCTTCTATATGAGTTGAGTGTAGGTTGCTGAAACATTATCAGGGTTATCAGATGTTCTGATCCCAGTCAAGAAAAACCAACATGAACAACCCTAAGTTCATAACCCAACATCAAACCATGTGTTCTCTTCATTGGTTGTTTGTGGTTAACAAGGCAAGTTTTATTAGCCCAACTGGTTTCAGACAATATGGTGTCTCATGTTTCAACAACAACCTCTATTCAATGAGAACCATACTCAAGCCATACTCAACCTGTTGTCTGAACACAGGTTCTGCATGTATGGACCTTGAACTTCTCTACATGAGGCACTTATTGTGCTCTCCTGATTCCTCACGTACAGTAGTTTGTGGATGCTTCATGTCCTCCAGGGCCTCTCCTGTGGATTCAGAGCATTCCTGTGACTTTTTAAAGCAAGAATAAAAAGTCATCAAAGGCCTAATGTTATAATTCACTGCAAAATGGCTTTGTATTTGTACAATTTCACCACACTGCAACACCTTCTTGTGATTCTGTAAAGGAACATATAGTTAGGTGGGAAAAGAAAAACTGCCATGGTGAAAGACCTTGTAAAGGAACCCATCATAAACTCACGAAGAATTCAGAAGCAGTAGCCTCAGTAAGCAGCAGGTTAAAACAGGATAAAAGTCTAATGTTGAGAAACCCCTACTTTGTGCATCAGAAGAAGGACAAATGAAGCATCTTTTTGTTCCTAAACTGGATCACTGTGTACTCTGAAAAAATATCCTGCCTGGCTGGCCCATTGAAGTAGGCCAAAGAACTACATAACAGTTTTACCATGCCCCATATAATTTACAAATCTTTTAACTTACCCAAGCCAAGCTGTTCCGGTTTTAAAATACAGATGGTTCTTTCCAGCTAGGCCTGATCTCCATAGCAACCAGTGAGAGGTGAAGAAGAAACCCTGCAAACTAAAAAACCTCGCTGAGCACGTGCATCTAAAAGTGCTAAGCTGTTCCATTCTTGGGTTACAGTACCATATTGTCAAGTGGCACAGAATAAAGATGGTTTTAATTCCACCGAGGTTGGAAATAGCCTGTTCCTGAAAAGCCACCGTGCCCCATTTGTGAAGCAAATGCTACCGCTTTGTAGGGGCTGTTACCTAAAAATGAGCTGTGGGTGCAAATCCTGTGCAAGTTGAGACAGGAAAAAGTCTGGGCATGCTGGGAGCTTTGGGCCTTGCTTCTGTCTAAACCTGTCATAGCATTACGTCCAGGGTGCATTTTACATAGTAGACATTTCAGTCATGCAAGACAGCAGCACCTGCGGATATGTCAGCCTCTAGTACAAGTAGCTATAATAGAGAAACAGTCTTTCTCATGATGTATTGCTCATTGTTCCAGCATCTTCTCTGTGATTAGAGTTCCAAGATATAAATTAGATTTGAGATTTATAGACCCAGCCTCTCTTTTTTGGTATAAATTAAGGCCTAAACATTTATCCAGTGTAAACATATTGCTTTGTGTTTCCCCCAAACGGTTCAGGGGCAGTGGTGCCTTCCCAGGTTTGGTTTCCTGTGGTTGAGAAAATATGGGAGGCTTACACTTACAAGGTTTGGGGATTGCATTTCTCCGTTTCAAAAGTTTGCTTTATTAGAAATAGAAATGCAGAGCATAAATGGAAGTAAAGAAGAGGTACTCCTACAGGTTCACAACATCACATGAAACTTTATTATCTCACATGAAATTCCAAGAGAAAGGCCCATTATTGTCAAGGTGATTTCAACTAACTCATAGCTCTTTCTTTGGCCTGCAAAACTTCATTGTTTTCTTTTGCAGGATCTGACAGATAGTCCATTAAAAACACACAAAAAGCACCTGAAATCGAAAATGCCCCAGCTTTGCTCCAAGGGATGCAAAAAAGAAAAAAAAAGACCTGCATTTGACAACCCTCCAAACTACCCAATATCCAATGAACCTGACACTTCAAACATATTTAACAGCACCATTTACAATCTTCTTTAAATTTTGTCAAAAAAGAGCTTTGGAAAGCAAGGAAAAAGTTAACTCAAAAATATGAATCCAACAGGACCCCTGTATCCACTGGCTCGGTTACATTTTCAGTTAACCAGGGTTGACCTCAGCCTGAAAGAGAAGTCATAAAGTGCCGTAAAGCACCAAAGGAAGTCTTTAAGTGCTGAGGTAAGAATGAACAAAATTAGGGAAAAGAAATGTATATACTTTGGATTTTAGTATATAGTTTATTTTGCAGCTCTCCACCACCGTCCACAGGCACCTGCTTGCTATTTTATTGTATACTGTATAGTGTTTGCTGTTGTTCATGGTTTCAGGCATCTGCTGTGGAGCTTGGAACCAACCTACACAGATATGGGGCTCCAGCTGTATAACCTGGCTGTTCCAGAAACTGAGCATGTAGAAATCATCTCAATTTGGCAACTGTGTTTTCCTATGGGTGGCTACTCCAAAATAGCTCAGCTGAGTGTAGACAGACTGTAGTTTTTTATTAAGAAACTACAGGATTGCAGGCTTACACTACAGCCTTGAGTATGCTTACTGTAAAATAAATTCCTCTATGCCCAAAGCACTTACTCCGTAGTAAGTGTTCTAGGATTTCATCCTTAGTTTTTTATAATGCTTTCTTGGTGTTATGTCCTGTCAAGTCATCTCCAATTTATGGCAACCTTATGAATGAAAGCCCCCTGCCCTGTCCCCCAGGATGTCCTATCCATGACATCCCTGCTTAGCTGTTCAAGGCTGTAACATCCTTTCTGTAGTCAATCCATCTCCTATCTGGTCTTCTTCCACCTTTCATCTCAGCATGATGATCTTCTCCTGGGAGTCTTCAGATGAGGTGTCCAAAGTACTACAGTCTCCATTTTGCCATTTTTGCTTGTAAGGAAAGCTTTGGCTTGACTTGATCTAGGACCCATTTGATTGTCTTTCTGTAAGTCCATGTTATTCATAAAGCTCTCCTCCAGTGCGATGTTTTAAACTCATCGATTTTCTTCCTGTCAGCTATCTTCACTGTCCAGCTTTCAAATCTATACAGTGGGAATGGAATGCAATGATGTGAATTATCTTGGCCGTGGTCTCCACTAGAGTCCTTATGCTGAGGACAAAAAAGAAGTCCCTCTTGTTTGTTATCGGACTGTGAGAGAGACAAGGAACACCAGCAAGTAATTTTATATAAAACGACTTTTTATTGTAGGTACACACTAACAATAGAGAGTGAGCCCATCTCCAGTCAAGACCAGCTGCCAGAGTCATTATTCATAGTGAATTTAACATTTTGCAACAGAAAACATCATAGCAAAAAACGTTCAGTCACTTTTGTACATGGTTATCATGATCTATAATCTTTTGAGGATATCTGGGGTTGAAACATTTCCCTCAAGGTTTATCTATACAAATTCTGACCTTCTTAACAGAGGTTTATGTCATATTTACAACACGTTGTGTCTCTCTGATAGAACACTAAGTAACTGACGTTTGTTGTTTGCTCATGAAGAAAATTTCATATTATTCAGTCCATCCTTCTGGCCTTAGAAAATCCTTAAAGGATTCTTGGGCCATATGATCAATAATGTCTTATGGGGTAACCTGTATCCATAGTATACATACAGAACTGTCCGCCCCATGCTGCCACTCTGGGCCATCTGCTAGGAATGAGGCATAGGTCTATTTCTCCTGGAGTTTGAGAAAAGGATGGCAGTCCATTTGACTTGAGTGTGTGAATTGTCTGCTTCTGGCAGTCTGTTTTTCTTGAATCTGATATGATGAATCTGGGTAGGAATCTTTTTAATCCAGATGGCAGAAGAGCTGACTAGGTTGTTTCTGGATACAAGCATTGTTTCTTGCTTCCTTATGATCTTACAGCAAATGTCAGTTTTTTCTGCTATTTGCTCCTCGAATTTGCAAGTGTTGTCTTGCTCCTCTTTCTCATGAAGAGTTGGTTGCAGGTCCTTTGGTACTGCTGACCTTCTTCAAGGTAGTCTGCAGGTCTTACAAGGTTCTTTACAGTGCTTTTTTTGTAAAAAAAAAAAAAAAAAGGTGCTGGAACTCTCGTCCCTGCGGCAGTAAGCACACACACCAATCCCAAGCCAAGCAGCGGAGCAGCCAGCATCCCAAGTAGCTATCTCTTACTATCAGATAGCAGATAGCAGACGCATGCTACGCCATATGCCATTCAAAATCACTTCGTAAAATCCATTGGAAAAAAAGGTGCCAGAAGCCCTGGTTCTTTAAATCACCAACCACTCTCCTCTGATAAGAGTTCACAGGCATAAATGCAGGAGCTTCTGGGTCAGAAAGTTAGGAAGGTTAGCTTGTTTTGAGCTCTCAGTGTGGCTTTCCTGACACTGAGCCCAGATTTTGACCCCGGGATTGGCCTTGATGATCCAGATTCTTTCTTTTGCCTTCACAATGATTCTTGTCACTAGGATCACTTGAAAGGATCCTTCTTATCAAGGTATGAGGATTTCTTCATTTGCAGACCTTGGCATTGGAACGGCAGAACAACCTTTTTTGTTAAAGCCAATTTGAACTTGGACTCAATAATTTATTCCAGTAGAAATCAGCTTTTTCTGCAGGGGAGAGGTTACTAGCATATCACCCTGCTCTCTAGCCCTATTTTCTATGGGTTCAGAGGTGTCTTACAATGTAACCTGTGCTTTTAGCTCTTGCACCACTTTAGTACTTGGTATTTGATTGCAGTCTGAGAACTTGGTATAGACCTTTCCACTAGGGCTGAAGGAAAGCTTTCCTTTCTTTTTACATACACACACCCAAACTCTCAGTTGAAAAGGATGGCACAGTTCATCTCAGAGAGCGCAACTTAAACTTGTGAATAAAAGGCCTTCACAGATTTCATTAGAGCTTGCAGTAATAGAATATTATTTCACCTGCCAACAGAATTCTCTGAGGAAACACTTTAGTTGTGGAAGAAATTGTTGAAAAAAATGGAGAAGATAGAAACTATCTGGCCGTTTTAACTTTTTCCTAGAACAAGTCTCTTTTGTCCAGTCTTAAAGGTTTTGTTTCCATTTCAGCAGGGTGATAAAGACAATGGAAACTTTTGCTGCCATTTATTTCTACTAAAGAAAAATTTGCCAATCTGAGTTTATGAACAGTGATCCAACAACAACTTGTTTATAGTGATACCCACACACATACACAAGATGTAAGTCATGCTTGAATGCATGCTAACTTTAAACTAACACATATTTCAAAGAAACACTTGGACATTTGGTGAAATAAAATTCTATGTTTTGTCTTACATATTTGCCTACATTCTAGGCCTCACAAATAGGATACACACAGCAATAGTGTTAAGCTATTATAAGAAAATTTGGTCCCAGTCAATCAAGTTTCAGTTTTGATCATCTCATAATAAGGCTTTTAGCACAATCAGGCAATTGATTCTGCCTGCCCTCACTGTGGTGCAAAACACACCCTTCAGTTGCCACACAGTTTTTCTACATGTTTATCACAGCTACATACTCTTATAACTGTAAGGCTATCAATAACACATTTATACAAAGGCCTTTCTAAACCTGAACTTCATTGAGCAAAAGAGTTTGTACTCCCATTATTTAAAACATGAATTTTAACCTTGCTCAGAGTTAGGAATATAAAATCCTTTTATAATCTTCACTTACATTTGAAAAAGGACAGAGCCTTCATTACTGTCCTTCCAAGTCTCTGTCCTTTGCACTAGAAGTCCTTCTAATTTCTTGGCTACAGTCTCCATTTGAACATGATGACTAAGCCAAAAATTTTCACAAGTTTGATTTCTACATTATTGACAGTAAAATTCTGTAATTCATCAGCAGTCACGATTTTTGTTTTCTTAATATTCAGCTGGAGTCCTGCTTTTGTTAGTTTTTCTTCCACTTTCATCAGGAGTCATTCTTTCTGCCGGTAAAGTGGTATCATCTGTGCATTGTAAATTATTGCTGTGTCTTCCACCAATTGTCACTCCTTCCTCTAATCCTAATCCATCTTTCCTTATAATAAAGAGATTGAACCGATAGGGAGACAAAATAACCCTTGTCTGATGCCTTTGCTTACAGTAAACCATTCTGTTTCTCCATATTCTGTCCTAACAGTAGCTTCTTGTCCACAATACCAGTTACACATCAAGACAATCAAGTGCTGAGGTACATCCATTTCTTTTAGGACCATCAATAGCTTCTCATTATCCACACAGCCAAAGGTCTTGCTGTAGTCTATAAAGAATAAGCCGATCTTCTGAAATATTTGGTGTGCTTCAGTAGCCAATGTATATTTGCAATATGATCTCTACCACTGCTTCCTTTTCAGAATCCAGCTTGAGCATCTGGCATTTCTCAATCCATATAAGGTAGTATTCTTTGTGGTAACACTTTGAGCATCATTTTACTTGCATAAGAAATTAGTGCAATGATCCTATGGTTATTGCACTTTTTTGTATCTCCTTTCTTGAGGATTGGACTATATACTGAATATTTCTTGTCTGTGGACCACTGTTTTATTTTCCATATTTCTTGGCATATTCTTGTTAGGATTTGAACTGATTCAGTCTCAGAAGCTCTATTCCTTCCAAAGCAGCTTTCATTTCATGTTCTAATGCCAGGGTAAAGAAATAATTGTAGATGATCAATTGGCTGAGAAAAACATAATCCATCTGTAGGTGATAGCATACAGTTCAAGAATGTGTGTAAGTGGATGAGGCAAGGCACAAAGAAGAGGGGATAAACATCGAATGAGAGTTTGATTGGGACCTTTTCTAATCAAAGGACTGTTAAGAAAAGATAAGCAAAGGAGTGGGTAAAAATGTAGATTGATAGGCATTCCAAATGCTGCAGGATGGGGATGAACTAAGAATAGAACTGCAGCAGTTGCAAAATTTGCATCCAAAAACATTCCTACTAAGTCTTCAGGTGTCACCAATATGCACCAATATTTGAATTTAATCAAATTCAAGTGGGTGTTCTAATCAATGCCTAGGTGTAGCAATGGACCTGATGAACATCAATAAGCTGAAATGCAGAAATTAAGTTAATAAATAAATACAATTATTATTATGATGTGAAATGATGCTCAGTGGACTTAATGTGAACAGCATAGGTCCAGGCAAACCTTTGAAGTGATTTGCCACAGATGATAATAAAGGCAGTCCCTGGGTTGCAAATGAGTTCCAGTCATGAGAAAATGGAAATTTGCCTTTAAGTCAAATGTGTATGTGAGTTGGATCATGTCTAGTCAGCCCTCCACATTTGCGGGGGTTAGGGGTGCAGGACCCCTGCAAAAGTAGAAAAACTGTATATCTCTAGCCCCCAGCCCCACCCAAACTCACCAATGCTCCTCTTTGCAGCAAGAAAATGCCAGAAAGATGTCCCTCTCCAGATGGGTGGGGCAAGAAGGCATGCTTAAGACGCCTCCCCCTCTCCCCTTTCACTTCTTTTCTCTCTGTGGTACGATGTTTTTCTGCAGCAGTTTTTAAAAATTAATAGACTTTGTTCGTAAGTATGGATTGTCCATAACTCGGATGTTCATAACCTGGAGACTGCTTGTCATTTCATTTTAGTAACAACTAATCAGTTTAATTAACAAGCATCAGTAGGATTCAGGGTAACTCACATCAGCAATTAAAACAGAACATCCGCATTACAGCATGTAATAGGTAGATTGGACTTGCATTACCCAGTGCATGTACTGTTGGGTATAACATGTTGTATTAGCCAGTGTGGTAGAGCAGTTAGTGTTGGGCTGGGGCCTGGGAGATCCAGATTCCCGCTCTTGCTCAGCCAGGAAGCTCACTGGGTGACAGGGCCGCCTCAGCTCAACCTACCCTGAAGAGTCGCTATGAGGATAAAACAGAGAGGAGAGGGGCTATGTAAGCCAACTTGGGTTTCTCGCACGAGTAGAAGAAGCAGGCTATAAATGCAATAACTCTGCAGGAGAGAAAAGTTAGGCAATGGCACTTTTACCCTTTTCTCTGAGGAATAATGGTCTTCGTATAGCTTATGAGCACCATAGCAAGTAGGATAGTAGCAGAGACCCATCATACACTGCTCACATACATTGTTACGCACATAAGCTTTAATGCAAATACAGTAGAATTCTGGAATGGATATCCATGACAAACACAGGCAGACCCTTATTCTCACCCTCTTATTTAGACCCTCTGATTCTCACATAAAGAGGGGCAGTCTCAGTCATACGGGCAGCTTATGCTCCTAAAAGGTGTGTTTTCTCCAAGCGGTTTTCTTCCTGTGCCTTTCTATATATTCCATTACACATGCACAAAGTAGGACTGCAGTACAGCAGAACTGCAAAAATATATGAGCTTCTCGTTCCAGTTGATCATTTTTATCCAGATATTAGCTCTAAACTTCACCCACTCTAAACACAACAACAGCAAAAGAACCAAAAGCTGCAGAAATGCTTGGAAAGCACAGGAGAAGCCCAGGAGGCAGAGAAGATCATGCAAAGCACCCACAAACTACCGCAGGTGAGGAATAACAAGCATACAAGAAATGCCTCATATAGAGAAGCCTTTAATGACTACAACAGGCAGCAAAGCAAATTGAATAATTTCCTTTTCCATTTGCACTCCCTTCTGCCTTGAATTTTCCAGTAACACCTCACTTTCTTAGGTACTAACTTTTCCTTTGCATAATAAGGCTTATCAGAATAAGAATCTTCCAGGTAGGTACTTCCCATGTCCCTTTCTTGAACTGAAACAAATTAAAACATGCAAATTGCAGCAAACAAGATGCTTAGTTTGTTACACATAACCACTTCATCACTGCTGTTTGGAATGCTCAAGGTAATAGGGTGACTGGTGGTTTTAAGGTGAAATCATATTGTTCTTGCCCTCTCCATGTGTATCTAGATGGGAGAGGGAGGGAAGGAGGCTGGGGTGCCAGTAGGAATCAGTATAGGTCCTCAGCCCCAGCCTCCATGCCCTGGTTTGGCCTCTCCAGGATCCAGCTGAGACCTCAGGTGGGGGCAACCAACACAGTTCTTTCCATGCTTGCTGCAAGGGGGCAGGGCAGGGGCTCAGCCTGTGGAGTTTCAGCTCCAAGATCACAGGAGCTCAGAGCTGGGGCTCCGAATAATCCTAACACTGCCCAGGCAACATTAAGAATCCACAGGGCAGCACACTTCATTGCATTCGTTACAACATTGGCCAGGATGTGTGAGGGGTCCATTTTGGGGGTGGGAATCCATTGGATTCCCTGGGCTCAGCTCACCGGACTCCAGTCCACTGTGTTGCAGTCACACGCCCAAGTTCCTGGCACAGCACACGCCAGGAACTGAGCCCTGTGCCAGCACGGTGCAAGTGGTACCCCTCTTCTGCATCATGTGTAGCTGCTTTGGTTTGTGCTGCACGTGGTGTGGAATAAGGGTGCCGGTTGTGCAAGCGTGATTTTGTGAGCATTTGCAGACTTCCTCTTGGCTCAGCTCACTTTCTAGGACAGAACCAAGCACAAGAGGAAGTCTGCAGACAATAGTGGGCAGATTCCTCAGAGTTTCATGGAACCCCAGCATTCACATCCATTGTCCTCACTGACTCTGTGAGTTGTACTCCTTTTTCTGCTCTGCTGTAGATGCCTCTTTAGCAAAGCTTTCCCTAGTATGACATTCACAATCTTACCACCAGCCTGGTAGAACACAGCTTCTATGGGTCCCATAGGAGCATTTGCAGACTTCCTCTTGGCTCAGCTCACTTTCTAGGACAGAACCAAGCACAAGAGGAAGTCTGCAGACAATAGTGGGCAGATTCCTCAGAGTTTCATGGAACCCCAGCATTCACATCCATTGTCCTCACTGACTCTGTGAGTTGTACTCCTTTTTCTGCTCTGCTGTAGATGCCTCTTTAGCAAAGCTTTCCCTAGTATGACATTCACAATCTTACCACCAGCCTGGTAGAACACAGCTTCTATGGGTCCCATAGAGGTCCTGAGCAGTTTCCCTGCACCATTCATGATGCCCAGGAGTAAGCTCCCACTCCTAGTTGTGTACACAGTCACCCAAATGGAAAGGTTGACCCAAAAGTTTATGTATTTCAGAACAATCTTGGTTTGTAATGAACAGACAATTAAAGAAGATAATCAGGGCACTTCCAACCTCTAAAACCTTTAAATGAAAATAAGCTGCATTCCAAGCTAAGTTAATCAGGCTTCATCTATTTTCCCTATCGCTGCAAATCACTGCAGTTTTCAACTAACAAGAATGGGTTGCCCTACTTGATCCAGAAGGTCTTGTAAGAGAGGCACTTAGCATAGCATTACCATCATTACATCCCCAGGTTAAAGGCAATGAAACTCCAGGAGCAGCAAAGTCAAATCAGTTCAATTGTCTGATTGTTCATGCTCACAAAGTAGCGAGGCCAGCAGGAATCCAGCATAAAACTTGGGGTTTTTATAGAGGAGCTCCTTTAAGGTAATTCATTGCCCTCTGCAGTGGTTTTAAATCAGAAGGGATAGAATGGTCACAGCGACCGTGGCTCTCGACGTTCCTTGAGAGCTCTGTAGCAGATAGCCAGCTGCTGGGCCAGATGTCAAAGGTGCCTTAAAGAGCACTTGATTTTGATCTAACCCATTCTGGGGAAGTGCAGCAGATTTGGCTTGAAGCACAGCAATAAAAAAGATGGTGATTAATGAAGCAGGGCAACTGAATAAAGCAAGTTGACGCCCGCTTCCTTCTCACAGGCATTTTCACTGTCCACAAAGCAGTTCTTTTACTTACCAGCAGGGACATGTAAAATGTTAATCATCAATCTGTGGGCCATTAAAGAAGTTGCTTTCCCTCTCTCAACTTGAACAAACCAGGGGGAGAAAGATAATACGTTTGGTTAACAGAGCTCTTCAGATAATGGATGCTGTGCAGAGGGAGGCACTGACAGAGTCAGCGTGGGAGCTCAGCACATCCATCCAGCCTTCTCTTAGGAGCCATGAGCTCAAAACTCTGGGCATTGAAGCACAGGCCCGACAGCAGTCAATGCACTTGGTCACTTGAGAACCGGAGGCTGTCTGAGTGTGGCATAGGCAAACAGTGAGATTACTTGAGTCTGGCAAATGCCACTGGTGGCTACCAAGCAATAGGAAGGGCCAGCTACGTTGACAGGATAAACAGGGCCACCTTTTGCTCAGCTTATTGCAATTGCCTACAAGAAGTCCTAATTGCTGGCAAAGACACAGCTAAGGCATAACACATTTATGGTAAGGGGGATGCTCCCTGCTGTTATCCCAATAGCTCAGTCTTAATGGCCTGATAGCCTACTATCTTGGTCATGTGACATCCAAATCTTCCCTCTGATCACATATGTAGTCCTAAAGTGGTAGAATCTGACAGAAGCAAATTAGCTGTAGGAGTTCAATGTCCCAGCGGTCTGGAGCCAGAACTTTTAACTGCGCTGCGATCCCAGACCCCGCTGTCTGTTGGGAATGAGGGTGCCAACTGATCTTGGTGTGCACTCACAGGACACGCCAATCTGGATTCTGTGGCAGGGGATGATGGGAAGGAGGCGGATGGAGCTTGGGAGGAGCTTCAGGACACAGATGATAGAAGGGCTGCTCATCTCAAGGCCACTCTCCCCAAATGCCCAGACAGATGTTGGGTGGGGGCATGAGAGAGGAGTTCTCCGAGTCAGATGAGTCTGGTCCATCTCTTGACCCCATGGCATGGCATTGGGAAAGGAGGGAACACCAGTCAGAGGACTGGTGTATAGAAAAGAGGCAGGCTCACTTCCCAAGGGCCCTTCAGAAGAGATTGGGCCCAGGTGTATTCAAAAGGAGACTTTCCAGAAGTAGCTGCTTAAACTAGGTTTAAAAAACCAGTCTGTTGCATGCACAGGGATACATTCTGTGAGGGTTGCATTTGGTTGCATTTACCCTCTGATGAATGAAGCCTTTGCAAAGAAACAGTCTGCTGCTTTGAATGTGTGAAGGGAGGAAAATTTGGCTCACAACAGTGCCAGTGCCAGATCTTTAAGGAGAAAGCATATCTAATAGCACTGATGTATTGGAATGGTGTCACTGAAGACCACAACCCACACTTTCAAGCAAATTGTTGTAAGACTTGTTTCAGTCTGTTCTGCTTCTTTCAGTTTGCCCAAAGCATGGTCTAATGTGCATTGGACCACTTCTTGTTCAGCCAATATCTACTAGCATTTTATCCCCTCCATTCAAGAATGGTAAAAGTTCATGTTCATTGCGAAAAGCCTGTTTTAATGTAAAAACCAGTTGTGTAAATTCTATTGAGGAACGAAGAGTTAGGGCTGATTATTCATACAATAGAGGATCTCTGGCCAGGATCTCTTCTAACTGACCAAATATCACCACCACAACCATCATCATTCTTAATTTTGTTTCTGTACTGCCCAGTAGCCAAAGCTCTCCAAGCAGTTTACAGAAACACATAAAATACAATAGAAATGCAATATAAAATATAGATAACAATACAAACATCATAAAAATCACCCTACAAGATTTAAAACCCAAATGCAAAACCAAACGAAACAGCCATAATAGCTAGCACAAATTAAATCACAAGAACTGATAGCAAGCTGACATAATGCCCCAGTATACTATTTAGAGCTGATTAATTACTCTATCACAGAGGGCAGTCTTAACCTGGAACCAAAAAGTATTGGTGCCAGATGGACACAGTGAAGAATTTGCTCCATAATTTAGGGGAAAGCCTGAGAAGGCCTGCCCTCCTACCACTTGCCATCAACCAAGTCTCGCTCTGAGGTGGAAGTCAGAAGCAGGCCACCATGAAAGTATCCCCTGTAGTTTAAAATGCATATGATTAATGCAGCTCATCATGCATATAGTTTAAAAAAGTATTATTATTATTATTACTACTAGTACTACTATAGGAATAGCTTACAAACTAAACAATGCACAAAACACGTAACAATAAACAGCTCCTGCTTATAATCAGATAGAACCAAACAAACTATAAAATGGGCAAAAACAACTTGACCTAGACTAACTAATGTAAATGAGTCTTAAAACTTTTTCTGCTTTTTTTCTTCTCCTCCTCTCTATCTTACAGGCGGAGATGATTTATTTTTGTATAAGACACATACAGTAAAAGTGGTACACATTTGGATGTTAATTTTGGCTGAAGCAAGATTAACAGCTTGTCCTGGGTTTTTTTAAATGTGGAGGGAAATGTGGCAAGGACTAGTTCTCTATCATGCTGTTGTAATGGAAGAACCAGATTCTGTGCTGCCGGCTACTTTTCTCAGTCTTGCATCATTCTTTGTATCGCCTTCTGCAGGTTTAGCCCAACTATTAGAAAGAAAAGGGTGGCCAGTTGCGTCCTAATTTACAGAGAACAATGCTCTGTTTGAATCGTTTCCCAGTCCAAGTTGGATTTAAAGATAAGGACCCCTAAGAAAGGCGAGAAGGGGCCTTAAAGTTGCCCATCAACAGTTCATAACTGGACAGTAAACAGAAGAGTCACACACCCTACTAGTCACGTTATGCTGCATGCATTATCTGCCTATTTAAACTGTAGCAATCCTTTCTAAGTAGGATTTAGATCTTCACATATAAATTGTCCTCTTTTTTGGTGATGTGTAAGTGGCCAGGAATAGTAGGAAGACTATTCCAGCTGGCAGATTTCTGGGCCACAACTAAATTTTCTACTTCATGCCCCCAGATGACTGAACATCTCTGCCAAAACAGAGAATGTTGTGCAGTAATTTTCTATGGGGAAGTCTTAGCAAGAAATACATACTGAATTTCACAATATGGGCATACTGGGAATTTCTCTGAGGTATGAGGGATTTCTGGATACCAATGGAAGTGGGATACCACAAGTCCCTGGGAAAGAATTCTGCATTTGTTAGGAGTGTTTTAATCGTCTACAAAAACTGTGGCAAGAATATGTCTTTTTATGAAGTTATTTCTTTAATCATGCTGTAAAATTTTGTCAGCAAATTCTTTCATATGGATGCCGACACTGGAGAGGGGTAAGTAGAGGAAATTCTTAGAGATCACTAGGAGAAACATACATCTTTGTTCTCAGAAAGCAGGATTTAATATTCTGCCAGTTCCCATTAAAATATTTGTTTTATAATACCTCATGCATACGGAATATATTTATGTGCTGTTAGAGGTTAATAGGTTGTCAAAGCTGAATTCACAAATAGTGCAAAACAGCTGTATTGCAAGTGTGGAAAAAGTGACCTCAAATACTGTTATTTAAAAGCAGGAGGGGTGAGAAAATTAGAATCATGCAGAGACAGAGTCTTAAGTGGTAACAATCAAAGGAGCACAATGGCACTAACAAAATCAAGACACCTGCCAAAAAACCAGCCCCATTGGAATTTTCAGATTGGATTCTAGATCTAAACATTTCCTAAGATCCTGGCATTGACCTCAACTATTTATTGAATTTTGTGCTGGAAACTACTCAAGTCTTTCACATCATATGTGTTTATTAATTACTTAGGTCTTCATATTATTTGCATTTAGCATTGTCACTACAGCCTAAGAAGCTTTTTTTAAGCCACTTTACAAAGCACAATTCTAGTCTACAATTACGTCAAGTTGTTTAATTAGACATTTTGGGACTTGCAGATAAGGTGCCAGGTCATACAGCCTAGAAAAGCTACCTGTCTTTGAAAGTGTTGAGGAGGCTGGTGCAACAGCAGCAAGACCTCAGCTGCCCTTCCCTGGTCTCCCTTCACCCACTCTTGTGTGTTTATCCTGCGGCGTACAGAATTCCACTTGGGTGCATGCAATGTGCAGCCTATGTATGCTTTTTGGTGATACAAATCTACTATCTCCATATTTCACTGGATATCATTTATATTTTAAGATAAAAATAATCTCCTTCTTGTTCTTTTTATCTAACTTAAAACACTTCAGGGGAAATATCTCTTCTTTTCTTATTTATCCCCTGCCTTTCTCCAGGGCCAGCTCTTCTGATAGGGAGAATGATGAAGCTGCCTCAGACAGCAAATGTGAAATACAGTGAAAGGCGAGTAGAAGATTAATGCATTTTTTATTTTTATTTTTTGAAAATTTTATTAAGATTTTACAACTAGAACTACAAACTTCAATCGTCGCACACACCGGATTTACTGGATCACCTACTTTGTGTCCATAAGGTCCCAAGTTCAATTCTTGCTACTTCCTGGTGGGTCTAGAAGAAATCCTGCCTGAAACTTTGGCAAACAGCTGTCAGTCAGTGTTGGGCTAGTCCAACACAGTGTACAGCAGGTCCCTATGTTCATATTTGCATCCACAGTGGGATTGTATCTTCCTTGGTGCCCCTCATTAGTTCTAGTCCCTTTCTTAATATATTCCTTGAAGCTTCTAAGGTGAGTTTCTTCCAAAAAGCTCCAAACATATGGCCTTTGTAGAGAGGAGAATATATCTGGCCCAATCTTTCTTCCAGATTGCATTTGTTATCTAGCAAATCAATATCAGTATAAAGAAAATAATAGTATCTCATTGTTAGAGGATTTATTCCATTACCCTTTTTATTCTATCAGTGTACAAGACCATCACAATCCATGTCATAAGGAGCTAATTTTGTTATTCATATGTATGCATACTTTACCACATCTTGATAAGCATACTTTTCATCTCTAGACATGATCAAATAAAGCATGGGATTAATAATTTCCATATCCCTGGCCTTCCATGCTGTACAGCAGAGAATAATTTTTTTTTTCACTTACAGCACTGCATAAGAAAATGTAATGTGAACGGTCTTGCCCATAGTCAGGCATGGCTGCTAGTATGAGTGCCATTTTCTCAAGCCCCAGTGGGGCAGAAGGGCCCATTCTGCCACAGCTGCTGCCACCCATCTTCTCAACCTTCCGGATGGTCCCATTAGTGACGGGAAGCACCACGGTTGTGCACATAGGCCCTACAGCACTTCATTTTAAAAGGGAAGCAAAGATAGTCACATTTTGACTAGCACACTTGAACCAATCAGATACTGACCTTAACCAGAACTCAGCCTGTGAAGTCAACAAGCAGAAGAAGCACCCTGTACCCTCATTGGCTGACTCATCTCTGAAAGACAGCATCTGATTTGTCCAAAGTACTGTTACTCAAAATGTAAGGCTTTTTCTTTTGAAAGTGCATGCAGGAGATGCAGGGCCTAGCATCGTCTCCATAGGAAGGAGCTTTCGGTGAACTTCACTGCTCAAAAATGAAGCAGTGGCAGTACTTGGGGCACTGGGGATTCCCCAATGCATCCCCTTTCTAGCAAGTATGCATCGATTTCAGTAAATGCAGACCAAATAACCAAAGAAGCATCCATATAAAGTGGCATCTGTACTCATTCACGTATGGAAAGCAATGTAATATCCTCAGTCCAATGTGTTATAGAGCTGGGGTCCCCAGCCCACGAACCGGAGATCAGTATCAGTCCGTGGCCTGTTTGGAACTAGGCTAAACATCAGGAGGTGAGTGGCAGCCAAGATCCAGAGTTCAAAAGTTACGGTCAAGATCAAATCTCTTCAAAGTGCAAACTACATTTCCAAGTTCAAACTGCAGGCACAGTGAAAAAAAATGTGGTTGCTGTGTGAACGTCATCAGTTGTGCACCCAAGTTGTCTCTCATCTCTTGTTGCATCTGTGCCTTTTCACTGCATTCCTTTTTGATCCTTTTGAGTGCCTTTAGGATTCTTCTCAGTGCCTTTTAACTGCCTGCCTTCCCGATTCTTCTCACTGCCTTCTTGATCTTTTTCTGCTTCCCCACTCCTCACTAAAAAATTTGGACAGAAAATGCAATTTTCATTTTATTATACAGTATTACTGTTGTTAGCTCTGAAGTCGTATCCAACCCATTGCAACCCCATGGACAACATTCCTCCAGGCCTTCCGGTCCTCCACCATCCCCTGGAGGCCACTTAAGCTCACACCAACTACTTCAGTGACTCCATCTAGCCACTTCATCCTCTGCCATCAACTTCTTCTTTTGCCCTCAATTGTTCCCAGCATTAGGGTCTTCTCCAGTGAGTCCTTCTTTCACATTAGGTGGCCAAATTATTTGAGTTTCATCTTCACTATCTGGCCTTCTAAAGAGCAGTCAGTGTTGATCTCCTCTAGGACTGACTGGTTTGATCACTTTGCAGTCCAAGGGACTCGCAGGAGTGTCATCCAGCACCTCAGTTCAAAAGCCTCAATACTTTGGTGCAAGGCCTTCCTTATGGTCCAACTTTCACAGCCATACATTGCAACTGGGAAAACCATAGCCTTGACTATATGCACTTTTGTCGGCAGGGTTATGTCTCTACTTTTTAGTATGCTATCTAGATTTGCCATAGCTTTCCTCCCAAGGAGCAAGCATCTTTTAATGTCTTGGCTGCAGTCCCTGTCTATGGTAATCTTGGAGCCCAGGAAAATAAAATCTGTCACTACCTCCATTTCTTCCCCATCTATTTGCCAGGAAGTGATAGGACCAGATGCTATGATCTTAGTTTTCTTAATGTTGAGTTGCAAGCCAACTTTTGCACTCTCCTCTTTCACCTGCATCAAGAGGCTCTTTAGTTCCTCTTCACTTTCTGCCTTTAGACTGGTATCACCTGCGTATCTGAGGTTGTTGATATTTCTCACAGCAATCTTAATTCCGACTGGTGATTCATCTAGCCCCGCCTTTCTCATGATGTGCTCTGCATATAAGTTAAACAGGCAGGGTGACAGTATACAACCTTGCCAAACTCCTTTCTCAAATTTGAACCAATCAGTGGTTCCATGTCCAGTGGTTTTCACTGTTGCTTCTTGACCCGCATATAGGTTTCTCAAGAGACAAATAAGATGGTTGGGTACTCCCATCTCTTTAAGAACATGCCACAATTTGTTGTGATCCACACAATCAAAGGCTTTGGCATAGTCAATGAAGCAGAAGTAGATGTTTTTCAGGAACTCCCTAGCTTTCTCTATGATCCAGCGTATGTTGGCAATTTGATCTCTAGTTCCTCTCCCTCTTCAAAATTCTGCCTGTACTTCTGGTAGTTCTCAGTCCACATACTGCTGGAGCCTAGCTTGTAGGATTTTGAGCATACTTTTGCTAGCATGTGAAATGAGTGCAATGGTGTGGTAGCTTGAACTTTCTTTGGCCTTGCTCTTTCTTTGGGATTGGAATGTAAACTGACCTTTTCCAATCCTGTGGCCACTGCTGAGTTTTCCAAAATTGCTGGTGTATTGAGTGTAGCACTTTTACTGCATCGTCTTTTAGGATTTTGAATAGCTCAGCTGGAATATTGTCACCTCCACTAGCTTTGTTGTTGCTCAGACTTCCTAAGGCCCATACGACTTCACATTCCAGGATGTCTGGCTCGAGGTCAGTGACCACCCCATCGTGGTTATCAGGGACGTTAAGCTCTTTCTTATATAGTTCTTCTGTGTAATCTTGCCACCTCTTCTTAATATCTTCTGCCTCTGTTAGGTCCCTGCCATTTTGGTCCTTTATCATGCCCATCTTTGCATGGAACGTTTCCTTCATGTCTCCAATTTTCTTGAAGAGATCTCTGGTCCTCCCTAGTCTACTGTTTTCTTCTATTTCTTTGCACCGTTCATTTAAGAAGGCATTCTTACCTCTTCTAGCTATTCTCTGGAATTCTGCATCAATTGGGTGTATCTTTCTCTTTCTCCCTTGCCTTTCGCTTCCCTTCTTTCCTCAGCTATTTGTAAAGCTTCCTCAGACAGCCATTTTGCTTTCTTGCATTTCTTTTTCTTTGGGATGGTTTTAGTTGCTACCTCTTGTACAATGTTGCGAACCTCCGTCCATGGTTCTTCAGGCACTCTGTCTATCATATCTAATTCCTTAAATCTATTTGTCACCTCTACTGTATATTCATCAGGAATACGATTTAGGTCATACCTGAGTGACCTAGTGCTTTTCCCTACTTTCTTCAATTTAAGCCTAAATTTAGCAACAAGAAGCTCATGATCTGAGCCACAGTCAGCTCCTGGTCTTGTTTTTACTGACTGTACAGAGCATCTCCATCTTTGGCTGCAGAGCACATAGCCAATCTGATTTCTGTGTTGACCACCTGGTGATGTCCATGTGTACATTCGTCTCTTGGGTTGTTAGAAAAGAGTGTTTGCTATGACTATAGTACTCTCTTGACAGAATTCCACCAGCCTGTGCCCTGCTTCATTTTTTACTCCAAGGCCTATACAGTACTATACATATTTACTTTTTTTTGAGTTTTAATTAATAAATTTGGCATTTAATTGTGTTATTTTTACCTTTATTCATATTTACTATTTAAGTTTATTGAGATGGGTATTGTTTGAGGTTTGGGAATGAATTAATTCACTTTCCATTATTTCTATTGGGGAACATTGCTTCAGATTTCAAACAATTGAAAGTTCAAACACCCTCCTGAAATGGATTAAGTTCAAAGTATGAGGCATCAATTTAACGTACTTTAATCCTCCCAAAGCCCCCGCCATGGGTCCATGGAAAAATTGTCTCCCATGAAACCGGTTCCTGGTGCCAAAAAGGTTGGGGACTGCTGTTATAGTGAGTGTATATCCCTCCAAAGTTGTAGTATCAGTCCTTTCGCTCTCAAAGGGGCCTGCAGAATCTATTTACACTATTTCCGTGAAACACACAAATAATTTAAAATGGCAGGTACATCAGTGAATAATGTTCCAGCACAAAATTAATCTGTCTAATTACCTCCTTCCACAATGTCCTTCTGGACATTTCCAGAAAGTGTATTTAATAGAAACTTTAGTTGTATTGCACTTCCAGCAATAAGCCAAGTTAAACATACCTCTATTAAAGATCTCTTGCAGTGTTCAACACACATGAAATGCAAGTTTTTGCAGAATAAGCCTGAGATCTACAGATGCAATAGGCAGATGCCAAAGTGTCAATCTGTTGATTGGGCGTTTTGCCATCTGCCCACAGCAAGTTTCCAAACATGCCAACAGGTCCAAAAAATTGGGGACCCTTTACTTAGGAAATGACAGGTAGAATGAGTATATATTTATTCAAGCAATTGGATGGCAGTGTGTGAGCTTAGGTATATATAAACCTGTGACGGCCTTTGGCCCAGGGCCAAAGTGAGGAGGGGCACATCTACATCTCTACATAGCAAGCTGCTTCTGAGGCCTTCACACAGTGAGCATGAAGGGATTCGGTGTGGTCAGCAACTCATCTTTATCAGTATTTCTGATCCTGAGATCTTTGTAAGCATGATCAGCTGCTAAACATGCAAAAACAGGTGTGGGAACATTTGGTGGACACAGCTTGTGTGTAAACTTGCCCCACTTTAGGTCTATGCATGGTACAGGTAAACGAATGTGAAGACTGACTAGTAATGGGAGAGAGCTACAGTGCTCATGTCTTGTTCCAGTGAGCATCTGGTTGGTCCTTATGCAACCAGAATGCTAGACTAGATAGGCCTGATCTAGCATGGCTCTTTTTATCATATTTTTATTATGTATTGATATAAATGTATTTATTGCTTTCCACAAAAGTATCAAGGTGGTAAACAGAAAAATAAACTGATATTAAAGCAATATATAAATATAACAAGAGAAACAATTACAATGCAAATTGCCCATCAGTAAAACTGCAGAATCTACGATGTGCTGCAGCTTTGGCTGGCTTGCTGACACTTCAAGAAAAGTCTGTGTGAAAAGATGTTTTAAGAAAAGTTCCAAATATCAGAACTGTGGGGTCCGCCTCATGCCAATATGTAGCCTTTGGGCGAGGGGGAGAGGGATCGCTACACGAACTACCACAACTGCATCTCTGCAAAACAACATTTATAGCAATGGCTCCAAAGAAATCAGAGATGGGATTGCAATCCTTCCAACTGATGAAACATGCAGTTTGGAGATGTTCTTGGATCCAGTATCGCTCCTAGATCGCTCCTCCAGCCTTGACTTGTACACCAGCATCAGGTCTGACTGCTGTTGTCTATTCCTTATTCACCTCATGTCTAGGTCACATGCTCTTGGAAATCATTTGGAACCTACAGCAATTGCTAAACATGGTGGCCAGACATCTGTTGCACATTTTATAGACCATATAGTACAAGTCTTAAAACCTCTTCATTGGCTCCCTACTGATTTCTAAGTACAATCCAAAGGTGCTGGTTCTTTTCTATAAAGTCTGGAATTGCTGGGGCAAAGGTGTATAATTACTGCTTCCTCCCATATGAATCTGCCCAGAGTTTATATGCTTAATCTTAGGTTCTCTTATATGTGCCACCTCCTAGGGTGTGAGGTTGGTGTAGACCTGAGGCAGGGCTTTTGGTAGCAGCACCCTGGTTGTAGAACTGCCTTCCCAGAGAGGTTAGGCTGGTTCACTCACTACTGGTCTTTATACACCTGGTAAAATCTACACTGTCCCACCGCTTTACAAATTAAAACTGCTTTTTGGTTTTTGACATTTCCCATGTTATAATAGATTGTGTCAGTTTTTGATTTGTTTGCAGTACTGGCATTTTCTTCTGTTATGGCTTTACTATAAATTATCTCAAGTGTTCAATGTATAAAGGGTCAATTAAAAGACTATTTGTGAAATAAATGTTAATAATAGTGCCTAGAAGATTCTTCACACCATGTGAAGTGTGGTGGTAGTCATCACTGACCTTCAAGACAAACTCAAGCAGAATGAGCCATGGCACCCACCATCAGCTTGGCAGACCTACCTACCAGGGTCAACATCTAAGCCTGGAAAGAAGAGGTGCCTCCAACCAAAAGGGTAAAGAACTGAGAGCATGATCAAAACAGCAATTAGTGGCCTTATATAAAAAGAAGCTTGCATAATTCACTGTAGTGCATAAACCATAACATTCCCCACTCCCCCAACATTAGCTGTTGACATGGCTACCATATCTAGTAATTAGGACCACTCTGTGTAGGAAATGAATTAAGATTCTCCACAGGTTCCTCATTTGTGCAGTATATATTAAGACTAAAAGGCTACTTATGTAAATAGTTCCTCTTATATCACTAGTTACTTGTCTGCTGGCTGAGTTGCATCCAATTTAGTAAAGTGGCCACAGAATGTGTAATTTCACAGGAAGTAGCTTAGCCAATGGCACTAAGGGGTTTATTCACATAATCGTTATTACCTGGTGTGATTTAATGCCCCCTTCCTGGCATGTCACCATGGCAAATGTACAAACAACAGTATTAAAAGCCAAGCTCTGAAGTTCCCTTGAAGAATGCATGCCTTGCTACTAAACACATTTAGACAGAAGCAAGCCTCATTGACTTCATAACTCTATAAAATGGAATTCCTGCTTGTGGATACCCCAGGAGGACAAATGGGGGAAGGAGAGGGAAAGGCGAGGGAGCATTCCCTTGCAGAAAAAGATCAGAGCAGCATTATGCCGAGCTTTCACCCATACAAAACCATTTTGTACAGGCACCGAATTGCTGATCTCCCTCCTCTCCCTCCCCCGCTGTGTGTGTGTGTGATGTGTAGGTTACTTTTAAAATTGTATGTAAGGGTATTAACATTTCCTTTTACTATTTCCAATTCTTTGGGACCCCTTCATGGATCACTGCCTTGTCATGGTGAAGGGACCTGTGTAGCTCAATGTAGCTATGAGCTATGCCGTGCAGGGCCACCCAAGACGGACAGGTCATAGCAGAGAGCTCTGACAAAATGTGATCCACTGGAGAAGGAAATGGCAACTCACTCCAGTATCTTTGCCATGAAACTCCATGGACAGTACCAAAAGGCAAAAAGATATGACGCTGGAAGATGAGCCCCTCAGGTCGGAAGGTGTCCATTGTGCTACTGGGGAAGAGCAGAGGGCTGGTACTAGTAGCGCCAGAAAGAATGAAGCAACGGGGTCAAAGCCGAAAGGACACTCAGTTGCGGATGTATCTGGTGGTGAAAGGAAAGTCCGATGCTGTAAAGACCTATATTCCATAGGAACCTGGAATGTAAGATATATGAATCAAGGTAAGCTAGACATGGTCAAACATGAGCTGACAAGACTGAACATTGACATCTTAGGATTCAGTGAACTAAAATGGACAGGAATGGGTGAATTTAATTCAGATGACCATCAGATATACTACTGCGGGCAAGAATCCCTCAGAAGAAATGGAGTAGCCTTCACAGTCAATAAGGAAATAAGTAGGAAAAGCAGTACTGGGATACAATCTCCAAAATGACAGAATGATCTCAATTCGAATCCAAGGCAAACCATTCAATATCAAAATAATCCAAGTCTATGCCCCAACCACTGGTGCTGAAGAGGCTGAAATTGACTGGTTCTGTGAAGGCCTACAACACCTTCTAGAAATAACACCAAAAAATGATGTTCGCATCATCATGGGGGATTGGAATGCTAAAGTAGGAAGCCAAAAGATAACTAGAATAACAGGCAAGTTTGGCCTTGGAGTACAGAATGAAGCAGGGCACAGGCTGCTAGAATTTTGTCAGGAGAATACGATGGTCATAGCAAACACTCTTTTCCAAAAACCCAAGAGATGACTCTACTCGTGGGAATCACCAGATGATCAACACAGAAATCAGATTGACTATGTGCTCTGCAGCCAAAGATGGAGGAGCTCTGTACAGTCAGTAAAAACAAGACCAGGAGCTGACTGTGGCTCAGATCATGAGCTTCTTGTTGCTAAATTTAGGCTTAAATTGAAGAAAGTAGGGAAAAGCACTAGGTCACTCAGGTATGACCTAAATCGTATTCCTGATGAATATACAGTAGAGGTGACAAATAGATTTAAGGAATTAGATATGATAGACAGAGTGCCTGAAGAACCATGGACGGAGGTTCGCAACATTGTACAAGAGGTAGCAACTAAAACCATCCCAAAGAAAAAGAAATGCAAGAAAGCAAAATGGCTGTCTGAGGAAGCTTTACAAATAGCTGAGGAAAGAAGGGAAGCAAAAGGCAAGGGAGAAAGAGAAAGATACACCCAATTGATGCAGAATTCCAGAGAATAGCTAGAAGAGGTAAGAATGCCTTCTTAAATGAACGGTGCAAAGAAATAGAAGAAAACAGTAGACTAGGGAGGACCAGAGATCTCTTCAAGAAAATTGGAGACATGAAGGAAACGTTCCATGCAAAGACGGGCATGATAAAGGACCAAAATTGCAGGGACCTAACAGAGGCAGAAGAGATTAAGAAGAGGTGGCAAGATTACACAGAGGAACTATACAAGAAAGAGCTTAATGTCCCTGATAACCACGATGGGGTGGTCACTGACCTCGAGCCAGACATCCTGGAATGTGAAGTCGTATGGGCCTTAGGAAGTCTGAGCAACAACAAAGCTAGTGGAGGTGACAATATTCCAGCTGAGCTATTCAAAATCCTAAAAGACGATGCAGTAAAAGTGCTACACTCAATACACCAGCAATTTTGGAAAACTCAGCAGTGGCCACAGGATTGGAAAAGGTCAGTTTACATTCCAATTCCAAAGAAGGGCAATGCCAAAGAAAGTTCAAGCTACACACCATTGCACTCATTTCACATGCTAGCAAAGTTATGCTCAAAATCCTACAAGCTAGACTCCAGTAGTATGTTTACTGAGAACTACCAGAAGTACAGGCAGGATTTCGAAGAGGGAGAGGAACTAGAGATCAAATTATCAACATACTCAGGATCATGGAGAAAGCTAGGGAGTACCTGAAAAACATCTACTTCTGCTTCATTGACTATGCCAAAGCCTTTGATTGTGTGGATCACAACAAATTGTGGCATGTTCTTAAAGAGATGTGAGTACCCGACCATCTTATTTGTCTCCTGAGAAACCTATATGCGTGTCAAGAAGCAACTGTGAAAACCACTGGACATGGAACCACTGATTGGTTCAAATTTGAGAAAGGAGTTTGGCAAAGTTGTATACTGTCACCCTGCCTGTTTAACTTATATGCAGAGCACATCATGAGAAAGGCTGGGCTAGATGAATCTCCAGTTGGAATTAAGATTGCTGGGAGAAATACCAACAACCTCAGATATGCAGATGATACCAGTCTAACGGCAGAAGTGAAGAGGAACTAAAGAGCCTCTTGATGCAGGTGAAAGAGGAGAGCGCAAAAGTTGGCTCGAAACTCAACATAAGAAAACTAAGATCATGGCATCCGGTCCTCTCACTTCCTGGCAAATAGATGGGGAAGAAATGGAAGTAGTGACAGATTTTATTTTCCTGGGCTCCAAGATTACCACAGACAGGGACTGCAGCCAAGACATTAAAAGATGCTTGCTCCTTGGGAGGAAAGCTATGGCAAATCAAGACAGCATACTAAAAGCAGAGACATTACCCTGCCAAAAAAGTGTGTATAGTCAAGGCTTTGGTTTTTCCAGTTGCAATGTATGGCTGTGAAAGTTGGACCATAAGGAAGGCTGAGCATCAAAGAATTGAGGCCTTTGAATTGTGGTGCTGGAGACGACTTCTGCGATTCCCTTGGACAGCAAGGCTATCAAACCAGTCAGTCCTAGAGGAGATCAACCCTGACTGCTCTTTAGAAGGCCAGATACTGAAGATGAAACTCAAATACTTTGGCCACCTAATGAGAAGGAAGGACTCTCTGGAGAAGACCCTAATGCTGGGAACAATTGAGGGCCAAAGAAGAAGGGGACGGCAGAGGACGAGATGGCTAGATGGAGTCACTGAGGCAGTTGGTGTGAGCTTAAGTGGTCTCCAGGGGAAGGTGGAAGACAGGAAGGCCTGGAGGATTGTTGTCCAAAGGGTTGCAATGGGTCGAACACGACTTCGCAACTAACAACAACAGCAGCAAATTCTTTAGGAGCTGTCCTTTATTTTCACATGGATTCAGGTAGAATAATTATGTTAATGAAATGTCAGATTGGCAAGGCAAGGGCTTCCCCTCTCTCTGCTATTTTATTTTGGCACAGTGTTTACAAACTGTTCCAGTATTGAATAGAAGAATGTTTTTGTTCTCTCTTTGAGGCTTTCCCTTCCCAGTGAGGTTCCTATAAATTAAGAGGACTGAAGACAATTCAAGACTGAAGAGATATAGCAGAGAAAAGATTTTAAAAGCCCATGAGGTACTATGAAATGTCTGAATGTAGGAAAATGCTGACAGTTACTAATGGCACTACTTTTTTTCTGTAACATAGGATTTCTACACACACACAAATAAATTGATGACCATGTTAAGGTTTAGGATGAAAACCTCTTTGTTTTTTAAAAAAAATAAAGAAAAATACAAAAAAGTAGGAACGTTTCTTGAGTCAAGCTAGCACTCATGCTAACTAACACTGTGGAAAGTTTATTCATTAAGCGAATAGAGCAATAAATGCTTTCTAATCTGTCCTAAACATGGAAGATGCCATAGAGCTTTCTCTCTCATTTAGCAAACTCGTGGTATGTCAAGGGATGCAATGAGCAGAGCCAGGGGTCAGACTAGGTGGTCTGGGGGACCCCTTCTGACTCGCTCTGCTTCTGTGTCTCTATGCTCTGTGCTACTCTTGCAATGTTTGTCACACCTCTAGAGTGGGACACATACGTGCAGGCTTTTCCATGATTTTAAAACCACCCCCTCCACCTTTACCCCAAGGGTAAAGATCACACTGGTAAGGGATATCCATGCAAGATTTTCTCTGCACCCTTTTCAGTGGTGGCTGAACAAAATGCTGCGCCCTTGTTTGATGAAACAATAAAAAGCTTCTTCAGTAAGTATTATGTGGCCATCACAGTAAAAAATCTGTTTTCTTAACTGGGGAAAGACTGCTGGTCAGGGACAGAATATATGCTTTCCATGCAGAAAGTCCCAGGGTCACTCCCTGGCATCTCTGGGTCAAATCGGGAATGATCTTTGCCTGAAATTGTAGAGACTCGATGCCAGGCTGTGAGTGGAAACAGTCCTTCCCTAGGAGGACCTTTGGTCTGATATAAGGCAGATCCTACGTGGTTCTGAGAGCTGGATGTACTGTTAGGATTCCATTTTTATACATACTGTATTCTTCTTCAGGTCTTGCAATCTTAGTGTTTGGACTATTATTCATGTGCAAGATGGTTGCTTGTTTACATTGCTTGCTTCCTCTTTTTTTTAATTGTCCCTTTCTGAGACCATCTTTCTACTGTTTGCATATTAAATATGGGAGAAAGCTCTTGTCATTTCCAGATATGCATATGTCCTTCCCCAGATGGTAGAAAGTAGGAGATTCCTTTTGAGGAAAGAGAATTGAGAAGCTTGTGATATACTTGTGTTAAGATATTTATTTACAAATTTACAGATTGGGAATTACAGAGGTGCAAACAGATAGGCTGTGGGTGAACTTCGTGTTGTGCAGTTCAGGAGAAATTTATCTTCAGAAATTATTCAATCATTTGCTTAATTTATATTCTATATATTGACCCAAGGGCCCTCTAAGTGGGTGGGAATCCGCTCTTACCCTGGAGCACTATATTTATCTTTTATTGCTTTTATTTCTGCCTTCTTGCCCACTATTTTTAACAGCTTATCACTGAAACCACCCCAGGATTTTAAAATCAAATCATTTATACAGTTATCCAAACGTTGAAGGGATTTTTAAAAATCCTCCTATTTCCATTGGTCCCTTTCCAGTTGACTATTCCTTCTCTGCCATGGAAGTGTCAAATTTCAAATCAGATACATCTTTAGTCTTTGTAAATGCTTAGAGTAAGACAGACATTCCACAGATGTAGCTTTGTTCATTACACTGCTGCACTGACAGGAGAAAGTACACGGTGTCACACTTCAGAAGCATGCAAAGAAGAGGCTGAATGCTCTTTTTGGACGTTATCCCTCCCTGGCACTCCTAGCAGAGGAAAAAGCAGTGGGGAGGATGGTATTTTGTCCCTCACTAAAAATCTGGGTTGGTGGTATGTCCCTCAGAAGAAAGGCTTTTTCATCTGAGAAAGGAGGAGGAAAGAAAATCAATCAAACAGCACCACCTAGGAAAACTTCCAATTTTCAAAACAGTTCAAGTTTTTGCTAATTTTTGCTGTTGACTTATTATCAGCAACATTTCTAAAATATAAATAAATTGAATTACTGTAGTGGACATCCCAATGACTGTAATGAATTATCTAGGAACAAATGTATACAAATAAAAGTGCACTGAATTCAGTAACTCAAGAGGTTCCTTTTTCCACATACCCACACGCATGTCAGTGACTTTGATTTCCTTGGCATACATACAATGGAGGTATTTGAGCATCTGTACTTTGTCCTTTCAGACAAATTCAATAAGGGGTATGATTTGGGCTTTCAAAGGCCAGATCTTGACTGTCTATCCCTTCTATCACAATCGAGTACAATATTCCAGAGGTTCATCATTGCCAGGAGTCTCATCTCCTGCTTCTGCCATGGCTTCTGCTTCAGCATCAAAAGCTGGGTTAAGGCTCCCAGGGGTGTAATCATTTCTTTTCAGATCTATGGAGAAAACAGGTAAACACTTAAGGACACAAATGCTCAGCATCTACGAAGAATCAGCTCTTGAGGGTAGTGCTAAGTCAATGTATAACCTGTTGGAGCACATAAAGGATACATTCTTCTATTGTTGTCTTTCCCATGTTCCCCTAGATATATACACATTCCTAAGAGGTAAATAGGAGGGGAACCCTTCAGCAGATACAATAGAGAACTTTTATTTTCGTGTTTTTTAGCCTTCTGCTCTGCGATTAGACTCAAACTTTCCATTCATCAGGTAAGCTCCTGTTGGTTTATCTAAGAAACTGACATGGCATAGAACAGCTTTCCCCAACCTGGTGCCCTCCAGATGTTTCGTACTTCAGCTCCAGTCAGCATGGACAATGGTCAGGAATCATGGACATTGTCCTCCTAAACATCTGCACAGTACTAGGTCGGAAAAAACTTGGGGAGAGTATTCAGAATGGTCATAGAGAGCTGAATTGAGTGAGCTGGGGTGGTAATTAGGCAAAGGCAACTAACGGGCCAACCTGAGAAAAATTAATGTGTCCACCCCCAATGGATATTTGCACATGATTTTTTTTAAAATGTGTCTATTGGAAATAGTGTGTTGATGCTAGTTATATCAAATTCAAGGTTTATTGCATGGATTATGTCATTAAAATTGCTATCTTTCAGTGTGAAAAGTGGGGGCGGGCAGGTAGGCACTGTGCTTAGTGATCCCAAGATATAAAAGGCAATTTCAGTTGTGCCACCTTCTTGACTATTACATCTTCCCATCTACCTATTTCAGAGTACAACAGTAAAACAAAATCAGTATTTTTACATGTTCCACTGAGTTCACAATGGATTTGAAAATTTGAATTATTCTAGAATTTTTTAATCCTGCATCACTAGCCATAGGGAAGGCCACTTAGAATGCAGTACTTAGGAGCTTGTCTCAGGAGACATGTCTCAAGTACACTCTGAACTGGTGAAATAAAGGACCAGTAGCAGCATCGTTAAGAAGAAAAATGTGCAGCTGACAATTTAGCTTTGTTTTTCCAGACCTTTGAAATCCATACACAGAGAACACACAGAGGTGTGTGTGGGATCAAGACCTCTTTTAGTGCCTTTCCTGGTCCCCAAACATTCAACCACCTCTGTGAGAGCCAGTGTGCCCTGGTGGCAGGAGTGCTGGACTGCGGACCTAGGAGATCCAAGTTCTGGTCACCGCTTGGCCATGAAGCTCACTGGGTGACTTTGGGCCAGTCACTCACTCTCTACCCAACCTACCTACTTCACAGGGTTGTGAGAATACAATGGAACTAGGTAAACCACCTTGAGTTCCGCACAAGAGGAAAAAAGGCGGGATATAAATATAAGATTATGATGATGTACACAGATTTTGCATATGCAAGTTCTGTATCTATGACTGGGGGCCGTGAGAAACAAATCAAAGGGCAAGATTATTTATGTATGTACAAGTCCTAAGCATGTTGTCCTGTGTATGCAGAGCACACTTTCAGAAGTACTGAAAGAAGACTTTGATGTCCAACAGAGCACCTATGGTAGAAGTATAGGACCCGTGGCCATCCAGATGTTGTTGGACTACAACCCCCATCAACTTGAAGCCGGGCCAATGAACTGAAAGGCCACAGTTTCCCCCTATGACCTTTCAGAGTATAAAGAGTCAAAGTATAAAAAGCAAAACTCCCTACCAAAATTCTGACCCAAGTCTCAGAGCAATAACTTGGGGGGTGCAAATAGTTCAGAGCCCGATGACTACTTCTTACCACCCTGACTGAAGGGGAAGAAAGGATGAAATCACTCAGAGTGAGCCCTCAGAGTGAGCCCATGAGCTTCTTCATATGAGGCTTTTATTGTACATGTCTCAGTTTTTATTCATGATACTTTGCGGGGGGTTCACACAACATTGTCCTCTTCCAGGGCCTTTCCCTGGGATTTAGAATGAGGATATTTGGCTATATTTCAGCTGTCGTGCTAAAACAAGCCCATGTCTTTCAGCAACTGCACTGTAGTGCAGTGCCCCCTGGTGGCTGCATATAGGAAGGCAGGGCAAGAGAAACTCTGGAACCCCCCCCACTACCCCCCCCCATAAATGATGCAGCAAGAATCCAGCAAGAAAAATGGAAGAAGCCTGAGTGAAACACCTCTTGTAAAAGAAGCCTCATGTAAATTTGCAGGCTATGACTCTTTCATGTCTTTTGCAACCATCCATTTGATGGTGGAATTACAAAGTCAGCCCAAAAACATGAAGAGTATTAACCAACATTCTGAATACCACATACATTAGTAGTCACCAAGAGGTGCAAACACTTTAACAAAATTAAAAAGCAGGTGTAATCACAACTGAGTATAACAAAGAGATTTCTTTCTAAGAAATCTAACACTTCCGATTAAAGAACAGTTTATATGCAAGTTTAACATAAATTCAAATGATGCTGAGACTGATGATCTACTAATGTTAATGGTGTGATTTAAGCTCCTCCTGCATTTAAACTTACTATTTTGGTCACCCCATTAACAATTGAACTAAGATTCTGTATGGAGAAGTGAAATGAATAAATGTCTGTTCTGGTTTTTTAAAGAGTTTGCCAAATCAAGACATGGAATATAGAGCTGGAGAATGCAGCTTAGATTTACTTCTGCCTAAACAAATTGGTACATATTGGTATTGAAAGAATTCGTAAGAGCATTCTTCTTAGCCCTTAGACTTCTTTGGTAACATAAGATTAGCTCTTTCTTTTCTAAGAAATAAACAAGATCATGAGCACAATCTATCATTTATCCTAGCTGTCCTTGGGAGCATTTAGTTCAGAAATATGAAGTGCTTTCTTACTGCATACCAGGAAGTCTGAGTTTCCTGCAACAGGAATTGCAGCAATGCTTTGAAATGAAATTTTTGATTGCTTCCTCTCCAAGGTTTGCTGGTCCAAATGCCATCCCTCTAGATCTGGAAGAAATGACAGACAACTAATGAAATTGTATCCTTTGTTTTCATTTATTACCCATGATATTGCAGTCTTCACAAAATGAAAGCACTTGTTTGTATAAATATATTATGTCAAACCAGCAGTGATTAGGTTCTAGGGAAGATCTACCATCTGTGTCAGAACACATTGCATATTACATGTAAATATGTTGCATTCATTTGGCAAGATTATTCAAATCATGATAGCTTTCTGCTGTGTTTCTAAGATATAAGCAAATTATCAATATGTGCTCAATTTTTAAAGAAAGACAGGCAGATAACTTACTTGGGGGTGACCTGAGGCTGACTGAGAAAACATTTCACACACTGCCTGCTACTGCTGGCATGCATAAATTCACACTGAATTATATAGTGCTTACCTCAACAGCAGTATGTGGCTTGACTTACTTACATGAATTATTATGAAGAGCTGCCTGCCTGCCTGCAATCCACAACCGGCTTTTGTATGTGGTCTGAGCTCAATATCCTGATTAGGAATGGGGGTTTGCAGTAAAATTATGCTTTGTGATGATGGTGATGGTGATGAAGACGACAATGACAAGGGGGAGGGGGAGGGGGAGAGCAAGTGAGGGGAACCCTTGGCAAGGACCTTGCAATGTCCTTTGGAAATGTCCTTCCATTGTGAGGTGAGAGAGGGACGGACCCATTTGGAATCTGCACACACACTAGTTGAAAAAAGGAAAGAGGTAGACTGGGATTTTGACTAGGAAGGCAGGCAGGCAGGCAGGCAGGCAGGCGGGCTAACCGGCTCTTGGAATGTATAAAAGCAAAGCCGCAGCCTCTGTGATGACACAGCCCTTATTTAAAGACATTCTGGAAAATAATTTGTTTTCTTGATACGTTTAGTGAAAATAACTAACTCTGAGAGGTGCTGTCTTTAATAGTGCCTCTCATAGGGTGAAATCCTATGCAAGTTAAGAGAGAAAGGGGCTGCAACTCCTGACACATAATCTCTTAATTAATTCACTTCTGTTTAAGTAAGGGTATTCGCAGTCTTTGGTGTTCTCAGTCTAAAGATTTGTGAACAGTCTAGAGATTAGTTCTTGTACAACTAGAGGGACTTCCCACATTATGAATTAAAAGAGAAACCTTGGGCTATTTGTAAACTTTCAGAGGTGCTGTGCATTAACGAATCTAGCAATTTTGAGCGAAACTTTACAAGCAAGGGGGGATTGGTACAATTGCTTCTCTCCATGGATTTACCCAAGGGTAATTACCCAAATGTTTTTCTTAACGGATGCTTTGGGCAATCATTTGAGCCCTTGCATAGAAAATTACTGCTAAAGCAGCATTCTTTACTTTTACCATTAATTACACTTATTTACCAAACATTCCTTTGAGCATGACCACTCTGGATTGTATCCAATGGTGTTGCTCCTCCAGCAGGAGCGTACATCTAGCAAAAAGATTTCTTCCTTCCCCTGCAGCCTTCTACATGTGCTGAAGAAATACTCCGAATGCTTGGGAAACCATCCAGTGCAAGGGGATGCAGGAGAAAGAAGATGGAAAAGCCTTTGCAGACTATCACTCACTGGGTTGCCATCCAGTTTCCATCCAGAACCAGATCCAAGGGTTTATATGTCCAGAACTTTTCAGAGAAACAATATAGAGACTGCCTTGAGCATTAGTAGGCCCAGCTTTTCCATTACTCCTGAATGTATCATTCTGCATACCTCTTTGATTAGGGATCAAAGGAACTGCTCAGAGATTTTAGAATACTTAGAAGTATCTAATTGCCACAAATCATTAGGAGTAAAACTTGTAAAGCAGAAAGCATGACTTTCAATGGGGTTTGAACTTGAGGACCTTTTGTTTCCAAAACCAAACACTGATTGTCTTCACATTCATAGATGAAGTTTGCTAAAAAGTGGATTCAAATATTCTGCAGATTGAGCAAGACCTGGGCTTTTCTATACTCTGAATTCCAAACTGTGAGCGATGCTTCTGTGTTTTACCTGGCAGATGGCTCCGAAGTGTTCATGATTTCTTAAGAAAATGTTTACGGACAATCCAAACTGGATCAATTTGTAACCTTTCTTTGGTAGATGGGATGGAACCTTTCTACAGTCAAATTAGGAAAGGCTCTTTGGTGACCAGCATGGCTGGCTGGGGGATACTGAAAATTGTAGGATTTTTTTTGTACATGAATTTGCATGGAATTACACCCTAAAACTTGGAATTTTCCCTTGCAGAATTAATGGAACACTGCAGAAACAGTTATCATTGTATCACTAATAGGAACAGGAAGTCTGGTAATGGCTTTAAAAAATACGCAAATCATTTTCAAGACAATGAGAACAATGCATAGAAGCACCATTGCAGGTAACATATTTGGTTCCTGTGCAAATATCCTTTAAAGTATATGTGTGAACAGAGAATGTGCTCAAGCAGCCTTCTCCAATCTGGTGCTCTTCTGATGTGTCGAACTTCAAATCCTATAATTCCCCCACCCAACTGAATGGGAGATTATAAGATTTACAGTCGAACACACCTGGAGAAACCAGGTTGAGGAAGTCTGAAGCACCAAAGTAATGAAGCATAACTATTGCCATCAATATTAAGAAAGGCAATTGATCCATCAGTTAGAATTTCAGTCCCTCATCCTGACTGTGGAAAAGTGTGAGTTCAAAGCCACACGTCTGTTTCCTGCAAGAGTCTTCAGATTTCGTTTTATTTGTGATGCTTCTATATCACTAATTGTAATAAAATCCCTAAGCTGTTCACATATAAATATTAAAATCTCATTTAAAATACAATATTCCAATTACAATTCCAATTACAATAATAGTACAGAGCAATACAAGCCGCAGTAAAATGAAGCAGCATAATGAATTTAACTGCAAGCCAGAAAAAGCCTGGGTGATCAAATATGCCTCGCACTGGGTGCTCGCAAGCTGCTGAGTTCAGGGGATGATGAGCATCTGCCACTGGGGCAATAGGACTGCACACTAAATTTAGGCTACAACCCCCAGCTTCCTCCAGTAACCTTTAGGCCAAGCTGCAAGTACAGTACATTACAGTATTCTAATTGAAAAGATAGAAATAGGTAACTGTAATGATAACAAGAAACACAAAGAGCGCCAGTGTCAGCAGAATGTGAAAATATGCATATAGGTATCACAGCAAATATTGTATATTAATTGAATGACATGAAGCATGTCATTCTGTATGATAAAGTGACACTAGATACTTACTGCTTGTCTTCAGGTTTAATAACGGATGGGTCTGTAAGATTCTCTCCAACCCCTGCAAAAGTCAAATTTACAAAGGGGTTAAGAAGATAATCACCATTTTCAAAATCAGTTGTGAAATTGTAACCTCCACTATTATTTTATACTGATCTCATCCTTTGCTTTTTTCAATTAAAACTGAAAAGACAACATTAGATGTAAAAAATGCTGCATTCTTATCTCATGTTTCAAGCCAATTCTTATTTTTCCATTGTAATGTAATGCCAAACAATTTAAGGCACTCATCCAAAGTTCTTTGTGGATCAAAATGCACATCTGGAAATGTTTTATTTATTTATATAACTTCTGTACTGCTGAATAGCCAACGTTCTTTAGGCAGTTCATAACAGTTCCCAAGCAGAACCATAACACTATCATCATATCATATCATAACATGTGGGTACTGGCTATATTTCCATGTCAGGGAAAACTGGGATCAAGGAATCTGTTGCTATAGCATGCATGGAGCTGCCTAACACTGAAGGAAGCAATCAACCCTGTAGACCGAGGAGTTCTCCCTTCAGCCCAGTGGTTAATCCAGCTTTGCTCTCCTGGATCAATAGTTGCATTTGGTGTGCATTAATGGCTACAGTTGGTCTTTTCGCAGTGCATCAGTGAGTGCTTTGTAACCATACTGTTGTCAAAAGGTTGCATACATAACTCAATACAAGGCTGGATGTATCTAAGAGGTTAATGAGAAACCCATTTCCTTCACTCTGGCGGATTCGAATTCATTTGAAACTACTGCTGAACCAAAATGCTCTCAGCAGAAAGGCAGGAAGAATTATTTAAAACTGGGATGCACGGGAGCTGGGCTTACCAGGAAAGATGCATTGGTACTGCTTTTTCAAGAAAAAAAATCTTTTAAAAAACTCACCTGCTTTGCTGCCACAAGCAGTGACAGAGCTACAACCAGCACAATACCACCCCCACCCACTAGTGCCTGGTTGGAAATTTATCTGGGTCAGGATGGAAGGTCACCTTAGAGGCATTTGGGGATAGGGGGAAAGAGATTCACAGCGCTGCTTCTGCTGCTGAGGGATGCAGCTCACTCGCTGCCTGCAGGAGTGGAGCAAGTGGATTTTTGGTGGGAAATGGCAACGCTGCTGCTGCTGCTGCTGCTTTACTGGTAAATTCCCAACCTCCAAATTTCTCATGCCTGTTGAAAGAAAACCAAATCACCAACCTCCACTCCCTACCCCGCTCAGTCCAACTTCACTGGAGATGGATATGCCTAAATTCCAACACTTGATTTTAATTTCAAGGCTAGAAAACAGAGAGGTAAAGTAAAGGCTTCTCCAGATTGTCACCGGGGGGGGGGGGGGGCATGGCAATAAAAACTCAAGGCTAATTTGTCATCATTTTTTACTCAGGATGGTGTTTCTTTTCCAGGGATATCCATTTTCCCAGCATTCCAATGGCAATATTTGGTTGCAGGGGAAATGCCTTTCTCCCCCCCCCCCCCGCCCCAGGAAGCATCCACGTGGACACAGGTGGTGAAATGGATGGGTGAAACAGTCCCCTTCCTCAGTTGTTCACACAGCTGCTGCACCCCATTCCTGTGGACTAATCCATTTCTTTACAGCAGTACTAGCTAACACATGAACTGCTTGTGCTTTTAGCTACTTGCATATGCATTGTGTTCTGTAGAAAATATGGTCAGAACAAAAGCTGTCTTAATATAAAGCCAAAGAAAATTATGATCCAAGGTCCAAACCAATTCTAAAGTTGAACCAAATATGTCAGATTTTTACCTACCTTCCCAGAAATCTTCCTGGCTCTGTGCAAAGACCTTCACATTCACTTAAGCTTTCAAAAGAAGCCACCCACACTGTGATTTTAGATCATTGTCTAAACATTTCACCATTCTATAATGAATATGTGTCTGTTAAATGTTGAATGTAAAGATAACAATAAATGAGGTCTGGAGAATGGAAGGTTTTTTTGCTTGAAAAATGCACCTTGACATAATGTGGGCCTTTTGAACACTGCAAATAAATTAAGCCCCTATCTTACAATACACATTTCCCTTGACACAAATAGCAAACAATGATACTTAATTTACATTAGAGGTGGTTTTTCATTTTGCTAATGCTGTCTAGTATTTCCTTACAACAAACAAGTCTGAACACAGTGGCTGTCTGTCTGTGTCTGCATGTGCGTGTGTGTGTGTGAGAGAGAGAGAGACTGTTTGGCATACAGAACTTGTACTTCCCGTATTTCTGATGTAAGCATATGGGAACATCTGTCCAATGTGCTTTCCTTAGTTCTTACCCCCACTCATCTTGGGTCTTTTAGCTCCAACTTCTATGACAAAAGATTGCAAATGTTTCAAGGGAAGAAAAGTCTTGAAACCAAGATGAACAATGGCAGGAGCCAGAAGCATACAATTGTGAATTTCCCTAAGTCAAAGCTTGCATGGTTAAGTCAACACCCAAGCATGCTGTTGTTGTCGTTGTTAGATGCCATCAAACTGTCTCTGGATCATGGTGACCTTGTCAATGAACGTCCTCCAAATACCCTATCCTTGACTGTCCCTTAAGGATGTGGTTACCATTAAACAGACTCTGTCACCACCATACACGTATCCTGCCACATCTTGCCAGCAGGCCACATGTGTGGGCACAGGGCAGATGTGGAACAGAATGTGTGCACAGCAAGGCTGCCCCCTCCCCGGCTGAGGCAAGTTCACTGAATGCACAGAGGCCCCTCATAAAAGGGGCTCTTAGAGCTAGGCAATGTCAAGCAGTTTATGGTGAGCCAAAAACCAGTAGATACACTAAAGAGCAAGCCAAGTTTCGTTGGTTCATTCGTTCGTTCAGAACTTTTATACTACAGTCTCAGGATGGTCAAAAATCAAAGAACCACCAAGAGGCGGGGTTAAAAAATAAGCCACAAGTCAGGACCAAGGGATATTGGAATTCACCAGAATGTGGGAAAAAACCTTGTCCAGTTCCTTGTCCATAAGAACCCTAAACCACTTAGGGCTCCAGATGCGGCAATATGCAGTTCAGAGGATCATGTGACACAGACCCAATGGCTCATGACAGAGAACTGGGCATTTCAAAGATTACAAAAGATTTTTGTAAACTTGCACTCCTATCAAACGGAAAGTGCATGGAGCAGCCATGTAGAAGAAGCCATTTATAAAAGAAAAACAAATCCCACTTGGTCCAGAAGGGAAAAGAATGGAGGAAACGGTCAATTATTGGGCTGGGGGAGTGGAGGAGATGGTGTAGCCATTTGAAGAGCCCTGGAACCTCAAGAGTGCCAGAAACATGGGGGCACACATGAGAAAACTGCTTCCTTTTATACAGTCTCCTTCATTGGTGTCAGGGACTGATGTCATTATTAGACATCTTCACTACTGAAAGGCTCTGTCAAAGAAACATTCTATGATTTTTCATGTAGAATTCTTCAGATCAAACCCTGCAATTTTTCCGATTTTAAAATCTAAGAGAGCAAAAGCATGTTTTGCAGACTTACACATAATGTTATGTGCTGTCATCTCACACAATGGCATCGCCATGAATGACTGGTGTCCAAAATGTCCTGTCCTAGACAGCTCTGCTTAGCCCTTATAAGCTCAAAGCTGTGGCTCCCTTTATACAATTGATCCATCTCATATTTGGTCTTCCTTCTCTTCTTCTGCCCTCAACTTTACATAGCAGAATCATCTGCTCCAGCGAGCCTTGCCTTTCCATGGTGTGTCCAAAGTATGACAGCCTCATTTTCATCATTTTTGCTTCCAGGGCAAGTTCTAGTTTGATTTGATCTTGGAGCCCCTTGTTCATCTTTCTGTTGGTCCATGGAATTCACAAAGTTATCCTTCACCATGTTTTGACCACATCCATTTTCTTCTTGTCAGCTATCTTAACTGTCCAGCTTTCACATCCAAACATAGTGATCAGAAATGCAATAGTGTTGATGATCTTGGCCTTGATCTCCAATGAAATGTCCTTACACTTGAAGATCTTTTCTGGATCTTTCATTGCTGCCCTTCCAAGTTCCAGTCTTCTTCGAATTTCCTGGCTGCAGGCTTCCATTGATCAGATAGTTGGGCCAAGGTATGTGAAATCTTTCAATTTCTTCATTGCTGACATTAAAGTTGTATAATTCTTCCACAAACATTCTTTTTATCTTTTTTAATGTTCAGTTGTAGTCCTGCTTTGGTACTTTGTTCTTTCATTTTCATCAGGAGTTGTTTCATTTTGTTGCTGCTTTCTGCCAGTAATATGGCATCACCTGTATATCTTATATTATTCATGTAATTTTCATTCCTTGTTCCTCTGATCCTAATCCAGTTTTACTTCTGATTGAACAAACATGGAGATAAAATACACCCTTGTCTGATGCTTTGCCTCTAGGAAACCATTCTGTTTCTCCACATTCTGTCCTAACAGTAGCTTTTTGACCATAATAAAGGTTACACATCAGGACCATCAGCTACTGAGGCACACCCATTTCTAATGACTCACCAGTAGTCAATGTAGATTTGCAATATGATCTCAAGTGCCTCTTCCTTTTCAGAATCCAGCTTGAACATCAAGCATTTCTTACTCCATATAGGGCAAAATTCTTTGTTGCAACACGCTAAGCATCATTTGGCTTGCATGGGAAATGAGTGCAATGGTTCTATGGTTGCTGCATTCCTTTCTTGGGGAATAAAATGTATATTAAACATTTCTAATCTGTGGGCCACCATGTTGTTTTCCGTACTTGTTGGCAAATTCTGGTTAGGATTTAGACTAATTCAAGAAATGTTAAAAGACAGATAGATGAGCAGAATCTGAGACACAATGGCTTCATTCTTTCCTTCTCTAAGAGATTTTAAAAGAGATCAGATTACCATGCAGAGGTGAACTTGCCAACTCTAAGGAAGGTAGTAGGGAAAGGAGGAGGGAATGCCTTGGCCTCAATAATCATGACCTGCCATGATTGGAATGTATGTGATATTTACTACAAAGACTGCTGTCACTAAAGCACAATGATATTATGGCTGGCTTTCACAGGCATATCTCACTTCTCTTCATTTCAAAGTATGGCATGCTAGCTTATTACTCACCTTGCAAATCCAGCACGAGGAGTTCTCCTCGAGTATACACATATGTCCAGTGAGAAAAAGCCAACATTACTTCTTCCAGCAAATTGGTAGGTGTGATCTCATCTCCATTGTTGTTATTGTATTTGCAGAACTCTCCTGTCATATACTTTTCTATTGTCAGCCACTGATTAGCTGCGTGGCAATACATTAAAAAGACTTCCAGGAATCTGAAGGAAAGGATATTGTCATTCAGAAGTTAACTAAATAGTAAGGGGTCCTTGAGCTTCTGCGAAATATACAGCACTGCTCTCAACTGAAAGTTTTTATAAATGCTTTTAAGAACATAACGATATGTATATATTATCTACAGTGTGATCCCATATGTTTACTGAGAAGTAAACACCAGTAATAGCAATGGATCCTAAACCCAAGTAATACCATCAATGGAATGGATTTTTTCTTCCTCCCTGCAGCTACTGCTCACCCTCCAAACCTGCTCCAGAGTGTTGGGGGACCCTTCAGAACAAATCTGGGGAAAGCACGTTGGGTTGCAGGGAGGAGTAAAAATGGAGAACTTGTGTTGAATAGCTGACTTCTGTTCACCTGAGGTTGGGCTCCAACTCAATGAAACGCAACTAGACTTTCGATAGTTCCCTGAAGTCATTGAAAATGCTCTCATTTACTGCAATATGCTTTAGATCAAGCTCTGTATAAAGCCATTACACTTCACAAGCTCACCAGAAGCATATATTTCTGTACCAGACCCATCAGAGGAACTAGATAACAGCAAAATTATTGCTCTAGTTGCAGTCCTCCACAAAAGTGGCAACAAAGTCTTTCCAAATCATGAAAGGGCTCATCCCTTCTAATAAAGATCGGGTTAAAACTCCTCTGAAATGGCAGGCTGATTTTTACTCTGATAAAACATTCAGATCTTTTTATGAGAGAAAGGCCAATGTTACTCTTGATACTTGATAAAACTGCTTGTAAAACAAACCGTAAAATTTTATTTAGGTACTCAGAACCAAGTTATGATCTCCCTCTCATCAAATAAATACAGAAATATGAGGAATCTTGAAACAGAACCACATAGGTGGATGTTTAAATGCAGGCCCTCTACAGCATGGGGAAAGCTAATACATAAGCTTGAAAAGCTTTTGTCTCACCATGGCAGTATCTGATGTGATCAGCTTTATCAGCTTTTAACTAGACTGAAAGCTGTAGAAGATTGAAGGGCTGGCACACACCCACCCGGCCTTAGTCATACATACTGCTGCCGTGGCCAACAAGCCAGGCAGGGAAATGTCTTGTGGTCCAACGGGGGCGGCTCCAGCACAAATCAAAGCAATGACTCTGAATGGCACACATGCATCACAGAATCAAGCTCAGACCCCACACTCTGGCATGAAGTAGATGGTGGATCAGGGCACACTTTGAAGCAAGATGGGGTCAGTTAAAATGGCTACTCCTGCTCTGTCTGTGATTAGGTGGGAAGACTGGTGTTGTGATTTGCTGACTGACCAAGAGTGCTAGTGTGCTCTATCACATCTGCACAGTGGTTTTCAGTGACTAGTCAGGGAGATGAAGCCATTGGGCTGCATGGGTGCCAGTTGCTGGGACCAGTGTGAAAACATGTGGCAATGAGTGCTTTGCTGCTGTTATACAGAAAAGTTCCTCTCCTATTACAGACCCTGTGGATTCTCACCTTTTGGTCTCTCTTTTCTTTTTCTCTTAAAGGCCAAGGGTATATATTTGTTCTCTAGAGGGGTCTGTAAGCATAGCACCTAAAGCACCTGAAGACACATGCTCAGCCTCGATACATCGAACGGTCTCAATGAACTAGAACAAAAGTTTTCTTCTATCCCTCTCCTTCCTCTTTGCCTTTCTGGCCAAGTTGTTGGTTTCCAAGGGTGGATGCTATGAAGTGAGTGCAAGGCCTGGTTCGCCCGGGTCCTAAGGAAGATCCGGTTCCACCCTCAAAGGCCTACTGTGACGACTTTGCCAGGCATTTCAGGGAGAAAATCGCTCAGATACGTCATGAGCTGGACACCACTAATGAATCAGAGGTTTCTGGGGAGACGCCAATGCTGCCGTCTGGTCCAGAATTATTGAATGAATTTCAGTTATTGCAGCCCGATGATGTGGACAAGGTGCTTGGACGAGTACGTCCCACCACTTGCCTATTGGACCCTTGCCCGTCTTGGTTAATAAATAATTCCAAGCACAAGATCTTGGAAGTGGTTAACGCTTCTCTGAGGGAGGGTTGGGTGCCTGCCCCTTTAAAGGAGGCGGTAGTCCAACCGGTCCTGAAGAAAGCGTCACTGGATCCAGAGATGGCCACTAACTATAGACCTGTGGCCAACATCCATTTCTGGGCAAGGTGTTAGAGTGGGTGGTGGCGGGACAACTCCAAGCACTCTTGGATGAAAATGATTATCTGGACCCATTTCAGTCCGGCTTCAGACCCGGGTACGGTACTGAATCTGCCTTGGTTGCCCTGTACGATGAACTGTGCAGGGAGAAGGACAGGGGGAGTGCGTCCCTGTTGGTTCTGCTGGACCTCTCAGCGGCTTTCGATACCATCGACCATGGTATCCTTCTGGATAGGCTAGCGGGATTGGGGGTTGGAGGCACTGCTTTGCAGTGGTTCCGCTCCTATCTCAACGGCCGATTCCAGAAGGTAGTGCTGGGGGACTATGGCTCTGCGCCATGGCAGCTATGCCATGGAGTACCACAGGGCTCCATTTTGTCCCCTTTGCTGTTTAACATCTATATGAACCTGCTGGGAGAGGTCATCAGGAAGTGTGAGCTGCGGAATCATCAGTACGCTGATGATACCCAGCTCTACCTCTCGTTTTCCACTAATCCAGGTGAGGCAGTGGCTGTGCTGAACCGGTGCTTGGCCGAGGTAATGGGCTGGATGAGAGCCAATAAACTGAAGCTCAATCCAGACAAGACGGAGGTCCTGTTGGTTGGTGGATCAGGCTTCGGAGAGGGTGAATTTGACCTGGTCCTGAATGGGGTTGCACTCCCTCTTAGGGACAAGGTCCGCAGCTTAGGAGTACTCCTCGACCCGGAGCTTTCATTGGAAGCTCAGGTGACAGCGGTGGCGAGGAGCGCTTTCCTTCAGCTTCAGCTGATTAATCAGCTGCACCCCTACCTGGAGTACGACTGCCTGGCAACGGTGACACACGCGCTGGTGACTTCCCACCTTGACTTCTGTAACACGCTTTACGTGGGGCTTCCCTTGAAGACGGTCCGGATACTTCAATTGGTTCAAAATAGAGCTGCCAGGTTGCTGACGGGGACGGGGCGTTATGTTCACATGACTCCAGTCCTCCGTCAGCTTCACTGGCTTCCCATTGAAGTCTGGGCCCAATTCAAGGTGTTGGTAATGACCTATAAAGCCCTAAACAGCTTGGGTCCTGGTTACCTGAAGGAGCGCTTACATCCATATATGCCCGACCGCCCCTTGAGATCTGCGGGAGAGGCCCTTCTCCGGGAACCCGCCGTGAAAGAAATTAGGAGGGTAGGTACTCGGAGGAGGGCTTTCTCTGTGGTGGCGCCCAATCTATGGAATGTGCTCCCCAGAGAGGTCCACCTGGCACTGTCGTTATTTGTTTTTCGGCGCCAGGTGAAGACCTTTTTATTTAAACGTCATTTTAATTGTTAACAATATTTACTTATTTATCTGGCCAGGGCGACTTCTTTTCTTTTATAACTTCTTTTATATCTTTTATATTTTTTATTCATTTTATATTGTTAATTTTAATTTGATATTGTTATTTTTGTATTTTATTTTATTGTGTTGTAAGCCGCCCCGAGGCTTTGGCAAGGGGCGGCATAGAAATGTTCTAATAAATAAATAAAGTGATACTTCTATTTATGTATTTATTAAGTTAATGATTAAAATAATTCCTGTGCTACCTTTCCACACCAAAATGTACTCGGGGCAGCTCACAAAAAATCAAAGTCAATTGCAGTTGTCCCTTGACAACTTAATCTTGCAAAATGTGTGTAGTCATCAGAGATGACCAACAACATATCAAGCTGTTGGCAAGCAATAGGTCACTAACATGCAAAGGCTTGCATACGTTGGAAGTCACCTAAATTGAATGCATGGATTCATGTAGTGGCTCTAATTATGCTGCCTAAGAGTACTTGTTCTAAAACTTACACACACACACACACACACACACACACTCTCTCTCCTCTCAATCTACTACATATATGTGCCTGTGTGTATGCAAAGATACAAGTCAAATGTAGACATTGTCAACACTTTTAAATATAAGCCTTCAAGCGTATAGAGGCTGTTTCCTTGAAGCTTACACTGTTTTAACAACTCTGTCATTTATATCATTGCTTTCTGTGCCAAAGTACTGCATTTTGTAAGCTGATGCGACTGCTCCAGTTTGGAGCTCCATATATGTTCCAGCATGCACATGGAGCAGCTGAATATATTTCCCCATTAATTTCAATGGAGCAGTGTCATAAATGAATGTGTTCACAGAGCTATGACCATTACTAAGGATAGGAGGGAAGTCAGTCCAGAGTGGGTGTGAATGTATGGGCTATTTCCTGCAGTCAACAAGCAATCACTGCAGTATCTCAAGAGTTCAACATCTCCCTGATCACCACTACAGTTGTCAAGCCTGCTTTTGAAAGATTCTTGCCAAGCTAATCTCTACTAATGATTGCACTTGTGCAGATTTGAATGGAATCTAAGCAGCAATGGAAATAATGCCCCCTATCAAACTTTTCTTGTCAACCCCCAAGAGCCAAGAGTTGGCAGCTAAACAACACAATTGACTGTGTATATAACTCACATTTTCAAATAGAAATGTGAATAGCTCATTCTCTTCCTGACCTGCTCCTAAAGCTTTCATGTTAACATTGTAAAAATAGCTAAGACACTTTAATGTGAGTTGCAAGCCATATTATTGTTATAGAAATTTCATTTCTATACTGCCTATAGCCTAAATTTTCTGGGCAGTTTACAACAAAGTATATTAACAATAAAAGACTGTACATAAAATTAAGAATTAAAATTAATTTAAAAGAACCTTAAAAGACAATAAAATATAATTTTAAAGAGACCCAACCAAGAATAAAAGAATGAAACCTAGCTAATTCTATCAAACCCCAGAATGACCATGGAGGTCTTTAAAGGCCTCCACAAAGATGACTGTCTTAACCTGGAGCCAAAAAGGTGGCAAATTTGGCACTAGGTAGGCCACAGCAGGGAGGCTGTTCCAAAATGAGGCGCTACCACCAAAAAGGCCCACTCCCTAGTTCATTTTCTGAGCCTCTCAAGGGGTTGGCACCTGAGGGAAGGCCCCAGAGGCACAGCATAGTGCCTGGGTAGATTGGGACTGGGAGGAGCACTCCAACAGGTATTGTGGGCCCAAGCCGTGTAGGGCTTTCTAGGTTAAGACTAGCAGCTTGAATTGGGGCTGGAAACATACAGGCAGCCAACGCAGGCAGACAGAAGTGGTCTTATATGTTCGGACCTGTGTGTCCCAGTTATTAATCTGGCTGCTGCATTCTGCACAGCTGCAGCTTCTGAACTGTCTTCAAGGGCAGCCCCACATACAGTGCATTGCAGTAATCTAACCTAGAGATTACCAGGGCATAGATTACTGAAGCCAGGCTGCAGCTGGGATAGATTCTGTCAGTATAATGGGCCCCAGCAGCCATCTAAAAATACTGTTTATTGGTACCAGGCCCAATTCACTCCCCACAGCCTCCCTACCGATGCCACAGCTTGCCTCTTGTACCAGAAAAGAGTCTGCCTGGGAGAAAGAAGCTATAGGTAAGTAACAGCAGGTGTCATTCTGTTTCTTTACCCATATTCCCCTTTTGCTCTGAACTCAGACCTTCCATGTGGCTCAACTTAGAACAAATGGGTCTGTTGCCATCATGAAAAGTTTGAGTCTAAAATTCACAATACATTTAACTAAGCTCTACTGCCACTTACTATGAGCAGATTCATCTTTCAACTACTACCAGAAGCAAAAAAGGTGTTTAAGGATATAAGTTACCTTAATAAAATAAAGGTTTCCTATTTGTCTAATACTCGTCAGAATTCTGAACCAGAACTATGTCTGCATGATGATACTGTAGTTCATTACTGACTCATAAATGGGTAACCGTTCAAGCAATGCATGTTAAACAGAAGGAATGGGTTTAATCCAGGTTACGTTTGAAAAATCATCTACTATACCTTGGGCTATATGGAATGGTATGTGGCTTCACTTGATTGAAGGTATATATCAACTTCTGAGCTGCCCTTTGTTGCTGTATTTCCTAATAGTAGGAATAATACATGTACAGATACAGCATTTTTCATTTAATACAAAAACTCTCTAAATACATTAGGTCAACAGTTCTTACAACAGCTCTGTAATATGGAATGCTAGCATTATCACCACCCCCTTTATTATAATTTTAGAGATTGGTGAGAGCTTTTATGACTGAAATGGGAAATGAACTGCAGATATTTAGCTCAGAAACCATGTTCATAATCACTATTGTAGCTTGGATGGGGAAACCAAAATTAACTTATAGGACATGAGGAAAAGATAAATAGTATTTATCTGTCATATGAAAGAGCATTGATCATGAGTTTTCCCCTTTGTACATCAATGGTAAAATAACTTTTTTTTCTGTCTGACCTGTTTAATTAGTTCTGTAGAGACTGAAACATCTTTGAGATGCCTGTTGTCCAGCATAGATGACCATTCAGCAGGTTGAGCAGGCTTTATTCTAAGCCAGGATCTGAGGCAGGCCTTTGATCCAGCCAACCCAGTATTGTTGACACCGACTGGCAATAGTGCTCAAGGGTTTCAGGCAGAATTATTTCCCAGCCCTCTCTGGAAAAGCTGAGGATTGAAACTGGGAACTTCAACTTACAAAGCAGTTGCTTTGCCACTGAGCTGCAGATCTCCCCATTGCTTTCTATGCTTATGAGGCTAGTTTCTGTCCACCCAAGTCCTGTTTGCACAATGAAGTATCCCGGTGCACAAGGGGCCTGCAGGTACCACTCTTGCCAACTATAACCTTTTCTACTTGTGGCAGTCAGGCATTTAAATTTAGCTGGCACTTATATTAGCATAATTCACGTGAGAGGATGGTAAGGATGGTTGTTCTCACCCTGAGGCAGAGGTGCAGCACTGTGCCTTCATGGAAAACCTTTTGCCAGGTTTGAACCACTTCGGGGAGGAAGGACTTTACAATGAAGATGTGACCCGGCTGTAGCACATCCTTCTCAGCCCAGGTGCAGACAACTTTCAAGGCCCTCCGCAGGCCTCCATCCATTTCCTCCTGAGACAAAACTTGGATCATAGCAGCCATGCCACGCTGGGACCAGGATGACATGCTTTTATCAAGGTTCAAAGGCGAGCTTTCTTCTAATCTATAGATTGTCACCTCTTCTCCAGCTAAGGTCAAATGGAATTATACATCTTATTTAGAAAAAGCACAGGTCACTTGAATGTTGGGTCTGTTTTTCTTAAAATAATAACAAAACGGTAAGTTACTGGTCCTGCAACAAAGTTATACAATGTAATGTATGCACAGCTGTTCCTTTTGTGCACAATGCTATGCATGTCTTTTCCTAAGTTCCATCATTTTCAGTCAGCCTTACTCCAAAGTAAGTGCATGTGAGACTAAGCCCTAAGTGATGACTGCTTCTCTTTATGACCAAAATATTGATACTCACCCAAAAGCTGCACTGGTGTAAAAGGTATTGTTTGAGCCAATCTCATTAAATTGTTCCTTTCAACGGCTGCAAAGACAGAGGTCAAATGTATGATTTACTTTCATTTCCCACCTATGAATGATACTTGTCAATATATCCTTGTTTAAGCACTCCTCATATGGTTGTTTTCTGCATAGCAACCTATTCATTTCTCTTCATTTCTCCACTGCAATTCTTTGCTCAAGGCAAGTCAGCCAGCTAAGCTGAGGAGTCAGCAGCATTTCCCCCTGTTTGGACTCCTGTGTTTGGCTGTTGGAATTCTGGAAAGATGCCTATAGTACGATGTCTTTCGTTTGAGGCCTGGAGATCGTAGGTCCCAGTATGAATTAAGCAGCACATCTAACAACTGTGTGTAGCTGACCCTACAGTGCGTGCTGGGCAGGGGAAGAGGGATGCACAGAGGTATGAACGGCCTGCACCTGAAAGACCAAGCCACATGTTATGTGAAGTCCCATATAACTTTTCTCTGACTTTTTTGCAACACAAACAACTACAACAGCAAAGAACCATTGAGAGAGACGGCCATTTGAATAGAATAGTGGCAAGAGGGGTGATTGCCCTTCCTTTTCAGCCATATTCCTGCTCAAAATTACCCACTTCAGCTACTTCTCTCCCCAAAGGTGGAAAGGTGTGGGACATGGCTTTACCTTTTTGCCTGCAGGGTGAGAGCAGCTAGGGAATCATTTTCAACAGAAAACCAGTCTCTTTTTGGTTTGAGGGTTTTTTAATGATAGTTACGTGCAACCACATGTAATTTGGCTCTGGGACATCTTCCGTGGAAATATGAGAAAAAGAAAGAAAGTGAAATGGACAGAATCATCCATCCCTACTGTCAAAAGACACTAGATTTGGCAGTGGCTGCCCCAAGCAGTATATCTTTAAGCAGTTAGAAAAAGAAAACAGGAAAGGGCTGTTTCCCCTGCATCAGGTGCCCCTAAACTCCCTTAGTCCATTTAGTCTCAACATTCTGAAATTTGCCCCTCTGAGCTGGGTAGAACAGACAGTTGCTGAGCCAGAGTTGTCTCATCCTGCTGGGATGTTAATTGGGCTCGGAGGGCCTTGCCACTCCTGAACCAAACTCTGCTTCAACTTTTAGTGAAAAGCTGTGAGCTGTGAGCTGACATAGAGTTCAGTGCAACTGTGGAAAAGGAGTGCATTGATGCTCAACTTCTCAGCTAATTATGGCTGAAAGGAGGGGCACAATCCAAAGGTTTGCCTTCTGAAACAGCTGGATTTCAGGTCTGAGCTGATTTCTGAGTTATTAACGGAGAGCATTTCCATGGGAAGGAAGCTAGAGGGGTGGAGGGTTGTTTAGAGGGATAGTTCAGCTCTCAGCATCCACCCACAGGGACAAAACCAAATGGCCTGGTTTGATATTGATTACTTGTGGGCCAGATTCTTCAGCAGAACTAACAAAAGAATTAGCAACCCCTCCCCTGTTAATAAGTCACTGCACAAGCAGATAATTTTTGGTTGGCATTACCATCTTTCCTCATATAGAACTCTTCTTCCTCTTCTGCAATGATCTTCCTTTGCTAAACACTTCTGCCTGCTCTGTGTGAGCTTCAAAAGAATCTTGTAACCAGAAACTCAAAGCCAGCAACTAATGCTACACATGGAAATTGGAACTTTGTCTGGTTCCTTGACAGGGAACAGCTGCTCCGCCTTTACCGCCTTTCTCACCGAACTTTCTATCAATAGGACTAATGACATACTCTCTGTACTTCATCATCCACTCTAGATCTTGTTTGAAGAACTTTGTTTAAACTCCAGTGAGAGATGAGATCTTCTTCCAGACCATGCACTATTGTTTACTATAAACCAAGTATTTTCATTTTCGAACCCTAACCCCAACCCTGAACAGCCTTCTGATATGGTCTATGGTTTTTCCATGACATCTGCATATTGGAGACATCCAATGCAGGCTCTGTTGTAGGACCTCACTGCTGTCAGTGTGCATGAATTTCTAGCATCTGATGCTGGGCCTGTCTCCTGAACCAACCCAATAAAATGGGAATGCCCGTAAGCCTCCCGACTTGGAAGATTATGGGCATCCTATGCAGGGCAACAGGAGTGCAGTGCAGATGCAGCCTTGAACCTCTCCACTCCTCCAGTCTTGGCCATCCACCTGAGGCACTTCGAATGGGAAGAAAGGAGGCTAAAGCAACATCAGGATACATCACATCCTGGCAGTCCCAGTTTCTTCCCCTTCCCTAAGGGCTAAGCTTCAAATGATAAATGTCAGATTAATAGAATCTAGGAACAATCCTCTTAACCCCAGTTGTGGAGTGGGATTCCCAAACACATTTCTCCTTTTGTCAGTGTGTGCTAGGTGATATCCAGCACTGCTGCTGCACTTCTGCCATTCTTGTTGCACTAGCAGGAATCACTGCTGGGGCAACAGGAACTAGAATTTCCAGCAATGGTCCTAGAAATGAGCAAAAATGAGCATCTCTAGAATGGGAGAGCTCAGTGTATCTCCCCTTTGAAAGTTCCACTGACCGCTCCATCTCTGAAAAGAGCATTTTGCTTGTTTCCAATCACTGCAAGATCCTCTAGCTTCCTATTGTGGGCCCTGCTAGCATGGACAGCACTGGATACTGTCCTAAGTTGCCTTGGCCTTCATAGGCACATGCCACTCACTGGATTTATTCATTTGGCTTATGAGATGCTAGATAGCATGGGAGGGAGAAGCCTATCATTAGATGCTGATATGTCATAACTTTGAAATTTCATTTAACTATGTCCTTCCTGTATAAAGTAAGTGAATACTGGTGGCGTGACATTCTAAAAATAAATGTGGACTATAGAGACATCTGCTGGCAAGTTTTACATATCTCATTGTCCCTGCGGGTGGAGGAAGTGTGGGGAACAGAGCTTCACGGTATTCTATTAACTGGCATTTATTCTCTTGAAGAATGTAAAAGAAATCTGTGACTTAATTTAGTGTCCAAACATTTGCATTCTCACTGATCAGTGCAGACTGGAGATCAGAATGTATGCAGTATATTTTATTACATTTAATTCGGTGCATCAGTTGTGGTCCCAAGATGTGGGAAGTTTTCTGTTAATTCTTCAAGAGGCAGCAGAGACTGGTACAGCTATCCTCGCCTGCTTGCCCAAAATACATTTTAAAAATGAACTAAAGTTTCTGTCTGCAGGCACATTTGGCCTGACACACTATGCCCTTCCTTTCTTACTGCTTCTAACACAAGATGATGGTGTGAATTCATTTTTAAGGAATAAATATAGGCTATGGGCTTATATGATCTGGGGAGGGATCAGGTGATCTTAAGATCCATTCCAGTTCCTATGCCCTCTGATTAATTTCTGAAATGGTCTGTGAGTGTATAAAACATGTTGATTGATTCAGACCCTAGACATTTTTAAATGGGGGAGAGGAAATGAAGCAAGATTTTAAGCTGGATAGAATAAAAAATAGGCAGTAAAGAGTGTGTTTTAGTCACAAGTAGAAAGTGATGGCTATTAGAAAAATTGTTGTTTTTGTGTTTCCTAGGAATCCTCCACCATTACCCTCAGTTGCCTTTGGCTATAAACCTGCCATTTATTTCCTTCCAAATTTCCATTTATTTTTTTCTTTCCAAACTTATTTTGCCAACAGCTACTTATAACAAATAATCTTAATCTTTCCTGGCTCCTGTGTTAGGAATAATCTTAATATACTGCTCTTGATAATGAGCTACTTCAAAGTGAGAATATCAGAAAATGACAAGGGGAAGGAATTAATATACTTATCAACTAATGCAGTGGTTCAGCTACCATTTAGATACTCACTACTTACCTGAGTAATGATGGTGCAGATCTTGAGGAGGTTTTAAGGAGGATGAGATTTCTGAAAAAGAATTTTTTAAAAGGATTATCTTAAATAGGGGAGGCAGAGACAAATGTGCTGTCTTGAGCACTATGTATTCAAGATTGTCATGAAACAAAGTAATGGACTTAATGTTCTAGGAAGCAGAATTGCTGTAACAGTGTTATTAAGTCCAAAATGTAGGCTATGTAAACTATCAATAAAAGAACATATAATTATACTGGGGACTACAGAATGACAGGCAATATTCAGTTCAAGGACACTCAGTTTCCCTAAAGCTGGAGAGCTAGTAATTACACTTCAAGGATAGTAAAAACCCTTTTACTGCCCACTATGCTTCATGGGATCTCAAAGGCATGGTTTCCTCAATTCCTTCCCTAGTCATTATGCATCCCATTAACTACATTATGACACTGATGTTATAGTAATACTGGTTCATTAATCTGTAATATCTAAAATGTTGTACAGTCTAAAGCAGACAAATAAAGTGAAGCAAAACTAATTTAAAGAGACACTTATACGGCTGTCCACATTCCATGTTGTCTTAAAGTGAACTCTTATCTTACCAGAGGCAAGGGCTGGGTGCAAACAGCATGCCAAAACCTTGTTAAGGATGTGTAACTATGGTCTGGCATGATCAAAGTGAACAGACAAAGCACATTTCAAATTTGCTGGAAAACAAGAATCAGAAACCACAGTTTGTGCCAACTATGGTTCAGCATGAAGCCTACATTGATAAATGCAAGTTATCATTTCTGGGGTGCCCTGTATCATAGGGATGAGAGTGCTATACAGATTGATAACAAAAGCAGAAAGGTCACTATTGTTTATGTATACATTTGGAAACTCAAACTATAGCTTGGATTCTAAGCAATGGCTACTAAAAGCTATGGCTCAGGGTGAGTTCATATAAGACAGTTTTGTCTGCTTATTTAAGCCCACTCTTTTCTCCCCAACAAGATCATTGTAATTAAAACTACACGGAGAGCCAGTGTGGTGTAGTGCCTGTGAGCGTGGGACTGGGACTCACACGATCTGGGTTCGAGTCCCTGCTCGGCCATGGAGCCAACTGGGTGACTTTGGGCCAGTCACAGAGTCTCAGCCCAACCTACCTCCTACCTCACAGGGTTGTTGTTGTGGCGATAAGATGGAGGAGGAGAATGATGTAAGCTGCCTTGAGTCCTTTGTAAGAAAAAGGCAGGATATAAATTGGGGCCGGTGGGGAACTATAGTGTGGAAGAATAATTTATCTGTTTGCTTTTTCTCTGTGGTTCTTTTAACACATCTTGCCAATTCTGCGTTTTGCTGCTGTCATTACTATGATGAAGGGTGCATTTCCAAAAACATGTTCAAAGTATGGAGAGTGGGGAAGAGGGTCATGCCCTTATGCACAGTGATGCTCACAGCAGCAAAGTATATTATCTTGAATGCATAATGTTTAACTCCAATGATGTGCCAAGCACTGGCTGGAAAGAACATTGAACTATTTTTGTCAGGGGACTTTTAATCTAAACAAGACACACTGGCACATTGTTTTTGTGGTTGTTGTTGTTGATGATGATGATATTAAATGCCAGGAAATGAGTTGTTCTGAACTGGGGACTATCCTGTCCTAGTGGTACAGCAGAAGTTTCACCTGAACAGGAGTTTCCAAATTTGACTCAGCAGAAGAATTTATTGGCAACACATCAATGGATTTGCCTAGGATTGGCAGTAAATGCCTGCCTAAAGAAGCAGTTCTTGAAGAAAGGATGGAAGCTTCATGAATGGAAACAGCAATGCTATTTCAAGTATAGGACCTCTGTCAGGAGATGCAGAGTAAAAACCAGAAAGACAAAGGGGATAAACATTAATGAATCCAGGCTGAATGGAGGGAGCAAGACTTGGTGGACACAAAAGAAGAGGTATAATCAGGATAGAAAGCTTTACCAGTGAAAAGGCTAATGGTGTGGAGTGTGACCTTGGAAGGACTTTAGGAGGGATGTGGCACGAACAGAGAGAAATCACACTTTCACAGAGCATCTGTATCAAGTGCAGGGGGTGTTACAGAGGAGATCAGGCCAGCAGAGAGGATATAATAAAAGCACAAAGAGGTGATATGGCTTAGATCACTTGAAAAGGTATAAATCAGAGGAAGAACTTGAAAAAGCAGAAAAATCGTGAGTTTTTAAAAACTCACCTAATTTAAGGAATGAGAGTTAGAACAGTAGTTAATAGTTTTTAGACTCTGAAGACAGAAGCTGCTCCAGCTGCTTAAACCTTATATATTGCTGTTGGTCCCAGAGAATGAGTCTTACAAAGGAAAAGAGAAGCATTCTTCCATTTGAGTAGCTGGTATGAAGAAATATTTGTGACTGTTCAGATGTCATAAAGCATTCTGAATAGTCACCACCAGCTGTCTAAAAAGGCATGGCATCACCATCTCTGCAACTACTTTGAAAACAGTTTGTCAAGAAGCACAATCTTAGGAAGTCCATCTTGAAAGTCTCTTCATTAAAGATTTCTCCAACTCTGAGCATTGCAAAGCCTTTGAGTCACTGTGGAGCCTTTTGTAGAAATAACTAAGAACTGGCACCTGAGATGATTTTTTTTTCCTCCTCCCTCCCAGTCCCCTTTTTCTTTCATGTCATGCCTTTTAGATTGCAAGCATAAGAGCAGGGGCTGCCTCATTACGGATCTTTGGGAGCTGCTTTGGGAGGCTTTTTTGGCTAAGTAGTAGGGTAAAACTGCTTCAAATAATAGTTTAATGCACCAAAGAATGATAGAAACATAGCATATGGTATAGAGGGGTCTGTAAAAATGTGATCCGGCATTAGCAGACTTTTAAAGATTGGCCTCTAGTCATGCTTGTTATTATGCAACAAAGTAGAAAGAGCAATCACCTACCGTCATCTCCATCTGAATGTCTCAACCTATTCAAAAACAGGTATTAAATTTACGTTTTTATAGGCTTGAAAGATATAAACTAAACAGGGAGTACCTAATATATGTTTGAATGTATGGATTCTCAATTGTCTTCAAACAACAGCTACAAGCTGCGCTGCATTCACAGGCTGACTCTACATTTCTTAGTGAGGCTCATGTTTACCAATGAAAAGCTCTACCTCACATCATTATTTCCCTTTCTTCTTTAAATCGTACTGTATTGTTTTTCTTTGTGGCTCAACCATACAAAGATGCTTCTGTGCATCTTGGAACTACATATAAAGTGTGCCAGATGTAGATGGTGTTATAGACAGAGGTGAATACAAACGCCTATCCATATTAAGAAAAGACCCCTTCACTCTTTTCTGTGTCGGAACTGTTCAGAATTGGTAGCGCTGCTGCCTGCACCAGTGGTCTGGCCGCCCCATGCACAGCGACCAATCAACCGGCTGGGACCACACAGAAACCAGAAATGAGTGATGGGCATAGTGCCCTAGGGCCATCTCGCCGAGGTCAATAGCTGTATTTGATTAAAAGCCCCACAGGCAGCTCAGCTAACAGCACTAGCAGCAATCTGCCATACAGCAAACAAAAGGAGCCTGCTTGGGGAGGCAAATCACAATACTTACAGTGGGCTCCCAATCAAATTATTCTGTCTACTCTTTCTAGTCCAAGTCACACTGTTATTTAAATCCTGAAAGGAGAAGAATCAGCATATGTAATTATGGTTTTATGTACTGTACGCATTTTCTCAACTAAGAGCATAGCCTGACTTTTGTCTTGCCCGTTCATACTTGCAGCCTCTTTTCATCAGACTAATCATCTGAGATGACTAAATGCTTTTTAAAAGAGTTGAAGTGCTGGCAACATCATCGGAAGTATAACATAGAAAGTAAGAGCGAGTCAGAAGGGGTCTCCCGGGCCATCTAGTCTGACCCCCAGCTCCAGCCGGCTCCGCTCACGACATGCCCACCATGTGCATGTCCAGCCTATCTTTGAAAACCCTCACCAATGGGGCCTCAACCACCTCCCGTAGATGACAGACTCTCAGTCCCTACAGCCACCCCCACCACCTCCGTAAGACAGTCTTCTGCTACCCAAGGCGCCCACACCTGCTTCCCTTAGCTGCAGTGGCAGCTCTTGGCCTTTCCCCCTCCCACCTAACCCCCTGCAGTGGCTGCTACCATGGCAGAGGCAGCGACGGCAGCTCCGAGCCTCCTCCTGGCCCTGAGGTCTGAGTTTCTGCTGTAGCAGCAGCCCAGCTCCAAGGACGAAGGGTGCAAGGGCTGCAGCCCCCGCTGCCTCTCTTGCCAGGTAGGAGAAGAGATGGAGGAAGGACGGAGTGGAGGTGAAGGGGTACTGGGTGAGTGGGCTGGGAACGGGGGAATGAGGTCATCCTCAATTCATCCTCAATCCAGCAGCAGAACACTGAAGGCTCTAAAGCTCTCATCAGATTGGAGGAGAACATGAAGAATCACCAGCATTCCTCTTTTGAGTAAAAAATTACTAACATCAGGGCATCATTGCCCAAGGTACAATGGCCTGTATTTGTATTCTCCTACAAAATCTTGGCTCATTGCATTCTGGCAATTTCCCTTGCAACCTTTGCTATATCTGCCTGTCCCACCATTCTTGATGCTACCGGTTAACATGTTCTAACATCAAGGGAGGGAGAGTGTCATTACTCTCTTGGTTGCCATTGTCTTAGTTGCTCTGATGTCATAGTGGAGCCTGGAAAGTCTAGAGAAAGGCAGCTGGTTGTTAAGGGGCTTTGCCAAAGCTTTGACTATGAATGCTGATATATCAACAAGATGGGTTAAATTTAGCCTTGTTATCTGTGCTTGGACATTATAGATTTTTACGTGATGAAATAGCTTAGCATCACAGTTTCTTATCCATGGCTTGCAATCATTGAATGGGAACACAACATAGATTAATGTTTATGGATTCACTGATTGGAATTGGTGCAGAATTTTGTATTGAACTTTTGTAGAATCTGGATAGGCAAGGAACCATCAGTTAGAAGGTCATTCTATTTCTATTCTTTGCTCTTCCCTGATCAGCAGGCTATGGGCAGAATCCACTGGGGTGCTTTTCCAACCTGCTGAATCCTTTCCATAAGTGTTGGATCCCACCAATTCCATTGTGAATGCTGGAACCATCACTTGCACAACAGGGATATTGGACTTCCTACAGGAAGCCCCAAACCAAGCAGAAACCCTCATTTTTTAAAAAGAGGCAGGTTGGTGGAGCCCCTCATGCAAGCTACATATGTACATATACATATACACTACATGTATATCCCATCTCTTCTTCTTGTGAGGAACTCAAGGCAGCTTACATATGAACATTTTATCCTCACAACAACAACCCTGTGAGGTAGGTTAGGCTGAGATTAAGTGACTGGTCCAAAGTCACCCAGTGAGCTTCATGGCCAAGTGTGGAGCAGAACCCAAATTCCCCAGATCTGCAGGCCACCACTCTGACCACCCCATCCCACCAGCTCCCAGTAAGTATTTCTGCTTCTTTCGGATTGATTTTGCCCTGTATTATTCAAGGCAGAAGTAAAACCATCATTGGTTTGAATCACCATAGTTTTCAACTTAGTTTGGACCAACTAATTCAAATGAAAATCTAAAGGTAAATATATTGTGCAAAGTACTAGTAGTAGGATTCCTCCCCTCATAAGTATGACTAGCTTAATCCTCAAATTCATTTAATCCAAAATTACAAGCCATAATATCATCACCAAACAGTTCAAATTTGTTCAGATATATTCATATATTGAAGACCTGAGTTCATCAATCTAGTCAACCCACTCTATTTTCTTGATGGCCTAGAGAATTACCATATAAAACTTCAGCTTTTTAAAACTATCTTCTTCATATGTGCTACCATTTCATGATTCAATGCTTTAATGACTTTTTATTAATCTTTTCTGAAGGCTAAGTGGTTAATTGCTTATTTCTTCCACAGCATCTTCTGTGCCTGCTGCATAAAATGAATTTCTCAGGAAGGCTGCATTTACTATATACTCTTCACCTGTGACAATTGAATAGGCAATTGTCTAGTCTAGATCTACAGAGTGTAAAGAGCTGTTTCACGGGATGTCCCAAGAGCTTACCTCTTGTGATTGCCTCAGGTAGTCACAAATCTGTACTGTGTGTTTCACAGTTTCTTGATTTTTCAGGTTCTGATGCATACAACTGATGTGATCCAAACCTAGCCCAGTAAACAAAATAGCAGAAATAAACAAAAAGACTAAACATTTTGTTCCAAACATAGGTTTAAATGCTGCCATAAATAGCCTCTTCTAAGCAAGGCTATCCTTGTTCTGTACCTCTGGAAAATATCATTTTTCAAAATAATATTGCAATCCCACTAAGCCTTGGAAAAACTGCATTTTTCAGGGATTATTTGCAGTCTTCTGAACTGACACATTGCTTTTTACCCTGTGTGGCACTAGAGGGAGGGAGGGAGGGAGGGAAAAGAGACCTCCTTCACCTTCCTATGGCTTGCAACCACCAGACATTTTCTGCCAGGAATGAAACCCCAGGAGGTGGAATTGAACGGAATGTGGAAACTGAGGATCGGTACAAGACAGTAAAGCAGGTGGGTGGGAGAATGAGTAGGAAAAGCTTAGACACAAATGGGTGTGGCCAAATTTACCTGCTGTCCCAGAAATAAGCATGAGATGCAAGCTGAGAAAGGGGCACATCACCCATCACTGTGTTCTTCTAAAGAATCTGATAATCTTTTCCTGATATTCTGCTGAAGCAAGCCAGCTGCAAGTTCCATATTACTATGCTTTCTACAGCAACAGTTCCAAAACACATCAAAAACCTAAGTGGCATTGCTCAGGGAGTAGAAATAAATCAGTTTTATGATTTATGAGGCTAACTGTAGCTCCACAAATGGATATATACTGGCAATCAAATCAAAACAAAAGCATACAGAATGGAATGCCATTAGAACAGGAAGCCTGCTCATTTTGCCAAAGAACAGTTCCCAGAGCTCCTAGGCACTTGATTAGAAGTTCGCCTGTCACTTGCTGCTTAGAAGTCTGCAGATATCAGCATCTGTCTGCCAAGGCAGATCCAAGTCTCCACTTAGCCCCACTCTTTCACTTCCTTCTCCCTGTCTCTCTCACCCTCCCTCCTTTGGCAGCCAGGTTGACTTGCTTATGCTGTATTTGCTTGCACAGCATTTGCAGCTCTTCACAAGAGGGCCTGCTCTCTTAAAGAAGCCCTTGTAGGAAGTATGAGTAGGCCTGCTCTTGTCTGCCACTGACATTTGTACCATTATTTTATTAAACAGCGGCAACTGTGTCAACTGTAAGATAAATGCCAACATCCATCTTGTATAATAACATACACAATAAGCTGGAGGATCAAATGGCTGCTTCTTTCTTCTTCCACTGAAGCCATCAGACACCTGATGGAGCCTAATCTGAATCTCTGGAAGCCTTCTTCTGCCTTATCAGCTTACCCCTCTAGGGTGCTCAGGTGTGAAGTGCGGTAATATGCAGGTGAGCGAGGGGCACACGCTAGCCATGCCACCTTGTCTCCTGTCATCCTCTATACCTGGCGGATTATCCCTGCCACCCAGCCTGCTTTTTGTAGCATTTTGGCTCGACCAAATGATCTCAAATGCTTGCACTTTTTGGTCATCTCTGTGCTGACCCATTTTGGAGTTAATTCATTAGAGTTACATACTTAGCTGACTGAAGCGAGCTACTGTTAGCCAGTTGGTTCTGTGCTTCTGTTTGTCAAACAAAGAACTGCTCTCAAAAGGCTCTGAACTAACTTGGGTGCTCTGGGGACAACCATCGACAGTGATCACCTGCCAAGGGAAAGGAGAGAAGAGCAATCAGTCTAAGGTAACTAGCAGTTGAACCTAATTGCCAGCAGGGCTGTTGGAATGAACGCTTCAGCTGCCCAGAAAGGAATGCCCACTACCCCACATACTTCAGGGAAAAGTTGGGGAGAGTGAATTGAGAAAAATCAAGGAAAAACAATCAGGAGTAATTATACCTGTTACTAATTGTCACCAAAAGTCACCTTTTCAAAACAAACAAACAAACAAATTAAAAGAGTGATTTGCATAATTCATTGATCTGGTGTGCAATACAAGATTTGAAGCAGGAGCAGAGGTGTGACTGGCGGCTTTACAGAAAGCTCAGGCCTGCTGAACAGTCAAGCAACTGAAGAGATGTGAGATTTGCAAATTGGCATTCCCTGCAGACTTGGGGGATTGTGGGCATCCAGCAGGGGGCAGGAGGAAGGCAGAGGCAGGGATTGCCTAGCCCTGCATCCAATGGAAGCCATCCAAGGGGGCCATCCTGTCCATGTGCAGACAGAGAAAATAGCATACAACTCCAAGCATGCCCCCAGCCAGCACACCCTTGGCGATCTCTTTGCTAGCCAAGGTACTTGTACTTTCAGCACTGCAGCTGCTATCTGAAGAACCATACCAGCTGCAAAGGAGGGTGAGGGCCTCTGAGTTCAGAGCCTCAGCTCCAACCTTTGAGCAATTTTCCAAGGTTGAGCTGGGGCTCCGAGTTCTCCTATGGTTGTCTTAGCATCTAGTGGCCATAGGATTATGCTGTAAATCACTGCAAATGTGTAACGCTTGTTCTCCCTACATACAGGGTGCAATCCTGTGCATATCAAGCATAGAGTTTGTGGCCGAGTCCTACACATTGTGACCTTTAAAACACCAGATGATTCATTTTTCCAAACATGTAAAGATTCAGAATATGTCTGTTATGGTGTGAGCTGCTATCTATACCTCACTCCTGCTCTGAAAGTTCAAAGAAACATCAGTAGAGTCAAACAGTTTTCCTTGGGAAACATCTTCATCAATGCTCTACCTTAGGTAGCCGTGTGTCCTACTTTACTGAGACTCATCTTAGTAGGTCTGTGCAGCCCAACTCTGCATGAAAGCTGAAGAGCCATAAGAAAAGGAGCAAGGCCTTAAAGCTGCCCAGCAAGAGCATCTGATCGAGCAGGCACATAATGCTTTTCAGCATAAGTCTGTTAATCACTTTAGCTACTTTTGGTTTTATCACAAAACTAATAAATATAGCAATGACTGCAACAGAAAAATAGTCTTTTTCAAAAACAATAGCCCATTTCCCCTGTTCTGAACAACAGCAACAAGCTTTTAAAAAATTGAAGCAAAACTCAGGAATCATGGCATTGTCGGAAGAATCTGTGAACATACATAAGGAATAAAAGTGCACAATAAAAGCCTTGTGTAGAAAAGCTTCAAGCCACAGTCTCCCCACTGTGGCAAAATGCATTGTATTTCAGTTAAAGTTATAATAATTCTTTCTAAATTTGCAATGATACATATAATTAGCATTTGTAATTTTTATGCAAATCCGTACCCTCACTATGAGATGAAAGTAACCACCCTAGATTTATATGGAAATTAGTGACATGGTTTAGTAACTGAGGTTTGAATTGTGCATCCAAACCACACCAAACCAAGTTCACTAGAGACATGGACTGTGGGCAAAACCACTGGAGCTGGGAATCCTGCTCAGATGAAGTCCAGTTGCCAGCTTCATTCTTCCCTGTACTAAATTTGTGTGTCCAGGGAGGGGAGGGGGGTCTTTATTACAATAAAGCAAACATATAGCACTTCATGTTTAAAATACTACCTTAAACTATTCTACTGAGTACATCTCATTCTAAGATACCCCAAATGACATAATATTACTTATTATAACTTCATCCTATTCCTGTTTTGTGTAAGCTCCAAATTCAACTCTCATCATGGCCAACAGAGCCAGTGTGGCGTAGTGGTTAAGAGCACGGGACTGGGACTCAGACAACCTGGGTTCTAGTCCCCACTCGGCCATGGAGCCAACTGGGTGACTTTGGGCCAGTCACAGACTCTCAGCCCAACCTACTCGCAGGGTTGTTGTTGTGGGGATAAGATGGAGGAGGAGAATGATGTGAGCTGCCTTGAGCCCTTTGTAGGAAAAAGGCAGGATATAAATTAGAAAATAAATAAATAAAAATAAAAACAATCAGAAATGCTGAAGTTGAATTCTAAAATATGCAGCTGGGAGATCAGGTTGGGGACGGCAGATTTATAGCCTTAGAAAAATCTAAAACTTCCAAGACACAGAAGATTAAAACAAAAGACAGCATTTATTTATTCATTCACATACTTATAAGCTGCCTACAACTGCCAAAAGGCCTTCCTAGGGTGGCTTACAACATATTAAACACACACACAACACCACATTAAAATCTATTAAAACACTTAAATTCAATGTTAAATGTCCCAGTCAATGCTTGAATTAAATCGGGTGGGGGCAAAGGATGCCCATCCCCTTTATATTTGTGCCAGACCTTGTAATTATTGTTAGAAACAATATAGAAGAGCTGACTATCACTGAGCAGAGAGGAGGATGGAAGACAAGGGAGTCACCATTGACCTCCCATTCATCTCCCATAACTTGAGCCCTGTCTGAGTGGTCTCCAAACAAGCACTGATTTATCCCCCATGCCAACAACACTCAAAAACAAATCACTTTGGTTTCTGAACTGAATTTTCATACCCTTCTAATTTTATATTCATCACTTTTAAAAACTCAAAATGGCACCTACCGGCACCTGAAGAGGTTTCTGTTTTTTCCTCACTTTTTTCATTTCTTTGCTTCCAAGCTTTGCCTTTGCCCATACTGACTGGCACAGCTCAGTAGATTTTGAAAGCTCTAAGAGTAGAAGAGGCAAAAAAGGCTGATATTTCAAACAATCTTTATAAGGTTTCACAATCTTTATAAAGTCTCACACTGTGAAGGACTTGAAGCACCATAACCTTGTGCATCTCTGCTCCTTACTAAGTCCCACTGAGTTCAGGGAGACATAGGATTAGCACTTCTTCACACATTAATAGTGTTCTCATCCTTCCACTGTGCTGTCATGATATCCTCCTTTATAACTGAGTCAGTACGTCAATTATTAAAATATCTATATTAATAAAAAAAAGTATGTACCTCTGTCTGTCAGCAGAACCGTAGAACTGAGGCACCTGAAACTTGACATGTGTGCTCAGAAGACCCTAGAGGTATGCTCCTGGGAACTATTTGGGTTTTATAATGCATTAATTTTAATTAATTTAAATACCTCCATATGTAACACCTTCAGCCATTAGGGCCAAGTTTCCCTAACTAGCATTTAACTTCCCTAATGAGCTATCTATCTATCTATCTAGTCTAAAGCTTTTATATACCGTCCCATTACTGACATCTTGGGATGGTTCACTGACAGTTTATTTTATTTTTAGTAAATATAGTTTGAAGCAAGGGGAGATTAGGAGGACATCACACAGAGGAGCGTACAGTAATGAACAGAGCTGTCTCTGGGGCTCCACAGAGGGGTGCCAGGAGGCATGGCTTCCACTAAAACAGGGCAGGCATAGTGTAGCCAACTCTGATACCTACGTAAGTTTGCTTGGAGACTTTGCTATCCTAAACTAAAGGCTATTCCAGGACTGTTCACAAGTGATCAATGAAAAACATGGACAATGTTAATGTATTTAGTATCTGTGCCTTTCATATTTTAACGGACATTTCTTTTTAAAAGTACCAATAGTAAATCCTTGACTGATGGCACTTTGATGAAAATGAAACTAACAGATAAGCAGTTCAGTACACTTTTACCTCTTTAGCACTGCCTTCCTTATTTGTCTGCATATTTGAAGATATATTACTATCACCAATGTTATCATTCATCTAATGCTTGTGAAATGTAACCCTATGGATATGTATTCAGTAGTAAATCTTACTGTGCTTAGTAAGACTTACTACTCGCTAGATCCATATCTGATCTGTGAAAACCCCTTGTTTTTTCCAGGGGCTAGAGCTTGCCAGTCTACTGCTGTGTAATTTTTGACATGAAATGTCCCTTTGAGTGTTAGTTAACTCAAAGGTAGGGGTCAAGATTAACTATTGGTGGTCAATGGATGGTCCAACCCAATAACCACAGCTATAACTAGGTTTGTGAAAATCTGCAGGTTGGTAGGTTTTCAGTACCCTGAACCTTGAAGCTTGTTTCAATTCATATCCATTCCAAGTTTTTTTTTCCTTTTTTATCCACACAAACAGATGTGCATAATTTCAGTGAGCATTTTTTAAAAAACAGGTTTCATGTACAGTTTTCAAATGTACTCATTACTGAATGTACTTTTGTTTACAAATTGCACTTCAGCTCAGAAATATGTTGGATTCAAATACAGGTTACATTCAACTCTGCATTCAAAGAGTGCAAACTAGGTAAATTATGGTCCAAAATGAACCAAAAATGAATTTCTCATACTATATCCTAGCTCTAACCCAACAATGATCAAGACCACATTCCCTAGGTAGCTGTGAAAGCCTTGAAGCTTCTTCATGGCAAGTATTTTTCAGCAGAGTAACATTCAATCATTTAAAACATTGATATCCTTCCTTTCTGAAGAGTTCATGACAGCTAACAAATGGGAAAGAAATACCAACACGATTTTAAAATATTTGAAATGTAAAATACAAAAAAAATCTATTATTAAAAATAAGAAAATACACGGTAACAGCAGACTGAAAGATAAAACCCTAAGAACAGCAGTAAAACCAATCTGACAGCATTCACCAAACAATGTGTGGGCATTGCCTTTTATTTTGCAGGGCTTTTCCACTAGGTCTGCATGGTCAGAGGAAAAACCACTCTCTTTGTAGAAAGGCCATTTGTTCCTAAGCGGATTGATCCAGACCGACATGCTGCGCCGGAAGGGGAGATGAGACTGTGAGCTGTCACTACTGTATTCTGATCTGTCAGAACTGTAGGAGAATGATTTGGATTCCTTGATCTGCACATGTCGAGAGGTACAGCTGCAGTTTTTGTTATCAAGAGAAGGAAGGCATGGCTGCTGCCTTGATGTACTGCTCAGAAAGCCCTTTTCGTCATCCGAAAAACCCCAATTCACATAGCCTCCTTCTGTTTCCTCACTATGTTGATGAGAAAGTTGAGAGATATCACTGGCAACGCTAGATGTTTGCATGGACAAAGGTTGTTCGACTGGAGCCTCACTGTTCTCCTCAGCTGGCAAGCACTGCGCTTCCTGACCCTGACTGCAAACTGGCTCATATTCTGCAGCATCGGCAGCACTGTGTACATTCAGCTGTGCAGTGGGGCTGCCATGCTTGGTTTGGGGCTTAGTTTTCAGTCCATCTTCACTCAGCTCATTCAGCCTAGTTGAAAAGGTAAGACTTAAGCCAGCATCTTCAGAGGCTCCTGGTTGAGCAGAAGGAACAAGAAGAAATTGTCCATGTCCACACCTAGGAACTGATTTGCTCCCTGAAGACGCTCCAGAGGTGAGAGTGTCATTTTCAGTGCCCTGCTCCTGATGTTTGTGTGTGGATTGTATCTCACTGCAGTCTATAGGACCATGAATGGGATGATGACCTCCTGCTGACCACTGGTTCCTTGCCAAGCTTCTCTGAAGGGAAGGGGGCATGCTGTAGTAATTGTACTTCTTTGCACTCACACTTTCCATACTGCTCAAGACCTTGGAATACATAGCATTGCTCCAGCTATGAGGAAGCGTCCGACATGCTTGATACTTCTTATCAACAAGAAGGGCTTCCTCAACTTGCAAAGTGTCCACAGCTGAAATGACTTTCAGTGTATCAACAGTTAAAACTGAGAGGTCTTGCAAATGTCCCAGTTGGCTGTCCAGGGCAAGCAAAGCATCTTTGATATAAAATACTTTCTCATGAACTTCCTTCAGCTGGAAAAACATCTCCTGTACTCTAGGAGAAAAGAAAGTACATACATTATAACATCGCCATCATGTGCATGTTTATTAACGTAATGAAAATTATTTTCCTTTTGCAACTGATCAGTGAAACCACTCACTATACAGGGGACAAAATGCTTAAATAATCCACAGGTGATTTAACTTAATGCACTTTTCTAGTCAAATTAGTCTTTGGTACAGTCCTAAATGTAGGACTACGGTCCTAAGAAAACCTGAGCAGCTTTTACAAACTACCTATCTAAAAGCCCAATTGCTGGCACTATAATGGACTTCCTCGTTTAAGGTCCAGAGAATGACTGCAGTAAAGCTTTCTCTAAATATAAAGAGGTTTGGGCCAAGTTAGGATTTAATTTGGAGAATGCTGAACAGAAAATGTACACTACTTGGCATTGCTTAAAGATAAAAAGAGATGCAGATGTAACAAATAAGTAAATGAAATGTACAGTCAATGTAAACAGCTGTAGAGTGCTAAAACTCTGCTAAAGAGTGCAAGAGAATAATATATTATGCCTTATACTTTTGATAAATTTGACATCTGCTGACCCTAATAAAAGAATACATACATGAAAACTTATGGATATGTTTGAAAGGAGTGTGTAAATGTGGCTTAATTTTGTACTTTTAATAAAAAAATCTTCAAATCTGCAATAATGCTGGTGGAAGTAGAAACAAGGACTAATGAGGGGACAATGTTTGTGAGTAAGTCCTCCTTTGAGTCTTCTCATAGTTCATGTGCCAAAGACACATTTATTGTGGGATGTAGGTCTACCTAAACCTCAAAACTTCTTTCAACAATGAGAGGTTGTTCACTGCTCAAAACCAATTTCAACCATGATTGATTAGGATTAGGAAATATGTTTTAATAATACAGCTGTAAAAACCTTTCATTCATCTATCAGAGGTGCTCCACATCCACCCCAACATCTTAGTTTAGGAAATTTTACTAAAACGCCACCTAGTAATTGTTCATGCTCTACTGCTCCATTTGAAAATGGTCTGAATGTGGTGTCCTTTAAAGGTGGCACATTTTGCTGCATTTAATGTACTATGAGAGCTCAAAGAGCTCCCAAATTTTTTTTTCTAAAATGGCTGCCAGTCAGCACAAATATACATATAGATAATCATACATTTCTCAAAATACTAGCGTGAACATTTTGAACATACTGAATTCTATATATTTAGGACTGAACCTCAGCTCATTTCTATGTTACTAAATATTTGACAGACTTTGGTGAGACTGATATTGCCATGTCAAGAGCTTCCCTACCTTTCTGTTGTCACACGGATTCTTTCACTGTCACTGGAATGGAGACTCTCATTCTTCTCATGAAGGTACATTTCTACACACTGCTCTTCAAAATCATGAAGTTTTTTCAATTCCTCATCACTAAGGTACAGCTCTGGATGATGGCAACAAGGAAGAGATGTTAAAAGTGTTGACACAGAATGTCCTGTCTAAGGGCCATAACTACTTCTCTCTGAAGGAAACTTTAAGTGGCACCAACAGTGCTGTTTTCTTGCACCAAGGAACAACTTCCAGGCTTTTAAAACCTTTTAGGGTGCAATCCAATGAACTGGGAAAAATCCCCAACGAATTCATATGAGCCTGGATTCCTCTGAGAGGACCCAGTGGATTCAGAAGTGAGCTTACTTTCTCAAGTTGTGTGAAATCTGCAAGGTTTCCTGAAAATTCCAGTGGTGGATTCATTAAAAACAATTATGAAAGCAACTAATAAATGTTGACTTTAGATAGTGCAGCTCTGTTATGCAATTGCTCTATTATGCAATGAGATTAAGCCAATAATCCTATAGATCAGCTTTCCTAACTTTGTCCCCTCCAGATGCTTTGGGTTAAAACTCCCAGTTTTCCAGACTACTGGCCATACTGGCTATGGCTGATGGAAGTTGAAGTTGAAGTCTCAGATATCTGAAAGGCACCAAGTCTGCCATAGATTGTAATCTAATTTAGAACAATATGCGATCTCTCTCTCTCTCTCTCTCTCTCTCTCGCTCTCGCTCTCGCTCTCGCTCTCGCTCTCGCTCTCGCTCTCTCTCTGTGTGTGTGTGTGTGTGTGTGTGTGTGTAGAGAGAGAGAGTTTTTTATAGCTTTTGTAAAAGAGATAAAGTACAGAAAGAAAGAAAAAGGTAAAAGAAAAATAAGACTGCCAAGGAATCTTACACAAATATAACATATACACTGATAATCTGCAAAAAAACAAAAACAAAAACAAAAAACAAAAAATATATGTGATCTCTTGAGGAATTAAACAGGTTCCTGAAACTGAGTATTGGCTGCCAGTATCCACAGGGTGGTGCTATTTTCTTACATCATCTTATATTTTTGTAATTCATTACTAAACTGGAAATGTATTATGGAATGTATTAATGTATTCCTGAAATAGGAACAGCTATGGGGAAAGGGGGAAGAAACTTTTGTTACATTACTTCACACAGAAATCATGTTGATCCATGGCTTGAAGTACATGGAACAGACCTTACTTTTGTGATTTATATAAGACAGGGGTCTCAAACTCAACTTACCTGGGGGCCACTGGAAGTAGCGTCTGGGTGAGGTTTGGCTGCATCAAGTATTCCACCACTGTGGTGGTGGTGGGCCGCTCATCCTGTGGCCGGCCCAGGTGCCGCCAGTGCTTTGAAGGCCACAGGGCCCCCCCCGTGCCCCGCCCATCTTGGCAATTGGCCCGCGGGCCACGAGTTTGAGACCCCTGATATAAGATAAATACGGCACACCACAGAAACACTGTTTTGGATTCAGAGACATTGTACATCATTTGGTTCTTGGATAAGATAATTGCTTACTCAGTTCAACATGCCCCTCCTCGTGATCCAGTTCATTTGGCAGCCGGCGATGGCACAGGCAGTTTATGAGGATGCCGATGTGGCTCAGTATGATGAATGGAGGTGGCAGCCACGGCTTTTCATGATACATCATGATGTAGCGGTAGCGGTTATATTTCCACAGTTTGTTCGATATGGATTTCATATCAAAATAAACATGACTGTAGGTTCCAGGAGACAAGAGAGGAAGTAAAAGATTCATTTGGCACCTTCCTAGGTAAGTTTTCAAAGATAGCTGCCTGTGTGCGTAGTATTGCATTCAAATTAAGGCAACCAAATAACAAAGGTAACTATTTCAACAAAACTCAAGTAACAAAGCGATTTGGCAATGAGACATCTATGTGCACAGAAACTGAGATTTGCAAAGCTTGCTTTTGGTTCGGGACACATTTCTTACCAAATAGTGGCAGTGATTATATTTATAAGGATTTCACTAATAGATCACAACAGACATGCATGACTGGGAATAAAGATTATATAAGGTAAGCCAACACACAAAATACAGGTTTCTTTAACTCTCCATTTTACATCATACATCTTACAAACCCAGGCAGCTAAGTAGTTGAGTAAGGGCCGTGAAGGAGTAGCTTTACCTTTTATTCTAGACAATGTCTAAAGTTTCATCCAGAGTTTGTTTGTTTGTTACAATTGTGTGCCACCCAATTGTGCCACAGCACCTCTGGGCAGCTCACAATCATGTTTAAAAGGCAATAAGAACCAATGACATCATATTAAAAATAGAACATCAATAAAATACAAGCAGAAATACAAAGGTCAAATGGCATTAATTATTCAAGTATTTTTTATAAAGGAAAGTCTTCACTGGGCACCAAAAAGAATGTAAATAAGGTGCCAGATAAATTTCCTTGGGGAGAGAGTTCCAGATATGGGTGTTAGTTGCAGAAAAGGCCCTCCCCCTGGCAGCCATCCCTCTCACCTCCTTCAGGGATGGGTCACACAGGAGGGTCCCCTGTGTAGATCAAAAAAGCTGGGTAGGCAAATATGGGGGCAGGTGCTTCCTTTGTTTATTCATAGGTAAACATAAGCAAGCATCTGTTAAGAATATTCAACAGTCTAACTCACTTCCTAGATAGGGATACGGGGGCATCTACCAATAGTGAGGGCCTCCGACACAGCTTTACGATGGATTCGGCTTATTTCTTCTGTCTTTCAGCACAATCCATTTGGGATGCCATAAGCCCCCAAACAGGCTACCCAAGCAGCCTGCATTGGCATCCTATGTAGAGGAAGAGGAGCAAAGAAGCGTCCTTTACTTCTGCACTTCGCTCACCTGCAAATCAGCTGGAATTTTGGACATCTGACTTAAGCTGCTTTATACAGGGAGAAGAGGCTGGGGGTGCTGATACATGGTAGCCCCCGTCACCTGCTCTCCCCACAGAATGCCCCCATAACTCCTTCCCCAAGGTTGTTCTTAGGACATTGGAGAAGCAGCTAGTGTGTTTCTTTCCACGCTAGCCATGAGGGATAGAGATCCTAACACAATTTTTTTTCTGATTTATATCCTGCCTTTTTCCTACAAAGGGCTCAAGGCAGCTTACATCATTCTCCTCCTCCATCTTATCCCCACAACAACAACCCTGCGAGTAGGTTGGGCTGAGAGTCTGTGACTGGCCCAAAGTCACCCAGTTGGCTCCATGGCCAAGCGGGGACTAGAACCCAGGTCGTCTGAGTCCCAGTCCCACACTCTCAGCCACTACACCACACTGGCTCTCTACTCTGAGCTCAGAGAGATTTTGGATAAGGGAATTTAAAAAATCCTATGGCCCCTGAGATGTTGTCTAGGACTCATAGAATTTCTCTGTTAATCTTCAACTTCAGTGACCAATATACACTAGTACTATATCCCAGTATTGTAACAATGGGATTACTCACATCTTATCTGTTTATCTTTTCTATTTATCCCTCAATATTCCAGATTTTTCTAGACTACTTTTATGATTACTGTTATTGCAGCCTCCCTTATTCTTTCCTCATAATGATTCTGATGTGATATGAGGACAGGAAATCCATGGGTTTTTTTCTCCTGCTTCTTTTTTACTGCAAACCTACATAGCTACACAGCTGTGAAAAATCATGCATTTTTTAAAACATTCATTCTTACATGACATTGAAGGTGCGCATACAATCAGATGGCTCAAAATAATAATCCCAAACTGAAATTGCAGCTGCCCTCCCATTTCTCCTGCAATAGTAGAGCTATCTAGTAGCTGCAAACAGTGGAAACACAAACTACCTTTGTGAACGTTCAAACGGTTCCTGGTTTTCCTTCACTTGAATTGCACATTTGAATTGGTGTGCAGCACTTAGGTAATAAATAAGGTGAACACTGAAATGTATGAATTAATGGGCTTTTCTATACAAGGAATTGATTATGTGTTCATCATACCCTAATCACAGCTGTTTATTGGTTCTTTAGACAACAAGGTGAACCTCCACTTCTCTTCTGTGTCTATCCAGCCCTTTCAGAATTGTGTATTTTAGAGCAGGAAAAATGCAGCACTTAATCATGAAAGCAAAATAAAACCTCATTTCCCTTTCCTTGTTTGTGCTATTCCACTATTTCAGAATGCCACTTAGAGTTATATAGCAGAAAAGCAGGAAAGAAAATGCTCTTCCTGTGGTGCTCAGATCTCAATTCTGTGACAAAAATGAAAAGTGGATACAGCAGATCAACAATGATTAATAGCCTCGTGTACAAAAGCAGTGTATCCCTCCAGAGCAGCAACTCTGTGTGTGTGTGTGTGTGTAAAAAGGCAGAGCAGAACCTCACAAACAAAAAAGGCTTCAGGATAGATCTTGCTCTTAACATCGTAGCCATGGAAAGTTCACTTTTATTCTGTTTTTCTGCCTATAAAGCCCCTGAGCTAGGTCCCTCTGCTATCATTTCTAGCAATAATGCCAATCGAAACATCCTAGATACTTACTTGAAAAAGGCAATCAGCAAATTGACCATGATGATGTATTGCACAAAGAGGTAGACAGCTTGAAGGAATGGTGTGAGGAAGGAACCGGGCGGACATTCTGGGTCTGATGCACAAGCTGTAAATTTAAAAAAAGCAGGCTCTGTATATAAAACTGGCATAGAATTGGTAAGCTATTTAATCATACATTCATTCACCATTCATCGGTTAAGAGTTCTACCTAGGATAAAAACCAAGCATCAAGCTTCACTGACTTCAATGCAAATGAATGAATAATTAACAGCAGTAAAATGCAGCATCTCCAGCCATTTAAAATGATTTGTTCTACACTGCACAGTAAGAAAGAATTTTTCAGATCAGAGGTTCAGTTTTAAAGACTGAAATAATAAAATATACAGGTTCTTTTTAAAGCATATATCATACGGATGTCTATTTTAGTTTATACTAAAGATGAAAAAGTACTGAATTACATCTTCATTGGAGAATCCCCTGTGCTAAAGCTCAGGCTGCAATCTAAGATGCCTGTGCTCAGATATACCAGGGCCCAGTATTGCCTTGCAAAATATCTAATTATTAAAAATAGTTGTAACATTTCCATTGTGAAAATTACCTTTGCACCCACTTATCCTCACTACAAACTTACGAGGTCAGTTAGTAATGATATTCATTTAACAGAGAAGAATCTATAATTCCAATGAATTAATATTGACCTTATTTCCATTTTATAAAAGAGAGCTATATGAGGTACAGGGCAGCATAAAAGGGTGGTGGTGGCCTAAGAGCAATCTGGGCTTATTCTTTCTCCTGGTTTCAGTGGGTCTGGTGAAAGTATATGGCAGTGATGCGCTAGGCAGCTGGTCTTTGCTGGAACTTCCTCTGCTCAATTGCCCTTGTGGATTTCCACCCAGGGGTCACCCACAACTGATCAAACCATCAGTTCTGCCTTTTCCCCCTTAATAGTTCCCCACTTTTTTCTTATTTGTTAAGAAAAGCAAGAACATGGCAGGTGTGGAATGGGAAAATGGGAGAGCTACCAGTTGAAGACAAAGTTTGGTGGCCCAACATAAATCTTGCCAAGGGAGGAAAGCAACTGCACAACAAACACCTCATCTGGAAACCCCTTTTGACATCCCACCTGCCTCTGCTTCAGGTTCTGGCTTGAAGGGTCAAAGACAGAGAGCAAAGAGATCTCAGAGGGCTCCAGGGTTGTCAGAAGGGGTTGGAGAGGCAGGGCTGATTGGCCACTTCTCTGATTACCTAAAAGTGATTGCCGCTCGAGCCAAGGAAATGGCATAGTGCCAAATTTTATCTCTCATTTACTTTTCAGGTTGCAGCAGAAATAATCTTCTACCACTTCTACAATTTTTAGCCCATAAAAGGTGAGTGGTTGTCTTAAAAGATATGCTGCACAGTTATTTCCAGAGAAAGGAGTAGCCATGTTGGTTGATTGCTGCATAAACAGCAAAGAGCTTTGTGTTAAAGTAATGCTGATATTATGAAATCTTGTGCCAGAATAGATCTGTTCTAGATCAAAATTGCTGTATAATTATGTACATTTATGTTGCATTCATTGAGCATTTCACAGAAAGAAGACTTACCATCAATTTCCCCTGCATATACTTCCCCAAACATCATCCAATAAGGCTGAAATACAATATCTTTTGCAAGAGTCCATGATGGCTGCTCATGCGGAGAGAGTATGGCTTTCCGAGAAACTCCAAAACTTAACAATACAATAGCCATCATAATTACAATATAGAACATGTTTGCTGTCTGCATGAAAAAAGAAAAGGAGACACAGTGGTCAGTATAGGGTGGCTTTGAAAGCAAGAAGGGGAAGAAAATCTTGTGATCATATTCTTTTGATTTGGATAAATTTGGCCGTTCAAATTATTTAAAAAGTGAAACATCTCATAAAATACATTCATGCTCATTTATTCAGAAGAAGCTTTTCTACATGGGGTCCCATTTAGAATTCCCTGCACAAAATGATTTCACCAGTTGGATTCTGCTTCTCATTCCTTGAGCATTCTTACAATCCATAATCACATTATGGAATTCATGCTATCATGAGATACAACAGCCATTAGACTTAAATGAATAAAAATTGATTTAAAAAAGAAGGTGAAGACTGCCCATGATAGTAGCTAAAGAATGAAGCCTCTGTGTTCAGAGTCAGGATTCCCCTGATGCCATGGACAAACTTCCAAGACACCTGGATGGAGACTGCTGGAAACAGAATAACAGATGAGATGGCCTTGGTCTGGTCCAGCAACACATTTCTTATCTAAAAACAGTAGCAATGAAGAGCTGTCTTTTTTTTCCTGGCATGGCTTCTGCTACATGAAAGGCAAAATTGAATAGAGAAGATTCAAACTTCATCTGCTAAAATACTGTCACTCATGTAGCCACCGAAGCCTTATCAGAAGAAAAAAATGGTATCATCACTGGGGACAACACTTTATAGCTAAATACTCACCATTTTCCCAATCATGGTCAAGTATGGACCTGCATGTTGATTCACAGCAAAGAAATCGAGGAGCCTGGTGTACCAGAATATTATATCCAGGCAATATATTAGCCTTCCTGCTGTGTGAAGTGGAGGTTCAGCCAAGCGTAAGCCAAAGCCAGTCATGAACAAGAGGATGGCAATAGAATCTGTAAAATTCCAGTACTCATAAATCCATACTTTCACCTTTTGGCTGAACTTTCCTGGCTCTGAAATAAATACCTAAAGGCAGAGGGAAAGTTACTTGAAACCCTACTTGAAACTGTTAGCTACATTATGTATTTCATGGAATGATGTGAAGAGCAGAAGGGAAAGGTGAGGAAGACACTTTTCCTCATCCCTCTCCCCAAACCATCAATGTGTACCCAACATCTCAACTGTTCCCACACACATCTCACAAAATGAGCCACATGCATGGTGTTCACACAGAACCTGTATTATAGTGATGTTCCTATCAGAGTTTTCTTGGGCAGTGTTTTCCATAATTCACTACAAGATCTCATTGAACATGCCATCTAAAATGCAAAAGAAACTACTACAGAACATGGCCCTAGAAAACTGTGTGTTGTATCCTTGCAGTCTTTAGGAAATTTTAAAAACAGGCATAAGCCAGCTGTGACATTCCATCAGCTAGCAGAAGCTAGGTTGCAAATTATGTACAAGAATGACTTGTGCATTACGTATGTTGTGCATTACATAAGGGTAACCCATTGTGCAACAGGTTGTGCCTAGCTCTTGTGTAACCCATTGTGCATTCTGCCTATACAACTGATTCTACAAGTATAATGGCAAATTACTTGTGCAATGGAAAGTTTCAGTGGAACTCCAACAGTGCTGAGTTTGCAGAATGAAACCACTGGGTACTGTGAATAGTCTCACTGGATCACCTTGGGCAAGCTGCCAGCTCTCATTATCAGTTTTCTTCTCACAAAATGGTAATTATAATAGTTTTCATGATGGGGATGTATCAGAGAGAAATGCAGAAATGTTTTTAGATACTATATATGCTCCAGAATAAGTATATTGTCATGTTGAGCAGTTTCAAAGGAGACTAATATCAAGGGCAGGATGTTTCATTCATTTATTCCTTTTTCTTTCCTTCTATAGTGATTCAAATCATGGAATTTTGCCTTTTTGAAGAAATATCTTCCAGAAAAATGAAGAAGGTTAACCTGACCTGCTCTATTTCTTCCTGCTACCCAAAAAAGCTCACTGTAAATGCTGGCGGTGTTGCTGCTTATCTTTAATTTCCTTGTATGCTCTTGATTTTCAAGCAGCATGGAATAGTCACACCTTGGGTGGTCCCTTGTCAAGAAGTGTGACTTCTGTCTGCAGGTGCTTCCAAACAAGGCTTTTATAGTACATTCACCCTGCCTCATTCATGGATTTTTACAGGTGGTCCATTTATAACATTTCCACTTCTTATTTTTAATCAGAAAAAATAACAAAAATCTGTTAAGGAATGAAAAGACAGAATAGCTACATGACACCTTTTGATTCAAAGTGCTAGGAACTTTTCATCTGAAAACAACCTGTCTTTCTTTCTTGCCTGCTGTTACAAGTGGGTTTTCTCCCCTGACCTCTTACTAGAGGATCAGGACAAAACTAAAGCAGAACCCTCCATGAAAGAAATTAGGAGAGTAAGTACTCGGAGGAGGGCTTTCTCTGCGGTGGCGCCCAACCTATGGAATTCACTCCCCAAAGAGGTCTGCCTGGCACCGTCGTTACCGGTTTTTCGGCGCCAGGTAAAGACCTTTTTATTTAAACATCATTTTAATTGTTAAAATATATGATCTGGCCAGGGCAACTTCTTCTTCCTTCTCTTTTCTCCTCCTATATTATTTATTTACTTATTTTATACTGTTAATTTTAATTTTATACTATTATGTTTGAAACTCAGTGTATTTTTGCATTTAATGGTAATCTATTATGTTCTATTGTATTTCAATGTATTTTATTGTGTTGTAAGCCGCCCCGAGGCTTCGGCAAGGGGCGGCATAGAAATGTTAATAATAATAATAATAATAATAATAATAATAATAATAATAATATGTTAAAGATGGCCAGCTAGGTTGGCTTGGTGATACCAAGGAAGAGTATTGCAGAAGTCATTACCAAGAGACACAAGCCAAGCTGGAAGAGTGGCCATTGAGGAAATATGGCTTAATGATAGGAAGTTGATCCAAACTAAATACCTCTCCTCCTTTCCAATCCAAAGAAGCTGACTCTGCCTCCAGGGTACTTCATGCTGCTTAGGGGCTGATCATTTGTGACAGCTGCAGCTCTACCGTTAGTCTGTCCTTTTAACCTGACACCATGCAATTGAGCTAATGATGTTCCATCTGCCCTACCCATTTTGATACACTCAACAGAATTTCCCACAGAACTTGAAACTGAATGGGTCTTTATGTCTCTTGGATTTATCTCTGGGTTTGCTGGGTTTGGCATTTCAGCTGAAAATTCCAATCCCATCCCATCCCCAGAATCGGAGGCAACCACCTTTGACGGCTGTATTATTGCACTTCCAGTGGGTCCAATCACTCCATCCTCATCATTCTGGGCAGAAGCTCCATTATGGTAGACATGACATCATTCATGGCTTGCCCTGACTAATTGTACAAACCCTTCTTTTTACAGCCTGTTGGAGGACCTACAGTCATTAGAAAAGTGGATGCACCAGTTTGTGAGCCCCAGGGCTTTTCTGCACAAGGTTCCTAATCGATTGTTAATGCACTGCATCCACTTTCAGTTTTGCCACAGAACTGATATCCAGGCAGTAGACAGTGCGTATTTCCTTTCCTCCTTTTCCACTATAATTGCTTCTGGCAGCACTATGATATAGCGCAGGGTTGACCAGACTGGCTCAGTAGAAGAGCCACATATGGCGAATGTTAGATGTTTGAGAATCACAAGCAGGTGCCCGCAGGTGCCAAGCGGCAAGTGGGTGCCCATGGGCCGTAGCAGCAGGCAGTGAGCAGCAAGTGGCAAGCGGCAAGTAAATGTCCACAGGTGGTGAGCAACAAGGCATAGAACAAACTCAAAGAGCCACATGCAGCTCATGAGGCTCAGATCGGCCCTCTTGATATAGTGGGATACAGCTAACACACAAGAAGAAACTGGGTTTTCTTTCTTTTTCACAATTAAATGCTGCATTTCTCTGCTCTCAAAGAACATTGCCAAAAGTGCTAGCCAGATGCAGAAGCAAATCCAGAAGGTCACAATAATGTATAAAAAACTTGCAAAAACCTAAGTAGGGAATGATAATAAATGCCTCATGCAGAAAAGCCTCCATTCAAGGTGCTGGTGCTTTGATTATTAAATGTGCTGATGGCTCTTTAATGTGAATTAAATTAAGGTAAAGCAGCTGGGATGCAAGGTCAGAAGACTGAAAAATCTTTGTTTGTGCCTTTGAATGTCATACAAACATTATAACAAAACAAAAGCTTAAGTTTACATGTTGCAAGGTCACAAAGCATATGTTGTATTGTTCTGGCTTGTTAAACTTGGAAATGAATCAATCAACTGCTCCTCAGACTCTGAACCCTCAATGCATCTCTGCTCTTCCTACTGAAATGTACTTCTCTTTCTGTTTATTATTTAACTAAAGTGACTACAAGGGTACAATTGTTAAGTGTATGTGTGTGTGTGTAATAAACTAGAGTTTTGCTGAAATGGAAAGATAAGGTTGTGTATGACAATAAATATTGCATAAGCCCAGGAGGCATGGAAAAAAGCAAAGTAGCTCTTGTAAGTGAAGTAATAAATTAGTTTTACTTTGGTATAAACAGAAAGGAACAAATCTTTGTCACTTATCAAGGACACACTGATCCCAAAAGGGAGGTTTTCAAAATTAGAAAAGTGGGAAAGGACATGTTTCTTCCTTGAACAGTCAGAGTGCCCCAAAGGGCTTTTTCAGCATTGCTAAGCAAATTGGGAACTGGAATCTTTGGAAAGTCATAAACAAGATTCTTACACATTATACAGCAGAGACCAATTACACACTGCTATGATCACACTGATAAGCAACAAGTGAAAGTGTGATGTTAAAATGTTAGCCTCCAGAGCTTAATGGGAAAAGGCATTTATAAATAACTTCATCCAAAGAAGTCTCATTGAATGGAATGATGCTATTGTTAGTAATAACAGTATTTTAAGAAATGAAAGGCCTAAAGGTATGGCAATTACTTGATACGATCTAAAGAAAACATGTTGCCACTGTTGCACATAAAAAGCTCCTGAGAAATTAATTAAGCATGTCTAAGACATGGTGTTTTGCAAAATTTTACTCAGTAGACCAGAACCAGAACATGAGTTAAGTAATTGCTTCATGAAAGAACAGTCTCATAGTTCCACAGATAATTCTGGGAGGCCTAGTTCAAAACCTCTGGAAGATGCCACAAGAGGGAAGGCTGATCTAAGGGTTACAAGTTATTCTTCCTATCATTCATTGCAATGCGAAGGAATATTGTACTACTGCTGCTGAAGTCAAACTACCTCAAGTTTTTTCCTTTCTTTGCCCTCTCTCTCCCTCTACCCCCACCCCCCTTTGCCAAGGAAAAAGTTCTGGGGTTTATTACTGAACAGATACAAGAAATGACTTTTAATAAGAAAAGTCAGGCTAGTGTGTAAGTAAAACATGGAAGCTTTACTGAAGTCCCTAAACAAAAATGTTACCATGAAGCAGTCTAAGGGTGACTGGGGATTGCTGGGAGTTGTATGCCTCTTTTCTGTATAAACATGCACAGGATTATGCTAAGGAATCAAAAGGAAAAAAAAAACTTTGCAAAAACAAAAAAAATGCTGAAAAGAACTGCAAAAAAATTCCTAGAGATTAAATTCTATATACATTATACAATTAAATGCATATGGCACAGTAAAAGGGGAGTTTTAGAACACTCAACACCCATACTCTGCTTTAATGTTACTCAATTGCCTAATTTTGAAAAATACAGTTCTCATTTTTAATGTTTAAGTTCATTAAAACCTATGGTGACATCTTTCTCCTTGTATATGCTAAACTTAATTGTAGGCACAGACTTACAGGACACAGACAGCCATAAAAGCAGAATAAAAGAAGACCCCACCTCTCTGACTTTCTCAATTGAAGTGGTGAAAATGTAGATAATCACAAGCCATTCCTGCACGCTGGGTGTTGGTTTCATCTCCACCAAGACAGTGTAAGTAAACAGCATGAGAAAGGCCAGATAGGCCATCTAAAGAATACAAATACACATTCCATGTAAACAGACACAATTGTGGGATAAAAAGTGAAATGTTCTCACAACACAACATCTCCCCTCCTCCAGCATCAGTCAGGTAAACTCTTCAATGTAGGTTTGCATGAGCAACAATGGAAGGAAGTCAGGTGCTCACAGAAGTTCTGTATAGTAACATGCACAATGCAAGAGAGCAGAAAATTATGCCTCTCAGATGTCAGGACTTTGCATGGCTAAGATCCACGAGTTTCAAGTTCACACACTACTGTTGTACAAAGGTGCCCAATTCAGTGGGGGCACTTTTGCGGGTGAAAAAGTATTATGCAATCAGCCCTATGAAAAAGGCAAAGGTGCAGAGGGTGGGGGCACACAAAGATAATGTAACTGAACATATTTTACAGTACCTCTTCTAAAGGCATAAATAGCTACTACCCTTTGCAGTTTTCACTCCACCTCAGGGGGAGAGGGGGATTCTTGCTGAGGAGCAGAAGCAGCATCTAGCAGCTGTTCAGTTGCCTGCCCGGTCATTTGGGAGGGTGGGACAGTGAGAGGTGGCCCTGCTAACTGCTGCTCTTCACTGCTCTGGCCTGATGGTTGGCTTGTCAAATGTCTGGGAGGTGAATGAATAGAAGGCCACAGTACGGAGGGCAGCCTGCCGCAGGCCACAGTATCCTCTTAAGGACCCCCCTAAAGTCTGGAATGCAGATAGTTTGAGGAAATCTGGCGTAGATGTAATGCCTGTCACTGAAGCCATGCAGTGTTTCACTGAACATCCTCCTTGTCTTACTAATGGAAGTTCTCAAGAAGCTGCAGTCAAATATTTGGATACCTTTCAGCACCACCACAATTTCATTCTCAAAGAATGGTAAAGAATACATTTTCAGACAGTTAATTGGCCACTAGAAAACTCAATCCGTACATTTTAAGAAAAATGCATCAAATACCAATATTTTATTGGTTTAGCCATGAGTGGCTATCATTTCACTGGCAAGTGGGGTGACTATGTAATCCATATTTTTAAAAGCATTTGAGTGAAAACATTTAGAATATCAACAGTGACTAACCGTGTGAAACCAGAACTTGACAATTGGGGCATTGTAGAATTCATAGACCTTTCTAGTCCCGGGAAGGCTTCCCTGCTCAGTATTGATGGGAAATGTCTGACTTTCATGTTTCTTTTCAGCTCCTATCTCTAAATCACATTTGTTCTATATAAACAAACATAATGTTCTTGTTAGAAGTCAGCCAGTAAGACAAACAAAATTCTATTATCCAGCTTATATAAGCAAAAGAGAGAAAACTAGAACAACTTGTTGAAATGCACTATTTATCATTCTCCATTCATACACAGTAAACCATACTATCAACTTAGCATTCAAACTTAAATTATCAATGTTAAAAATTAATATTGAGCTTATTGTACTAAGCTTGAAATCAGAATACTTTGTTCAGTTGTAAGGTGTTTTCCTTCAGAAAAGGCATTAAAATGAACCCTGGAGTGAAGGTTCAAGATTTTCAAAAAACTCTAAGACTGCAGTCAACTCCTGAATTCCTAGGAATGGTGACGAAGGGACTGTAACATTCTGTGGATACCCTTCTGAGCAGAAGGGGGAAACAGGTTTGCCTTCGGAATCTTTCTTGCTGTGGCAGAGGAAACTAGATTAAAATGTTCCTGTATACATATCTACCCAGAAGTAAATCACACTGCTTTCAGTAGCATTTATCCCTTGCAGCCCCTCTGCAGTGTTGATATTCAAATACACACAGAGAAGTGGGGGAGTTATATATTTTGGGATCTTTTTGGTTAATCATTTCTTACAGCTGCTTAAAACACACCATCTTCCTGTGGAACAGTACTGCCAGTTTAGCCCACTGAAATATATACCATGGAAGAAACATAGCATATAAAATGGTCACAATATAAGTGGAAGCCATGTGGGATAAAATGGCAGAAATCTCACAAAGAAGTCTAGCTGGGGTTTGCCATGTGACACACCAGTGAGTCAGACATTACAATGCTGATAAAAATCTCTAGTAGATTCTGCCATAGAGCTCATAGTTGTCAGTCTTATACAACCCAAGCGAGGATCCTTATGCAGTCCAGATTGCACCATCCACACACAACGGAAGTGATCAGCAGACCTGGAGAAAAAGTAGAGTTTGCAGAAGTACTGCACGTCTTTAGGATAAAATTAACCTAATGGGAAAGTTCCCTGAGCAGCCCCATGAAAAGTGGAAATCTTCAGTGGGTATGGAATGCTGACTGCCTCACAGGGCAGCAATACAGCAGAACTGCTGTCAGCAACCCAGTGGCCTCCACGTGTTTTAAATGAGAAGTTCCACATGTCCTAATAAGTACATGATTGTACGGATCTGGAGGGTACTGGCTTGTCCGCACTGACAGAGTTTCCTGGAAGAGGGATAGCGATTTAAAACCATGAGCGAGAGCATTCTGTGCCACACTTGTAACTGTGTCATGCCAAATGAAGCCTACTAAAGATAAACAAATATTTAGCCTCATTTAGCAGAATCGAAATCTCTAGTTTTGACTTTTTCTAGCATACACAAAATGCTTGCATGTATTTAGTAAAAAAAAAGCCCCAATTTAACAGCATTAAATCTATAGCCGGTACGATACTAACCAATGGGAGGTCATCTTTAACATTGGAGGTACTGGGATCCCCATAGTACCATGTGAACTGATGGAATTCCTGTGATTGAGGTACATGGGACATCTCAGCCTTGCTTTTGAACTCCAGCATCAAGATGGTAGGAGGCAGAAGAATACTCAGAATCACCTGGAAGCACAGCATGTGGTTACTAAGATCTTGCATAATCATATGGTTACTACGAATTGATTCCATATAATTCTTTCACCTCATCCTAGCATGGATGAGGCACTAGACAGCAGCAGCTGATGCCTCCAAAACATGAGGGTGTTAAGGTCCCACCAACCCTGCTAAATAGCTGTTGCTATAATTTCTCTCAGTGCCACTGCCCGGAGTTCCTCCATGCTGTTCCAAGCCAGCTTTGCAAAAGGGAGCCCCTCCCGTTGAGACCAAGTTAGAGGAACCACCATTAATGAACTTTAGCAATTGCAAGAATCACATTTTAAGAGTAAATAGCAGGCAGAGGAGGGCCAGTCTGATGTATGACCATGGTTCAGGGGCTATAAGGGCCATAGCTCTTTGCCTCCCACTATGATGCTGATCTAGACTATAAGGCATGGAATTTCTACAACCATCCCAAGGTCATGGTCCGAATCAGGCCTTTACTCCATCTATCTAACTTCATTTCTGTACTGTTCATAGCCAGATCTCTCTAAGTGGTTTACAGCAAAGTGTAAAAACAATAAAAGACAGTAGGTAAAACATTAACAAGAATTAAAAATTAATTTAAAGTAGCATAGAATATTAAAAGACAATAAAAAGAAAATAAAAAGACCCAGCCAAAAATGGGAGAAATGAACCTGGATAATTGTGTCAGGCCCCTGGAGACTAGGGAGGTATTTATTATTTATTTCAGGTTTTTTATAACCTGTTCAATTAGCTGAATTGGCTCTCAGAACAGTTTATAAATCAAACAATCTAAAAACATAAAACATATAATCTGTTATAACTAATCACAGTATATCAAGGGGCAGTTACAAAGGCAACAGTAACAAGACACATGGTACAACCAAATCACACTATGCCAATGACTAATAAAACCCATCCATTTAACTGTTAATTTAACCATGCATTAACAATTAAAATGCCAGGAAAATTAGAAGGTTTTAACCTGGAGCCAAAATAAGAACCATGTCAGTGCCAGGCACACCTCCCTACAGTGCTGATTTCACAATCAGGGAACCCCGCTGAGAAGACCCTTCCCCTTTTGGCCACCTCCCTTACTTCTTTTAGAGGTCACTCCTGGAGAAGGTCCTCTGTGGATGGCCTTAGGGTCTGGGTTGGTGTATATGGGAAGAAATGCTCCTTTAGATATCCAGGCACTAATCTGTTTAGGGCTTTATGCATTAGTGTAAGCACCTTGAAATGGGCAAGTTAGGTAGTTAGCTGTATATTAATCTGCACAAACTGGTATTGTAGAAATAGTCTTAAAGGGGGAATGCTATGGCTTGTGTCAGGAAAGTTCAGAGATTTATGAATGATCAGAGAGAAAGAGATTGTGTAATTTCACTTATTTAGCTAGAGATCCAGAATTGTAAGTTTGTTCTATCTGTTTGATCTCAGTTTGTGTTAACCTTGGGCTTTTCTACATGAAGCATCAATTGTGTATCTGTCCTTTTCTACTCACGGTTATTTATAAGTTCTTTAGATGACACTGTGACACTCTATTTTCAGTTCCGGGTCTAACCAGCACTTTCAGCGAGTTTTAAAAAAAATCAAGCTGGGAAAATGTGGAATTTCATTGTGAAATCAAAAGAAAACAGAATCTTTTCTGACATATTTGCACTATTCTACTATACCACAGTGCCACCTAGTGTTCATGTAGCTAAAAAGCAGAAAATGCTCCTACTGAGGTAGCTGGGATCTCAATTCTGCAATGAAACCAAAGTAAATACAGAGGATCGACAGCTTTGGGTGGAAAAGCTCTTTATATAACATGTTCTTTGTATGGATTGCTTGTAATACATGCTAATTATTCTGTAGGGATCTGATTGATTATTTATTTATTTATTTATTTATTTATTGGTTAATTTTCTAACCTACCTCATTAGCCATAAGGCTTTCTGGGCAGGTTGCAGCATGACGAATATATACAAATAAATCTGATACAATTTCTAGACATTTATACATCCCACCACCCACCTGCAAGTAAACTGCATGGAATCAGTTCCTCTCCTGTTTCTCCCTTGCCCTCCCGTGCTGTTCTTTTTCATACACATTTAGCACTAGTTCTGCAAAAAGCCACTGCCTTCTTTTGCATTTAGCAGGAGAGAGATGCTGATTTTGCATATCTCTCCCAGATATTTCCAAAGATCACAATGGAAAATGAAAGCAGTCCCAGCAAAACATGCTGGGATGATGCAGCTCCTTGCAAGCTACTATTTGTGGCAGAGAAGGGTTCAGAATCCGTGTGTCTTTGCTACATGCTAAGCTGAGTGATCCAAACGCAGTAGCCAGCATTGACTCTGAAAGCAATTTGGAGACAATCAAATGTAGGAGTCTGTTAATCAGTGTTTATTTCAGCAGGAAAAGAGCCAAGGTGTTGGCTCTTTCTGCGAAGTTGCAGAGCAGTTGTTTTTAATGGGCAAAAGTGCAAGGTACACTGCCTTCCCCACAGTAGCTGTAGTCAGAAATGCTTTGAAAGAGATCGTAAACTGCATCATACATGAGAAACAGGAAGGAGTGCCTTGTAAGAGCTTCACTGGTACAACTGATTTCTCAGGCCTCACCTCTCCATATAATCTTTGCCCGTTGTTTGTTGTCGCAGGATTGCCTGCAGTTTCTGTCCTGCCTTTTACTTCCCATGACCAGAGATGACACCTTTGCTACAAGGACTTGAGTGCAACACACCACCTTTAGGGGCCAAGCTGAACGTTCCCTAACAGCCGTGGTGTAGTTCAGTCTGCTATTTCCTTTCTTGTACACACATGAGGGCCTGATCCAGATTAGGTCCATGGTGCTTTGGGAAAAGGAAACTTGGAATCAGGGGAGACTTCCTTCGTTCTTTAAACCCCTTCAGTGGATTGCAATTTCAAGGAAAAAACAAGTGGGAGATGCTTAAACTCTTTTCTCCTAAAGTGCCATGGTCTTAATCCAGATTGGGACCACACAGCTTTCCAGAAAGTGGAAGAAAAATAGGAGACCATTTGCACTAATGGCAATTACTGCTAGTGGAGTTGCGCCCCACCTCTGGAATAGGCTCCCCAGAGAGTAAGCCTGGTGCTCTCACTGCAATCATATTGGCACCAGGCAAAGATGGTTCTATTCTCCAGACGTTTAGTAATTGAATAGTGTTTTTAAATCACTAGTTGGGAGTTGGAGGCACTGCCTTGCAGTGGTTCCACTCCCACCTGACTGGCCCATTCCAGAAGGTGGTGCTGGGGATTATGCCGCTGGGAGAGGTCATCCTAGGATTTGGGCTGCGGAGTCATCAGTACACTGACAACACCCAGTTCTACCTCTCTTTTACATCTAGTCCTTAACCAGTGCCTGGCTGGGGTAACGGGCTGGATGAGGGAAAATAAACTGAAGTTTAATCCAGATGAGGTCCTGTTGGTGGACAGTTTAGCCTTCCGGGTAGGTGGCTTTAGCCCTGTCCTGGACAGGGTTGCACTCCCCCAAAGGACAGAGCGCACAGTTTGGGAGTGCTCCTCGACCCAGAGCTGTCCCTGGAGTCTCAGGTGGCAGCAGTGGCGAGGAGCGCTTTCCTTCAGCTTCAGCTGATCCACCAACTGCGCCCTTACCTGGATGAGCAATGCCTAACAACAGTGACACACACTCTGGTAACTTCCCGATTGGACTATTGCAATGCACTCTACGTGGAGCTGCTCCTTGAAGATGGTCTGGATACTTCAGTTGGTTCAGAATACAGCTGCCAGGATGTCAATGGGGACCAGCAGGTATTCAAATATAATGCCAGTCCTCAATCAGTTACATTGGCTGCCAATTAAAGTCTGGGCCCAATTTAAGCTGCTAGTGATGACCTGTAAAGCCCTTAATGGCTTGGGTCCTGGTTACCTGAAGGAGCGCCTTCTTCCCTATGTGCCCTCCTGCCCCTTGAGATCTGAGGTGGAGGTCCTGCTCCAGGAGCCCTCCTTGAAGGAGATCAGGAGGGTGGCTACCCGGAGAAGGGTCTTCTCTGCGGTGGCGTCCCATCTATGGAATACGCTCCCCAGAAAGGTTTGCCTGGCACTGATGCTTTATACTTTTCGGCGTCAGGCAAAACCCTTTTTATTTTCCCATTATTTTAATGTCCAGTTGGTTTTAAACTGGGTTTTATCTTATTGAGATGTTCGATGTTGTGCTTTGTTTTATTTGCTTTTCTGTTGTAAGCTGTCCGAAGACATCAGTGGTGAATGGGTTAGAAAAGCTTTAAATAAATAAATAAATAAATAAAATCTTATATGACTTTATTGATGGTTTGAGTTTACTATATTTGTTAAAGTAATTTAATTGAATTGACCTTATGCAGTTGTCCAAATTGTGCTATTTTTGTATCTTTGTATTTTATTGGTTTTAATTGCTCACCACTCAGAAAGCCCTATTTAGGATTGTTGGTGTGGTCTATAAATTTAATCAATCAATCAATAATAGTTCTGTCCTTGTTCCCCTGGTTCCCCGTTGCATCTGTCCATCCATCAACATTTTCACTCCAACTACAGGAAAAATCAACACTTATTTGTATCCTAGGAATACCACATGCTACACCACCCTCCCCAACCTGGTGGCATGTAGATGTTTCCTCCGAACCCAGACAGCACAGACAGTGGTCAGGAATGATGGGGACTGTAGTCCAAAACATCTGGTACTGGGGAAAGTTCACTGAACTCTTTGCCTGATCCAAGTGATGGAAAGCGGTGGAGTAGTGGTACATTTTGAAGTGCCAGGAGCTCATGGTCACATCCCACAAAGAGTCCTAAACTGCAGGCAGCTATGATGATGCATATCAACAGAACAGAGTTTTCATCAGCTAGGAACAGGTCTAAAGCTAATGATATTTAATTGCCATTCAACTTCAAGCCAATGCCAAATACATTACATTACAACAATAAACAATTCATTTTCTCCCAGCCATTCTAAGAATTGCAGCTAAGCTCAGCGGAGAAAAGAAAACTGAGAGAGGCAGATGATGGCAGAGCCCCTGCTACTAAGTAAGTGCCCGCACTACTTCCCTGAAAGCCCTGGCTTCGCTGCTCCACCGCTGACAAGGACTTTTCCTCTGCCATGCCCGAACTTCTTTTCTGAAGGATTTTCCATCAATAATGACTACCAAAAGAATCCATTAATCTGCAATGAACTCTTGTGCAGTCACACTGTACGACAAACAAGACAACCCAGCAGCACGAGAGTAAAGAAGTGCCTTGTAACTGCTTGGTGAGGGCTATTGAGAGGTTCCTTACCTTGAACCAGGAGTTTTTCCGCATTTTCAGCCGCCCCATCCACATATCGGTCAACAGCATCTGTGTGCACGTGTGAGACACAAAGGGCCGCAAGCCCACTGACACAGCAAGCTTCAGGCACGTGGAGTTGCTCCAGTTCTTCAGCTCATATGTCAGCAGCTTCATGGCCATTTGTTCATTTTGCCTGAATGCATTGTCCAGTACATCCAGAGCAAGCTGCCCAAACTCGCTGTGAAAGCAAAAGAAAACAGGGAGATGGGGTACAGGGAAGAGATGTTGCTAGTTTTAGAGGACTGACTGAGCAAAACTAACCATGGCAGGGAATAGGATGAGTATAAAGATCCTGTCATGTCCTGATCCAATGGGAATTACTCCAAGTATGAGCCCTTAAAAGTGCCGCCATATGCAACATTATCCTTTTCCTGTTCACACTCATCACGCTCCTCTGAAAACTCTTCAGGTGATACAGAGCTTCTTTTCCTAATCACAGGCCTGGAACTTTCTATCTTGCTAGCATGCTTGTCTGTAGTTGAATAGCACAGTGCAACCAGCCACCCTTTCGTATTATTTTAGTGGATTTGGGCTGCATTAATATGAAAACTGCACTACTGCTTGTGATACAAGCCTGGGGTCATTTATTCAGAAGTAAGGTCCCTTGCTCCCTTATGAGTGCATATCAGATTGCAGCCTTAAATATCCCCTGAAATTATTCTACAAATTCAGTTCAGTTATATGAAGCTGGAATTGTTTGTTTGTTTACTTAATTTCTATACTGCCCAATAGCTAAAGCAGTCCTGTTGAAGGACAATGAAAGAATAGATGGATCTCAAACTGGTGCTAGAATGTAACACTATTTTTGGAAGATGCCCAATGTATTATGGATTCAGGGCACTAAAACAAATGCAAGTTTTAAACTATAGATATTAAGAATATTAAAATCCTAAATACTGGACCTTGAAACCAAAATGTAAATAACATTAGAAGACATAAAGAATTCAAATAAAAAGTTAAAAAATGTATGGGACAAATAGTGCATTGATTTTAGTGGGCTGTATTCATAAACTGGAAAAATAGATTCTTTTAATAAATGCTTCATGTTAGCTATAAAAAGTAGTGTAAGTCTTTTAAAGTAACAGTCATGGTTAGAATCATTGCATGGGGAAGGAGGTTCTTTGCCATATAGGGAAACAAATGATAGGATTCTAGCAGTGGAAATAGTCTGTCATCTATACAAATGCACCAGATTATATAGGTAACTATTTTTTAAGACAATGGTGAACAATGTAAAAAAAAAAACCCACCACCACCTTGAAACATTAGAATCACATTGACATTCTATCTTAATTTGGCACAATGGCTTCTCAGTATCAAGAACATTTTCATCAGATAATTTTATTTCATTCTGGTGGGGAAACGTAAGACCTTGGGTTAATTTATATTTTAGATCAGCCTGGTCCTTTTTTAATACTATGCCTCTGTCTCTCACTGAGCCAGCTCTCCCCACCCATCATGTTATACAGTCATAGTCGATGGAGAGAAAAAAGTCTAACCATTCTAAGCATTGTAGATCTTTATTATCTGAAGTGAAGGGAGAACTCCTACTTTGAATACTTCTTCAATTCTTCTGATATATCATCTTCCATGTTGCTCTGCTTGGCTTCACGTGCCATGGCTCGGTAGAGTTTGCAAGCTACTACTGCCTTCACCATAGCCTCCTTTCCGTGCTGCCAGAAGAACATGGCCATTTTTTGCCTTTTCATCAACACTGCCCAAACCAAGAGATCATTATATGGGTAAATAAAGCCTACTGACTCTTGGTCATCAGAGACAGTAAATTCATCTTTGAGCTTCTTCCTGGACTTATGAAGAATGGTTGATTTTTCCTGCAAGTTAATAAATAACTAGGTAAATTACTAGACCCCTAGCAGTCTGATCCCATTATCATTTGCTCAGTTCAGCTCAGGTTTGTGTGCCTTAGCACTATAAGCCATAATTGAACTAAGGATCATGAAAATGCATTTAAAAACATTAAAATAACAGCTGTGACATACAGGGACTCACACATTTGCAAAAGAACTGTAAAACATATGGAACAATTCTCACAAAACCCAAGAGCTGTGGCGTCATCTAGAATTCCTCTGTGAAAATAGCCCAAGGCTTGTCAACCACCCCAACAACCCACCCATGCTAGGTTGACACTTAACAGTTTGTACAAGCTGTGGAATCCACATGCTGCATTTGAGTCTTCAAGACAGCTGCTGCAACGAGCACAAGAAGAAGCCCTGCAGGAAAATTCACCCATGGTGGCTTCTCCTTACGTGTGAACCAGATGAGTCAGCCTCTCTCACATGCTCAAACTCTTGGGTCAGCAAACTAGATTTTTCAGCCAAGTGCTTTTTTAACTAACTGAATGAATAAACAAAGAATCTGGATACTTTGTATGGCTGGGCTGTTCTGATAAACTGGGAATGTGAGATGTTCTCAACAGATCCACTTCTGCTTCCCATACGATTATGCTGATGAAGAGGGGTTTTTGGTGTCAAACTGGACGTGATGCCCTAGTTCCAGTAATGCCAGGAAACATGAAACAAAGAGAAAGGAAAAATAGATCAAGTCAATATGATAAGCTTCAGTCTTCACTAAATGTTCTCACATTCATAGGCTCATAACTGTCCTTTCTCAAAGAGTTAAAAAATAAGGACCAAAACAATATATGACACATCCGTTTATCCTGGACTAGAGATATGAAAGCTTGGAATACAAAATGGATTTGTGAAGGGATACAAAGCACTGGGCACAGGCTGGCTTCCCCTCACATTTCTCATCCTTACATCCAACTTTTGTTATTTTATAAAGACACAATTGCAGAAGTATAGTAAGGTTGGGTGGTGAGTTCTAAAATTCCCTCTTTCTGTTGTTTTTCAACTAACATGTTTTTGTTGCTTCTATATAGCTGGAAAATGCACACTAAAACATGCACCTTAAAGTATTTGCCATGGTGTGTCCATATCTAGTATTTTAAAATTGCAGCAGTATAACCCAATGTTACATCTGGGTCTATGCTTTTTCTTCATTGCCAGGATCCTAAGGAAAGTCCAAAGATGCAGGCAGCTGTGTTGATCTGTTTCAACAAAGCAGTTTTATTTCCAACGGGAACAGATGCATTATCCTTCCAGCTTTTCTGAGGATTGAAGCTAAGCACAGCGGGAACAGGAAATTGTGGGAATGGGAGGGTGGCAAATTATGTCAGTGCCCCTGTCAATGCAGGGTCAACACAGGTGTGCCACTGCACACCTGTATTGACCCTGAAACATGTTTCTGGCCCCTCGGGTGTTATATCATCAAGTAACTGGCATTTTGCAGGTCCAACAAGTCAGATATGTCAACAGAGCACATGAAAATGATGCCATTGAAAGCACCTGATACAGACAATGTCTCTCCCCCTGGAACCCCCCAAATAAGCACCTGCAAAGACTTCATTACTCTTCCAATGTTCAGCCTTCCTCAGTGAGGAAAAAAAGACTGAAGCTGCACTGGGGAAGCGCAGGATGATTACAAATGGATGGCGATGTTATGTCCACCCCCTGTAAAACATGAGTGCAGGATCTGTGGAAATTCCACCAAAAATGCTCATCTGGAAGCACCCTCAACATGGGCGAGTGGTTCTTATTTCCAGTTCTGTTTGGACCCATGACAGCCCCCAGCTGTCACGATGTGTTCATGCTTGGCCATTTCCCCCAGACTACATTATGGACTACTCTCACGGGCAGATTTATTTATTTATGTAAAGCTTTTATATACCGTCCAACTATACAGCTGTGGCTGTGACCATTTCATGGAGTTTACCTTACGCTTCCTGTAAAGGCTGTTGTACAGAACTCTGAAATGCTTTCTTGTGTAGCTGCTCTGATAAGCTCCCCCAATCAAATATTCTATTACCAGCCCAATATCAATCAGCGTTACTGTATAGTCCACTGGAAGAGTACTCTGTAATACAAAAAAACTGATGTTTTATATTGCAATACATTTTGGCATATTTTCATTGTTTGAGAGTAGCTGTATTGCTTCACGGTTTTTGTGACTTTTTGCAGCAACTCTGGCTATAATGTAACTCAGTACAATATCTTCATAGGGAAGTGAAGTCAAGAGACATTGGCTTATCTAAGGCCATCCGGCATGTTCCGGCTACAGTGAAATTTGAACCATGGTTTATGGCATAGTATTAACATTTCATCCAGTCAGGACGCTTGAACACGTGAGTGATGCCACTTGCAAGGAAGGCGTGTGCTACTTTCAGGAAGCTCAGCAACCATTTCGGCACCAGCAGCAAGGGGGGCGGGGGGGCAGATGTTGTACAGCCCCAGTGGGTTCTGTGGGTGAGGGACACTTGGCTCCCAGAGCTAGGTGATTTAATGAACCTACCTTTATTTTATCTCCATTATCATTAGGGGAGCCAAGTAATATTAGTATTGACTCAAAGAACAGAAACTGCTAGAAGTTTGGTTACCTGTTTCACATCACAAACGAGTTGATGTAAAAGAAGATTTGTTGGCCCATGTTTCTGAAATTTTAAAAAGAAGGAGAATGAAGTAAATCCAAGAAAGGAGGAAAATGAACTTTTTTCCACCATTTAGGAACAAAAGATTCAGAAACATCACAGCAGCTTTCTTTGGCAGCTTTGTTTCTGTACATTGAATATTTTCCAGCATGTATCATTTAATCTATAAAATTCTGGGCTGAAATTTGCTTTGAAGAGGTAATAATAATAAAAAGAGTTCACAGTACGTTCTTCAGCTGCACTTCCTGCCTACTTTCACAACAGAACTGTCAGATGAGACTAACTAAACTCTAGGAAAAGACCATCATCCCCTCACCTCCCTCCTTGCCACTGCTTCGCTCACCTTCTGCCCACTCCAGCCTCCTGCTTAGTTTTAGGGGAGGCGTGTGAATCTGGTCACTTAAACGCAAGTGTGAATCCCCCATTTTAATCCCAGCTGTCTTATCAATCATTTCTCCCTCATAGCACTCTTTGGGATGAGATGGACAACATCCACTAAAGCCAAGAATAAGTTTGTTAGTCTGTCATGGATCTTTTCTTTGTTTTGGGCCTATGTGAATCTGTCCTTTTTCTATGTTTTCTATGAGTCTTTAAATGGAAGATGAAATTGGTTACAATTTGCTCTGGCATGGGAAAGTGCAAGCATGTAAAAAACAAACAGTTGTAAAAAGTACCATCAGGATAACACTGACGGAATGAGTCATTGTGTTTTCTTACATCTGTGCTGTTTGAAATGATTTAATACCTGGATCCTGCTAAATTCTCAAAATGACTGGGCTTGCATAACATGACAACCCATTGTGGCTTGTTATCCATGCTGGCAAGTTGCGTCATGCAAACCAAGACTGATTCCCAGAGAGTGGGTTGCTCTAGTGGTTGGTTGTCCAAACATGGGTAATGGAGCCCATTGTGCATGCTGGGAATTGGCTTGGAAGCAAAACTCATTGCCATTCTTTCCAATTTGCCCAGGCATCCAACAGTGCCAGCTACCTCACAGATGCTAAAGTGGCATTTGGGGACAGCTGGCACTGGGTTTGGCTGAAAGCCTTTTAGGGTCATTGTATCTTTTTGCCTTTTACCTTTTTTTTCTTTTTGCGATTGCAGAGTCTGACCTGACAGCTGGCTTTCATAATCCTCATTTTAAAGCCACCGACAGTCCTTCAGAATGTTTGAGCAGCACCTTGGATATGCTGTCAGTGGTGCCAAACATGTTTTCAACTTTTGGGGCACAAGCAATGTTTGCAACTGGATAAATTGCAGTTTTTTTTAGCTAAAGACTCAGTACAGCAATGTCTGTGAGGTTGTTTTTTTCTTAACAGGTGTCAGAAGGTAAGCTGTCAAATGAAAGCAAAGGCATGATTCTTGCTTGCAAAAAAAGTAGTCGGATTTACACCCCTTTTGCAGAAAGATTTGACAGCTAGTTGTCAAAACTCTGAGTTCTCTTTAACAGAGGGAACAGAGGGCATATACAGCTAAATGTTCCAGTCAGACTCTACCCACCCTGACAGCAGGTCCCCCCAACACTTGCTTAAATATGCACCTTGATATTTAGGGGTCTTAATGTCTGCACTTGCACAATGGCACTCCAGCACAGTTGCACAAGTGCACTAAAGAAAATTCTAAAAATATGTATATATTTTAAAGCATCCACAGTACTACTTCATTCGACCTTCAAATGACTTTTTCTACCCAGATAATTTCCAGCTTTGCTAATACCAAGACTACCATGTTTCTCTTTACTTCTGCCTAATAAGGAACCCATGTGCCTCTCTTAAGATTGCAGATGGATCTTGATAACTGCCGGACTTTCACTTCCAAAATGTGGATCAGCCTTAGCTTCTTACACCTCGGATCCTAAGGGTGAACTGAGACCTGAACCACCAAGTAGAGTCTAACCCAATTAAGTTGTAATCTCTGAATCTAGATGCTGATGTTTTAGCTACGACAGGGTTGGCAACTCCAGATATTTTGGCCTAGAGCTCCCATCAGTCCTCGTGAGCATAGCCAATGGTAAGGAAAGATGGGAATGATTGGCAAAAACATAAATTGCACACTTGCAATATAGCATCACACCAATGTTTCTGCCCTTTTTTGGTCTCCCTACCTCACCTCAGTTATCTGTTTTGTGTTTTACATAACATCCAGATTGAATTCTAGAAAACTCAGAATTTTGCTCACTATTTTGGTGGTCTAATTGAGATACTGCCCACTTGTGGATTTTGGTTGTTTTCTGTTGGACCAAGGCAGGTTCCTTTGCTATTTCTGTGTGGTATGATCTACCCATCCATGAATCTACATATCTAAAGGAATGAAGCAACCATGCTTTGTAAGACAGCAGAAGCATCTGTATATATTTTGGGTGTGCATCTACATGATGGACACTTACCAAGATGTATGAACAGAATTAAAAGAACTGCACAACTAGCTGTGTGTGCCCAAGAAGTATTCAGCTTTGTGTGTCTTGAACAGCATTCCCCTCCTTCCATTTCATATAGGAAAAGGCTTTTAAAAGTGAAGGGAGTGGTAAAAACCAGTCCGGGATACTGCAATGGAATAGGGTCTACTGTTCAAAGAAAAAAAATTGCCAAAATCCAACTGGGCATACCTAAAGTAGATGTTTGGCTACAGATCCAAACATCCATATGAAATACAGAATATTGAATTTTCCTGTAGTTACATTGAAACCAACCCTTAATAGCAACACATAAGACACATATTTAAGCGAAATATATTAGTATTCAGAGTTTTGGGTACTTACTGTATTGTACAGTTCTTCCAGCTGGAATATGGTAAGAAAACGGTGCAGATTCACTCCATGCTCTATGAGCAACTTCACAAATTCTACACGATCCATGATCAAAGCATTCAGCATTGCTTGTTCCAAGGAACCAACCTTCAAGTAGGGAACAAAAGGGGAGTTGAGTGGGGAGGGCTGATTGCTGTTTAATTTGCATCTTGTTCCTGATGCCTGAACTCAGATATAAGTCAAGCAACAGATTACAGAGAGCAAAAGCACAAGCTTTTACTATGAAAGCTTTCACTATAAAATTACCTTCCAGTGTTGTCCATAAACCAATATATGCTTCTTTGCAATGTCCAGTCTGTTCCAGACCAGTGCCAGATTTAACTGATCTGGAGCAGATAAATTTGTCCCTAGGAAAAAGCAAACCTTCTGTTAGATGACAAATATGCACCTCTTTCATTTCTGCCTCATAAGATGTTCTTGTCAATGGTATGCCTTAGAGAATGATGGAGAAAGGACCCAAGTACCTTTTAGGAGTGCAGTCAGGATTGCTGTATCAACGTCCTGGTGTTCTTCTGATTCTGCATCAAATATGGTTATCTGCCAACAGAGTAAAACAAATTACTGTAGGAAGTAAGGAAGCCATTGGACAGTTCAGGGCTTCTGTGCATGGCAAAGGAAAGGACTGATGTGGATAAATGAATTAATAACATGCCAGAAGTTTACAAAAAACCTGAACATCTTGGTTTAACTATTAAAAGTAGGGAAATAAATGAATGAATGTTGAATTACCACAGAGATGCCTCTAGCACGGCTGTGAAATGGATGGTGTGCCCAGTAAAGTGTGCCCAATTCACATTTTCCAGGCTGCAGTTGAATAGTATTATCATTATTACATTTGTAGCCCACCTTCTTTCCTATTGCCAGGATCCTCAGACAACTTACATAGTCCCCCTCATCTCCATTTTATCCTGACAACAATTCTGTGGGGTTGGTAATGCTGAGACGCAGTGACTGGCCCAAATGAGATTCATGGCCAAGGGGGACTGGAACCCAGATCTCCTGCATTCAACACTATGCTACACTGACTTTTTGCAAAACAGAAGCAATAGGATTGGAATTGCATGTGACTGAAATGTATACCTAGGGCAGAATAACTCAAGCACTACTCAGAGTCAAAGCAGACATTATTTTAAGTATAATTAAATATTTTAAATCACTTTAATAAATTCAATCTATTATTTTACTTGAGAAATTACAGGAGGGTGTGTCTGTATACACTAGATCAGGCCTGTAGTGTGGGAGGCTGATTCCCTCCCACTCCCATGCTGGGTTCCCAGTCTGGATCAGCCCTTCTGCCCATAATGCCCATTGTAAAAAAATGACAAAAGCAATGATCAGGTTCTCGTCAAAACAAGCCACCTAAGCATAAACATGCATAGTTTACACAATCACTACCTGACTAGAGTTTCTCATGTTGTCCAAACCTCGCTGACATGACTTGTGAAACCATAGGTTACATGGTTTGTTGAGCCTGCAACAGCCCATGACTTATTTGAAGTTTGTTTATCCCTTCAAAAAGTCATGCCACTGAGGTTCAGGTAACACAATAAATTGCAGCCAGGCAAAGATTTTGCAATTCAAGCCTGGCATATGACACAGCTCATAACAAGCCACTGTGGCTTGTTTTGGTCATGCAAACCAGCTCAGTATCTGTTGGAGCAGATAATATTTTGTGTGGTTTGCACAATGACCACATTCCACTATGGGTTTTTTAGCCATGGTTGGTTGTGTTGCCAGAAAGCACCAATTTCCTGATCCAGGTCCCACTGCCACAGCTTTTGGGGTTTTCCAAATAGAGCAAGGCTGGCATAACAAACCACCCCACAACCCTACCACAGGCTGTGGGTTCTGAATGGTTGTTAAGCACCCCAACAGTCCACTCTCACTGCATTCAGATGATATGAGATGAGAGCAGATGAGGATGATCATGCAAATCTGCTAATCTGAAACCAGAATGTACAGGGTGGTTAACAAGGAACTCTGAACCAGGCCACTGACTGGCAGCACAGAAAAGTCTTGTTCTGCAGTAACATCTTTCTGATGCATATCAGAAAGCCAGAATAATAGGAATGGAAGATAGGATCCTGGCTCAGAAGCCTACTGAAATGAGCTCCAGGAATGGGAAATAGATCCATACTCAGTCTAGGAACAAGAGAAGCTCCTCAATAAGATTAGGAAAGTTGCAAGAAGACCTTTAAGGAGTCTCTGCCTCCTCCAGAACCTTAATTTCCCTAAAACAGACATACTGAAGAATGGTTTCTACACTGGGGACAAGGCAGCATGCTGTAGGACATCTCCCATCCTGACAGGTGCCTTCTCTCCTCTTTTTTCCACCTTCTTTGAACATTCTCCCCATATAAGAAATGCATGATTCCATACTATATATGGAACCTGCAAGTAACTCCAATAACAACCGTGTTTCTTTTCTTTTCTCTTTAGTCAAGCTTCTCCAGGAATAAGAAGGAAAAAGTTTATTGTACTCAAAGTGGCCTTGCACATTATAACACGCAGCAATTACTGGACGGTCAACTGAACTGTTTTTGCAGTTCCAAATTCTGCATCATGCTTCTGCTGCAAAATGTCCTCATGCCACCTTCAGTTCTGCAGTGAACACATTGCTATTGAGCAAGAGCAGTTATGGCTACACTTCACCCTATTATCATTACTTTAAAGAGCATAATTTTAGTGAAATAACATATGAACCTAAATAAACATGCAGTGGCACTGTTTATCCTTAATAAAAGAATTCCGTGAATTCCTTGTACTTACAGAATCCCGGTGTTCCATGCACTCTGTTAAAATTTTAAATACGTGATGAGACTGTTTCGGCCCCAAACTGAAGGTGTTCTGAATCATTAATACTATCTCTCCCTTAAGCTGAGGGCTCAGATTCCTAAGAGAGAAATATGTGTACAAAAATATAATATCACAACCATAAATAGTTTCTTCCATTTACCTTAACATTATAAATACTTTCCAACAAATGAGTAACACACAAACCAGAGCATCCCCTCCCCCTCTTTAAATTATACAAAGGAATTCACTATAACACTAAACCAACCACGATAGTATCGCAACTGGCAACTAAATTGGTTTCAAGTCAATGTACTTGCTGGAACATTGACATATCTGTCCTTAGGGGTGAAAGATGACCTAAACTGAGAATGCTGTTGGAAACAAGATACAGGGCTGAGTATGCAAGAAATGTGCCTTCGGTGCAGCCTCTTTGAGTTTCCATTCTTCTGAATACAAGGACCTAAAGTCCTGTATAAGGAAAGGTTGCTGAGTTCAGATCACATGATAATTCATACTTAAGGGCTGAGAAAGAGTTGAGTGTGGGTTATTGAACAATAAGATGCTGCTGAAAAGAGTGTTACTGTATTGTCTGAATCCAGGTGCATTAACAAGCATGAAGAAAACCCATCGTTTATTGCTGGGCCGTGAACAATGGGTTGTTCACCATGGTTTGTTATCTTGGCTGGGTGCATACAGCATGACAACCAACACTTCAACAAAAACGACTCACGGTTTAATAACAACCCAAGCTCAACCCATATTCAGACCTTGAATATAGGTTATCTTGTCCTATGAATCCAATCAATGACTGGAACTATTTAGCTTAGGAAAATCTGGAATGCCATTAAACATAAGAGACGTGCACAAAATAATGCCTGGCATAGAGGAAGTGGACAAGGAGAAGCCTTTTTCTCTCTCATAACACTAGAAATTTGGGTTATCCCTCAAGCTGAAGATTAGAATACACAGGGCACACAAAACTAAGCCCTTCTTAACATACTACATAATTAAACTTGGGCAGCTTTTAAAGGGTGATAAGACCATCAGTGTCTGTTAGTTGTACTGGATATATACTGGGTCTAGATAGTATCAGGGGAAGTAGGCCTTTCAATCCCAGTTGCTGGGCAACATGAGTCAGAGGATGCTTTCTACCAGTGTTTGATCTGAGGGCATCCCAAAGACAACTGAGTAAACAGAATGCTTTATTATGGCTTCTCTTATGTCCTTGGTTTCATTTTTATATTTAAACATGCAAGCAGCCAGAGGCAGCAATAGAAATGGACCTGAGTCTAAAGGGTTCTAAAAAGAACCATAAGATTCACAGGAGAAATGATGGGTCAACAATTGGCTGATTGCATTATAGTCTGCCAGGCACTAATTCCTTTTGTACAAATTCTAAAAGAATAATGCCTTATGAATACTGCTCAATACTTAACATGATTAACTTAGAAGTTTAAAAAATATAGCAGTGAACATGTCAAACCTGGTAACATAAACAGTTGAAAGAGGTGAAACTGGGCAGACAGATAGACTGAGGACCTGACAATATGGGATTCCTGGGAATGTTGTCCTCAAAGAATCTCACACTACCAGGATCATAATTGGACCATCAGCTCAGCTTTACTGCTTTTGCTATGAGCTGCCCCACTTCTCTAGAACTCCTCTGTGAGGGCAAAAAGGGAAAAAATGTGCATCTCAGATTTAGCAAGCACATATTCGCAGCTAGCCTTCAATCAAAGGAAGAGCAGCGAAATAGCCTATTGCAAAGTGGGTACTGCGGAAAGGGCCTGTTTAAAAGCACAGCTGTGCTCCTCCTCTCTCCTTCCAGCAGGGTGAGAAGCTGGGATGCACAACAGGAGGGAGCGTCCCTCTAATACTTAAGAGTCTTACCGCATCTTTAAAGCAGGGATGGGACAACTGTGGGACGCCAGATATTGTTGGACTGCAGTTTCCAGCATACCTGGCAAATGGCCATGTTAATTGGGGCAGATGGAAGTTGTAATCCAGCAACATCTGGTGGAACACAGGTTCCCCACCCTAGGCTTAAAGAAAAACTAGTTTAGAACTGAATGCAAGATCTCCTGAGTATACTGTTATTCATTATGATGTGCACCACTGCTGCATTTTTAAACATGTAAAGACTTGTTTTACAACATGTCGTCAAACAATGCTATAACTTGAAAGTACTCACATCACATCGGCTGTGTGTTTATGAGTAAAAGCAAGAAGGTCAGCAGCTCGACCAGTTCCCTCAAATACTACTATTGGGACAGCAGGTTTATCCGTCACGTATTCCCGCACTGTCAGGATCTCATTGGGACCACCTTCCACCAGCAGACCAACTAAAGGTACTCCTTGGCTCATTCCTATTTCATAGAATCATAGAAAAAAGTGAGTCAGAATTGGACCCCCGGCTCCAGCCAGCTCCACTCATGTAATCCCCAACATGTGGTTGTCCAACCCACACGTTTTCAAACCACACAGAAACTATAAGCAATCTTTTTGAAGGAAACAAGTATAGTTTATTTGCTTTGGTGTTCATAGCAGGCAGCTTATTAGATCATGTATTCCCACCTCATGTGAGAGAATCTACAGGTTTTAATAAGTAGTTTTATTGTTGATGAAAACCTTTTTGGACTGTTTACTTAAGAACTCAGTGGAAAAACCAAAACACATGGTGAGATCTACATAGATATTCTCAGTTAAAGCAATTTAATACTGGCTGGAAGCAAGTAGTTTCATAATAAATCCAATATAATGAATTTATTCAAAACAATTTAATATGAACAAGGAAAGGATATGCATAATATTAACACTGAACTATTTGTTTCTGGATCTTGTCTTTAATGCAAAATAAAAATACAAATGCACACTAAATTGTCATTAAAAGGCTCTGAAACATAGTGATCTCTTTCAAGAAACTGCAATTTTGTTGTAAGTCATCACCATTTTAATCAATTTATACAGAAATGAGAAAAGTACACAGCACAAGAGCAGTGGCTCCTAAACCAATAACTAGTTTCAAACTGTGATCTTTTTGAAGTCTGTGTAGTTTTATTTCAATAAATAAATAAAATAAATCACCTCTCAGAGAAGGGTTGGAAAAAAACATCCTTTTACGGAAGAAACAGAGAATCAGGGTTACTCACTAGTATGTATTTTCTGCAGTGACAGATACTTCTCCAGATTTCTCCTGAGCTTCATCTCATTGCCATACTTGCCGACTGTGCCATCATCAGCCAGTATGAAGTGGGAATGCATGCTGTTGAGGGTGCTGAGCTTGCTGAGCGGGTTGCTCAGTGTCTGATACAGGGATACTACCTGGGAAGAATCAAAGCAAAAACAGTCCCTCCAAGGCGTGGCAGCATGGTCATTACCAGATGGGGAGAATGCCCTCCTGGGCACATCCCACACCTGACAGAATATCTTCTTATCGTCTAATAGACAGCAACCTATTCTGAGTTATTGTCTCATGACAGTATTTTTGTGGTGAGATAGCAGATCTCACTGAAAAATTCATTTATTAAATTTATGATAGAAGCATAGAACACTACAGTTGGAAAGGGCCAGAGGGCTGTTAGGTCCACTCCCCTGCTCAGTGCAGGACTCCAAGTTAAACCACCCTTTTCAAATGGCTGTCCTGCCTCTCCGTGAAAAATGGCACTCAAGGCCATTGCTTGGTAGTAAGGCTTTAAAATAATAAATGGACCTTTTTGCTAAGTGATGTCACAATCTTCAGATCATGATCCTTTCAGATAGGTTTACTATTGCTTTGAAAACCCCATTTGTGATCCAACTCTTACGGCGTAATTTCCTGACCTATCCCCACATAATGGAATCATGATAGTCTAGAAGCAGTGGGACAAGATATGGTCGTCCAGCTATCAGAGCTTGGTCTTCCTTTTACATTGTTTTAAAAATTCATGGAAGAGATATGCTCTAGCAAGTTGTTATATCTTGAACAACGAGACAAAATAAATAGACACATAAGCAACAAAATGGCAGGTCATTACTTCAGGGTGTGGTTTCATAGTGTTTGCCCCCTTTCTTAGCAAGCAAGGAATTGCATAACCATCCCCTGCAAAATTTTAGTATTTCCTCAAGGGAAAAACTTCATGCATCACTCAGAAGTGATTCCCACTGAGTTCAAATCTTTCCCACAACATTACTACCATACCTAATTTTGGACATCACAAACTAGACCTATTTTGGGAAGAAGGAGGAAAATGCATACTGTTCTTTTGCCATAAAGGAAATGTATGCTTTAAGATTTCTTTTTCAAAAGCAGATAGTTTAAAATCTACCATTATGTATAAAAAGGTAAAGGTAAAGGTTTCCCCATGACATTAAAGCCTAGTCATGTCTGACTCTAGGGGGCAGTGCTCATCTCCATTTCCTGGCCGAGGGAGACAGCGTTTGTCCGCAGACAGTCTCCGTGGTCATGTGGCCGGCATGACTAAACACCGAAGTGCACGGAACGCTGTTACCTTCCCACCGAAGTGGTACCTATTTCTCTACTTGCATTTGTATGCTTTCAAACTGCAAGGTTGGCAGGAGCTGGGAAGGAGTACGGGAGCTCACCCCACCTGCAGATTCAAACTGTTGACCTTTTGATCAACCAGCCCAGCGCCTCACCAGTTTAACCCACTGCGCCACCGCATCCCTACCATTATGTATAAATATGTACAAAACCTACATTAAGTTATAGGTAGATTTTCCAGTTGACTACAGAAGGGAATGTGAACAGGTCCAGAAGCTAAACTTTTAAATATAGAACTATTAATACTGTGAATTTTATAATCTATGAACTTTTAACAGATTGCTATCATTGGTCTAAAGATATATCATCTTCAGTAAATGAGCAATTACCGCAGCCTTGTGGTATTTGACAACTGGCCTAGCAGCCTTAGGCAATCAGAAATTTAATTCCAGCAGCTGAGGGGTATGGCAACGGATGGATGAGTTGGTCTGTTGGTCCCTGCAGGTCACAGCAGAAAACTTAGAAACCAGGAGGGCTGACAGAGCTGCAGCTAATTGTTCCATTTCTCATCTGCTTAATAGAATGGCATTTTATTTTACTAGAATGGTAAGAAGCTAGCAACCTGTTTAACCATGCTAGCAACCTCTTAGGTGGCTAAAGAGTTTATTTACAAGCCTGAGTTTCTTTATCATAACTAAGCTTTAATACATACATTTTAGCATATATCTAAAACTTGGAGTTAATGGTGTACAAATTGTTGCAAACACTTTATAGCTTAACATTTCCACCATAATTAACTCCACAGTAAAGCTCCCAAAGATAAAAGTTGGACTTAGTTCTTCTGTATGTAAATGCCTACTGAAATGAATGATCAAAGGTAAAATTCTCAGCTGCTGTGTAGATTAAAGCACAAACCTTATTTTATGATCCCCTATCTTGAAAGTACATCATAATTTCCTATTTAAATAGATTGAAAAGGGACACGATAATAAGGCTGTTTCCAATTTGGAAGCAGGACACATGCATTTAAGAAAGACAAACAAACACCCTTCTATTGCCCTGGAAATAAGATTTAAATTATTCATAAATGCATATATATGATATTTGTTTTAGGAGCAATGCCTTTCATACAGCTCCAGAGTAAACCTTGCTACTGATAATCTTCAAATTTACAGGAGTTGTGACCCAGATGTACTCCCATATGATTATATGAGAACCATTTTAATGGACAGAGTAAACATGGATCATAAGACTCAAGTTCAAACTACATCAACAATAAACCTTACCAAATTACTTTGACACTTTTTCTCAGTTTCCAAGATATTTTACAATGCTAGTTTAAGGGTAGAATAAGGACAACTTTATCTATGTCTAGAAGGAAAGCAAATTACATATACAATAATCAAGCAAGGAGAGGTTGAACATAAGAACAACCATGCTGGGTCAGACCAAGGGTCAATCCAGTACAGCATTTTGTTTACCCCAGTGGTTTTCAACCTTTCAACGGCTGGGAACTGGCAAAAACAGGAAAACTACCTCAGGGACTACTGAGGCACAAATAAAAAGCACCATACACATAATACAGTATTCTATGCATTAGTTTCCAAACACAGTACCAAAAAAATTTTGAAAATTCTCCAAAACAACCAGAAACCGAGCAACAAAAAATACCAACCAAAGAGCAAAATACCAGCTGCTCCCAGCCGCCTCCCAGTGAGCCATCTCTCCCCTGCCTGGCCCCCCTGGTGGCACTGGCGCACCCCCCACAAATGCAGTCCTAACCAAGGAAGAGGTGCACAGCCCTCTCACTGGTCCATGGCGAGAGGGATGCAGCTGCCCCATGGACATTTCCTACAGACCAGCGCCAGGCCACAGAACAGTGGTTGCAAACCACTGGTTTACACAATGGCCAAACAGGAAACCCACAAGCAGGACAAGATCGCTGTTGCACCCGTGTTCTACAGCAACTGGGTATGTGGGCATACTGCCTCTGCTAATGCAGTATAGAGCCTTCAGGACTAGTAGCTTTTGATAGCCTTCTCCTCCATGAGTAAAGTAAGCCCAATACTCTTTCGAAGCCATCCAAATTGGTGTCCAACTTCTTGCAGAAGTAAATGGCAGCTATGCTCTCGGTGAAAAAGCACTTCCTCTTATCTGTCCTGATTCTCCCACTAAGCCATTTTAAAGGTTGATTCCAGGTTATAGCATGATGGGAAAGGGAGAAAAATATCTCCCTGTCTACATACATTATGTATTTTGTACACCTGTGTCCTGCCTCCCCGTACTTGCCTTTTCTTCCATAGTAAACAGTCCTAGATGTTCCTCGCAAGGCAGTCGCTCCAGTTCCCTGATCATTTCAGTTGCCTCATTCTGCACTTTTTCCACCCCTACAATATCCTTTTTTCAGATGTGGTGTCTAGAAGGGTACACAGTATTCTACGTGTGATAGCTCATAGATTTGTAAAAGGGAGTATGGTCTTGACAGCTTTATTGTCATTAACGAATTGGGTCTAACAACAAGTCTGCCTCTTCCACAGCAGCTCCACACTGGGTTGACATAATTGTCAAGCTGCCCATTAAAACCCCAAGATCTCATTCTTGGTCAGTCACAACTAGCTCAACTTGTGTCAGTATATACTTGACATTTTTGTCCCAACATGCATCAATTTACCCTGCAAACAGTATTTTCCTTTTATTGCCCATTCTCCCCATTTTTGAGAGAAGCGTTCGAAGCTCATCATAATCCCCTTTTGCTTTAACGACCTTTATTGCCACTTCACTACTCAGCCCAGATTTATTATAATTAAATTGAAAAGTATTGGTCACAATGCAGATCTTTTATGGGACCCTACTGTTTGCATCTCTCCATATGTATTCCTATACTCTGTTTTCCCTGACACATCTCCTACTCCAGAGGAGATCTCCTGAGCAAGAGGGAGAAAGCCCATCTATCTTTCCCCTCATGCTTTAGGGGATGTCTCTGAGAGCTGTGGCAAGTTGAAATTGGCTCATAATTGCAGCTGTAAATGAGAGGAGCCCCACTCCTACCCACAGTGTCCCCCTGGATACCACCAGGAGGAATTGGGAGGGGGCAAGGAGGCAACGAAGAAACTAAGCCCCCCCGATGGGCTCAGTCCTCTCCCAGGCTCACCATTGGTGCTTGGCACATAATGGCAACTCATCATTATGATTTACCACAGTGGGTTACCATTATCTTTGCATGTGCCCATTCTAGGTGAACTTCTGTTACTGCAGCTTAGAGCAATCTTCAAGCATTTTGTGGGGATTTAATTCTCTTCAGTCACCCCTTTCAACTTTGTTTTACTAGGTCTCTTATTTGAGGGAAGCTTCCTGTTTTCTTAACAAATGTAACTTTGTTTGATTTTGTAACAAATTTCCAATAATAATATTTTGGAATATTAATAAAATTAATGCTAATAAAAGTAATATTTGATTGATACTAAATATAATTTAATATTAATACATATTAAATCTGGCAGCAATGGCATCACTGTTTCCAATTGAATCAACAACATGTATCTCTCCTACTAGCTCCTGGATGACATCATTTTGAATTAAAACCAAAATTGCCTCACCGCTGGTCAGTTTCATGACCAACCATTCTAGAGTCATTTAAGGCATCTAGAAAGTCACCTCTTTGTCATGACTGGAACATGTATTCATCCAATCAGTGTGGAGATAATTGAGGTCACCCCTTGTTACAACACTTCCTTGCATAGAGGCTTCCTGATTCCATTTTCCATCTCAAGTTAACTCTGAACTTTCTGGTCTGGAGGACAATAGCACACCACTAAATTAGTTTGGAGCCAGGTATTGTCACTGCTAGTGCTTCCGTGGGGGAGTCTGCCCCTTTTCTAGTGGTTTCTAGGTTTTTTAGACTGTTCGATATTATCTCCACTGACTTACAGAGCAACAGCTCCTCCAGGTTGTCCATCCTGGTTCTTCCTATAAAGTTCATCTCAAGAGGTGACTGCACCCCCAAACTTTCCTCCCATTCCACTCTCCTCCATGAGCTAGTGGGCTCATATTAGCTTCAGGCACTTTTGAATTACTCTGATTGCTTCATTTCATTCCCCCTCACCAGATATAAATCAGTAAGTTGCAATTTATTATGTAAAAAGTTACAACCAACCAAGTCTTATTTCAGGCTAAACAGCAGGTTATCTTGCAAAGCATTGCTACAAAAGCCTCAACTTGTTCAATATCCTGCCAAGCCAGCTTCTGATGCTAATACAACAAAATAGAGATTTGGCATCAAACTGATGAGAATGGCTGAAGTACATGCATTTTGGCCACAGGTGCTAACAAAGCTTCAAGATGGAGCCTTCCCTTGCGGAGTCTATTTGGCAGCCTTTCATTTAGAAATGGATCCTCCTTTGTCATTTAAGGTCTATTTCTGGTAACCCTTAACACCCACTCCTTTCTCCTTCTCCTCTTTGCTCTGGCTCAGCATTCCCATAATTTCACAAGTGCCTCTTGGACTATCAGTGCCATTCTTACCTATGTCCAGTGCAGTGGCCTTGAAGTCTAAGCTGCACGTTCCCTCTCTTTGTCTGGTTCAGAATCAAATCGCACTTCTTTTTAGGGCACTTCCACAGAGGTGCTGGGATAAAGACCTACATCCAGTCTGACTCTGGGACAGGGGCAGCCCTAGTCACTTCATGAGAAGCCATAAACTAGGGCAGTGGGGGTGACCCTATGGCATGTGTGCCACAGTGAGCACCCCGAGCCCTCTCTGTTGGTATCCGAGCCCAGTCAACCCAGCATCGCCCCAGCAGCTGAGCATTGGATAACAGCACACAGAGGGCCCATGCGCATGCTCAGAAAGGAGTAACAGTGCCAGGTAATGACATCACAGGCTGCGACTCATTAGCCGCAACTAGTCTGAGCTTTCACATGGCCAGTCAGTGCGCCGCCAATGAGAGAGAGAGAGAGAGAGAGAGAGAGGGAGAGAGAGAGATTTGCTTAGACTGGCTGTGAGTTGTTTTTTCTAAACTAAAACCTCAGTTTTCAGGGTTTTTTGTAGTGTTAGCACTTTGCGATAAATAAGTGGGTTTTGGGTTGCAGTTTGGGCACTTGGTCTCTAAAAGGTTCTCCATCACTGAACTAGGGAATAGATGGGTGGGGGGTGACCCGATTGGTTCTTCTGGCCCTCGAAGCAGCTTTGATGCCACTGAACATGCCTTACTTTTGGAGAGTCTCTCTGTAACGGGACTAGAGGGCACAGTAATGCAGTGGCACCTCCATTCTGGGGCATGGGCACAAAAGGTGTTACAAGTGGAGGCTTTTGTTCCATCCTTAACAACTGGGTGTCTCGTCCCTCATTCTTTGCAACATTTGTATTGTCAACACAAGGATAACATAACATTTCTACCTCTGTTTTCCAAAAGCTGATCCCAGGAAGGCAAAACAAAATACAAAGGGTTCATTAACTCACATCTTTCCCAATTAGGTCCTTCTGGTTTTCAATTATACCCCAAGGGGGGATCCCAACAGCACAAATCTTTCTTAAATGTTGAGAAGCATGGATTTTCAATGCATCTCCCACATGCCTGGACACTCCTAGACAAAGTAATTGTGATTAGGAAATAGTTGGCATTTACCAATAGAGGCATTTGCAGCAGGACTCTGTGTGTGTGTGAGAGAGAGGGGGTCTCTATCCCTTAAAAGAAGCCGTGCAACTGGTGGAATCACTTCAGAATTATTATAGGTATTCCACATGTAAATATTCCACAATAACGTGCAGTTGTTTCTTGGGTAGTGCACATAAGCCAACTAGATTTCTTCAAGATAACAGTCCTATTCCCAGAAAAATGAAATATTACCTTGCTGAAATCATGCAGTATTTTAACATCATGCATCAAAGCAGGTAGCAAGTGCTGTGTTGAACATAGATGCAGAAATGCTATTGCTGCACATTGGATCTCTGAACCAGTAGCCAAGAGTGTGTGTGTGTTTGTGTAAAAGCCGGGCGTTTTGTCTGAGTTTCTAAAGTGGGAATTGTTTTAAGTTCACAGCAGCATTATCACTTAAGGTGCATGCTTTAATTTTGTACCACTTATACGCTTCATAAAGTGTGATACTGTGAGTGTTGCCCCAACATCCTGTCTGAAAGCTGAGAGAGCTGCTCCCAGACATTGTAGAGAGGACTGAGCTAGCTGCACCTATGATCTGACTCCATGCTTGACAGCTTCCTGTGTTTCTATGCTCCTAAGAGATCACATTAAAGTAGAAGAAGAAAAAAGACTGTACCAGTGTTGGTGCCTTCTGTTAGTATCCATGCTCCTGTGGTCTCAGCAGCTTTGGTCAAGCCTTTGCTGAAAAGCTGTTTAAGTTTAGATGGAAGTTTGAAGTTCTGGATGCCACCATGAACAGAAATGACCAGTTTTGGCAATTCCATCTGCCATTCTTTCACCATGAGTTGCAGCAACTGATCCGGTTTGGTATCATAAGAGGTTCTGATATACTGGAATAGAGGGACATAAATAGCCATGGTTGTTAGCACATGTACACAAATGTTGATGAGAAAAGAAAACATTACTTTTTCAGACAGAAGATAGTGCCTCAATTCTAGCCTCTTTGGATGCAAATTTAGTTCATTGCATTGTATTTCTATATTCCACAATACCCAAGGATCTAGATGTGATAAAAGATAATATAAATGTTTTGCCATTCGAGGATTTAAAATAGTTTGAAAACAAGGTAAATGTGATTAACAATAAAATTGCCAGAACCAGATTAAGAAAAGCAGCAGCAACGATGATGACTCTAAAATGCCCCATCACATGTCATCAAAAGTCTGGGAACAGAGGAAGCATTAGGTTGCTGCTAAACATATGATAATGTTTGTGCTAGATCATCCTTACTGGGGTGAGCATCCCACAGTCAGGGGGCCACCACTAAGAGGGTCTTCTCCCTAATTGCTACCCTCCAAACTGGCTCCAGAGGAGGAACTCTGAGGACAATATTGAATGTTGATCATAGTGTAGGGGTATTTAGTAGCTTTCATATATTTTTCTCTGTGGGAAAATAAGTAAGCTTACAGAAATATTCAGACACTAAAATCACAGTCAGCATAGTCTAATGTTGCCTCACTTTTTCCTTCCTGACATAAAAACAAAAATGGAAATCCATTTATCATGGTGGAATAAAAAAGGTGCAATCACTGACCTTATTAGTCTCTATCTGTCTCATCACTTAGTTGAACATGGTTTCTCCCTTAATTTAAAAGCATTGCACTTGAGTTGATATGAAATAGCAGGGACGCTTCTATAATGCTTTATCTATTTCATACATGCATGTCCTTCCTGGATATTGCATTCCTCAAATCATAAGGAACCTGGCGCAAACTCAAAGTTATCCTTTCAAGGAGGTAGCCATGTTCGTCTGTTGTAGCAAAAACAATTAATGTGCCCAAACCTTGGCATGGTAGGTATGATCACTATCTTGGAAATTGATAGTACCAAATGCATCAGTGGGGCTTGTCACTGTGTCCATTTCGACAGACCATTCCTTATTCACATTCGCCTTTGCAGGCCAATCATAATCTAACCCAATATGGTCACCAATTAGTCGTCCACAGCAACATCTCAAATAAAAGAAAACAAGAAAGACACTAATTACAGACTCCGTTCAATGAATGATGTGCTAGTGCGTACTATATATGGACACTGAGTTGCTCACATTAAGGTATTGTACTATAATGCTATTATATATTTCACATGTTTAACTGAAATCCTGAAAAAATAGTCCACCTATCTTGATCAATATCTTTTGATGCCTGGAAGGCCTTAGAATTGCAACAGAGATACACATCCAACATTATCACCTCAGGTATTTCTAAATCCTCAATGAATTCAAGGAAAAAATGGGGAATTTTTCAGTCTTTGCTACATAGAACAATAGGATTTCTATAGCTCCAGTCTGTCTCAACCATTCTGTTATGAAGGACAAGCAGATGAACTTCATTGTGCTTAATGGAAATACATGAATAAAATATTCCCGTTTCTTAAGTATTAATAGCAACTGGAGAGCTGCCTGATTTGGATCAGGACCACCAGGGGAGGAGCAGTAACCAATATAGTCCCCTTATTCAAATCCTCCCTAAACCTGCTATTTGTCCCATGGAACAAATGCCAGCTTCAGAAGTGTGTGTGTGTGTGTGTGTGTGTGTGGGAGGGGAGTTTAAACCTTCACCTGACCACTCCAGCCATTGATTCTACATTTGAATCAATGGCTATTATTCAGACTTAAAATTAAAACTGGAGATTCCATTAAAGAAAATCTCTTACGTATAATTTAGTTTTGCACTAACTTGTCCAAAGACACCAGGAGAGCCTCCATTGCTGAATGAGGCTTTCAGCCCAGGTTTCCTTGGTTTAAGTCCAGGCCAGAGATCGGCAGCTTGTGGTCCTCCTACAACTCACATTAGCACTAGCTAGCATGGTGAGGGCTGATGGGTCAAGAAACTGATGGGTCCAGAAACTCTGGAAAACCACAATTTCCCCACTATTGTTATAGAGCAAACCATCTCTAACCTATGCGACTTGGCCTACGGACAGCTATTTAATCATTTAAACAATAGGTCCCCGCGGCACATGTATGTCTTTGCAGCTTTGCAGCATGTAGCTTAACATCCAAAGGAGGATTTTTAGCAAATCTGTTGATAGCTAACGAAATATACAATTACCAGTTTTATTACTAGGGCAGACATATATAGTAATTGCATCCTCAATTGCCCATTCTTTAGTTTGCAATTATCCGCAGACTTACCGGATTAAATTCTGGCATACTTGGCATCCTTCAGGACATCTAGAAAAAAGCATCCATTAGAATGACACTTCCATACTTGAATTATTTTACATGAGGGTGTCATTCATAAAACACACTGCATGCTGTTTAGCAAAAGACAATGGATTTTTTGCTTGCATTGCGCACTGAAACTTTGAGCATAGCTGTGAGCTGCATTATCCATTATAGGTACCAGCCACTGGTGCAGGGAGGACAATAGAGAATGTATGGCCCCTGTTTCATCTTTCATCATGTACAAGCATAGATTGTGCTGACCAGGGCTGCTGTTAATTTCAGAGAATCTCCCGGGACCTGCATTCTAGTGGTAGATGGGGCCAAGGCAAAAGGGGTGAAACCAAAAATACAAGAAGTGACAGGCTATGTACTGCCAGTGACTGCATTTAAGCATTGAAGAATGCACAGAAGGCAGAAAACCACCAAACAATTGGCCATCAGGAGAAAGGGATGAGACCTGTGAAAGGACATATGGCCAGCTGGGGAGCCCTGGAGGGCGAAATTGGAACCATGAGAGGGCCAGATTTGACCTCCAGGCCTGATGGTCTCCGGGATTCCTGTAGGGTCTGCATGCATAACTTTAGTCCCCCACAGAGCCCCATGTATGCAGCCCCAAATGCTGTTGAACTGGTTGACTTTTCAAAAAAAGATGTGCTGCTTCTTTTACATGCAGTGCCAGACAGAAGCAGCTCATTTCTACATGCAGACAATGCTTGCTAGACTAAGACATCTAACTCCAAGGAAAGAAATATCATGTTGCACAATTTTATTTTAAAATTCTTTGCAAAGGCAAGTCATTCATTACAGTGCTTAATTGCAAAAACAGCACAAGAGAGAATCACAGTTTTCAATTGAAATCTGGTTCATGTTAGTACCAAAGGTTCCTTAGAGAAAGGTTCATATGTGAAAATGCAAAAGTAACACCAGAACAGCTTCAAAATCAGACAAAAAGGTCACTGTTTCTAGTTTCCATTTTCTAAATATGGTTACAGTATTGATTTAAACAATTAATAAGAGGTACAGCATTGAACCAACTCAAATCATTAAAGAATTTATATCATATCAAAGGATGCAAAAATCAGAGATCTTAAAATCTTTATAGTATCAGTTACATGCAACATGTAAAATGGCAATCTTAAATGTAAATTACCCTTTAATGAAACTAGTTTTAAATTTGAGTTGGTGTGTTATCTCTATTGGCCAATGCATACAACTGAGCAAATAAGACAGTTGTCCTAGGCAATTGAACCAACTTGACATAAAACATAAAATAGTTAATTTTTACATTCCCTATTTTTTTTCACCTTGGCTGTATGCCAGATCTCCCATAACCTTTCTGCATTGTAGCTGCCACTCCTAGGACCCTCTAGATGCTTTGGGCTTCAACTCCCGTCAGCCCCAGTTAAAATGCCTAATGGTCAGGAATACCGTTGGCTGTAGTCCAAAACATCTAGAGGATGCCAGGTTGAAAAAGGATGCTTACAGTGCCACAGAAATGTCTGTGTGTCTTATAATCCCTCAAGTGACTTGTGACAAAGGTATTTATTTTCTTCCTTCAATATTTTAGCAAACTGTAGAGTAGCCCAACATTCCATTCAATTTATGTAATCTATCTAGAGATCCTGATTGCATATAAGATGGAATATATTTTTATTATATACTTGAATAAATAACCAGGTGACCTTCAGATTTTTTGGACTTTATCTCACACCAGCCCCAGCTAGTTTGGCCAGTGGTTAAGAAAGATGGGAGTCCAAAACATCTCAATGTACTTGCTAGTACAATTAGAGAATACTCATGGAATATATACTGGTAATATATCACTTGAATTATCCTTTATAAAATGATACTCTATGAATCCTACCACTTTAAGGATAGGAAGAAAAAGAGCAGGAAGTTACAAGTTAAAATATGGTTACAATCTGTTCTCAAGAGTTGTATTTATCTTTGCAGCAGATGGAAATGTTTGTATTTGCTCATATAATGCTGACATTTAAAAACTGTGAATTACATGTTCTTTATAGAATTTCCATCTTCTTGTTCTATCTGCTATATTGTACAATCCAGTCAAATCAAAACAAAGTACCTGTGAGGATCTCTGGAACTTGGTATGATTTTAGCACATTCTCTTTTACTGAATACGCCTTCAATCCAAGATTTCTGGGACTAAACAGAAATATTACATTTCAAAAAGACATATCTATACAAAGACAAATTATTTACATATGCACTATCTTTTGAAATTCCCATCTACCAACAATTCAGAAACTTCTTTAAATACCCTTGACCTACTATTAAAATGGAAAAACAGTCAAGTAGCAAAAAGCAATAGCGGCTTCCAAATGAACTCCCTCATACACTCAGTGAGTGAATGGCTACTGATCCCATTTACAAGCTATCCACACCTTCCCCACATCCTGAGTGCCGTATGAGGTCTACTGGATATCTGAAAAATTATAGCAAATGAGATAGATTTACTGATATTTAACTTAGTAAGTAAACACAGTTCAGCACAAAGCATCCAGAAACCTCTACAGAAGCTGCTCATTCAATCAGGCTTCTTAATGAAGTCAGAGTAGAAAAGGGATGGAGTGTTTGATGGCCTGAGAGGAGTAGATGGATGCTTCCTGCAATCAGCAGGATGGCCTGCCAGAATACTTCCTGTTCACATGTTGGGGTGACATGTACTTGTGCAGAGGGCAGTTATCTGTACAACAAAGTGTGGGGCTGGATCACTAGCCCCATCCATGGCATGAGGCAGTCTGGCTAGTTTCATGCCCACCTTACATATGTTGAGCACTGGCATCTGACTCATCTATTTGCCCCATGCACAGAGTGTCTTTGCCTGATTTTTAAGGACTTGCTCTTTGCTTCTGTTCCACAGTCACATTCAGCAACACACACACACACACACACACACACACACACACACACACAGAGCAATTTGGGCAGCATTTTTGGAAGGTTGAGGGGAAGAGGAGGAATGGAGGTCTGCTTCTATTACCCAGTTGCACAAACTTAAGTATGGATCTAACCCGAGATTATTGAATGGGTATACTGTTTCCTTGCTGTACAGACTAGAGCCAAGTACTTTAATGTACAAGATGCAATCAGATACAATGATGAGCCAAGGTTTATTGTTACAGGAATGAGCTGCAGCAAACCGTGGGTTGGCATACTCATAAGGAACTGAGAAGGTTTTACTGTCATTGTGGATTAACCACCATTTAAGACCAAATCACAACAAACTGTGCTTGATCCTAACAAGGTATGAAGCTGACTTGTTTAAAACATAGTTAAGCTTAAACATAGTTTGTCTGAATTTGGAAACAATAAGAAGCTGTGTTTAATGAAACACAGAAGTGAAAGTTCCCAGTCTTTTTCTTAGAGTCATGCTGCAGTGTGTGAGGCAAGATAAAAGCCTGAAACTATCTGTGGCTGTTCCTGTTACAGTAAACCATGGATGGCTGTATGTCCAAATACAGCCACCGTGTTTATGCTTTTTGATGCATGAGTGAAGTGCAAATGCTTTAATTCTTCTAATAAACAGAAGATTTTTAAATTGTTGTATTAAACTCAACATATTAGTTACTTAATGTCACTCAGAAGAAGCATTCTCTTTTAAAACTAAATTAAACCTCAATTTGCTCATTTACTCAACCATAAATGTGTTGCCAAACATAATTACTTCAAAGCAAAAATCATGACTAACAATTATCAAAATGCTTGAGGATTCAAATCACTGGTTATTGCTTCTTGGCCGTTTCAATGCCTACAGATGGTTGCCTCTAGAGTAGCTGCTTCTGCAGAATGAATAGGGGTGTTTTAGTTTTTTCAAAGCAGAGAATCCCAACATCAGGGGTGAGGGTGGCATTGACAGTGTTGTCATTTTTTTCATCGTATAAATGTAGATTGAGGCTTCTTGCAGGTGCTAGCCTTTTACTTCTATCCTCCTTAGCCAGGTACCTGCTCTTACACCAGCAGCTACAGCCCTCTTGAAGCTGCCCTCTCATGACTAGCAAATTAAGTTATTTCCCCAAGATTGTTTTAAATTATTATTAAAACTTGGGGATTGATGAGAAGGGTTAAGGAAGCATTTGAAAAAAACATAGGCTTCGGGAGCAATCCTACCCATGCTTCTAATATTTTGCATGTTTCTAAAGGTGCAGTGCTGCACATGTTTGGGCAGGAAAAAAGTCCTACAATTCCTAGCATTCTCCAGCCAACATGTTGGGCACACTGGGAGTTCCAGAGCTTCTTTCTATCTAAACATGACACAGCTTTTCTGCCTTAATGACAAACCCTCCCAGCAGGTTTACAATCTAACAGGAGAGGATAATTTGTGGCCCTCTCTAGGTTATGATCCATAATTCCCATATCCTCTTATTGGCTTTGCTGGCTGGAGCTGGTGGGAAATGTAGGCTAAACTATTTGGACGAGTCCACCACTCCTCTAAATAAGCAAGTACATGAAAGAGAGAAAGGGGGTAATTGGGTAAGGGAAGACAATGAAGATACTTTGGTATGAACTTGGTGAATTAGTGAAGGCCTGGGAAAGCATGAGCTTTAAGGTACTTCCTAAAGATGGCTGGGGCTGAATCATGTGGATGTTTTCTACATGTATATGAAGGTATTTTTGTATGGTGAAATATTCACACATGCAAGCCATCACCTCCTCTGGACTCATGCTATCTTACTTCATCAGGGCAAAGATTAAAAACAAAAAGCTGCTACAAGAAGGCAGGTCATGTGCATCAGATCTTGACATGGTGTTTGTTCGGCCTGATCTCATGGGTTGGGTTTTCCAGCTTCAACCATGCTTCCTTTAGCAACTGACATAAAGCTGTTCCTAGATCAGAGTCAAAGCTTTTTGATGCTGTTGGCTAATTAAGCACTGGTAAAGGATAAAATGGATCTAGGAGGTTCCAGACATAAGTTCATTTAATTCAAGTCTGCACAAGTACGGACATGAACAAGCATTGTTCAGAAACTGACTGGTGAACTGGAAAAAACTAGATTACAGTACAAATATAAGCATTAGTAGTCCAGAACTTGTGGGTTAAGATAGTGTTGCCTACTAGCTAGCTTCAAAGTCAGCCAGACCCAGTTTTTCAGTGCCAGATAAAAATATTTAATGGTTTTTTAAATATTTAAAACTATAACTATTACTAATTAATAACTATTAAATATTTAATAGTTTAAATTCTGCCCAATACACAATATCATTTTCATGATATGAATTTGCCAGGCTTCCCATGAAACAGAATAATCCCAGACAATACTTTAGTGGTGCATTTTAATCTACATTTATACATACACACAAACAGATATACTAGGCAAGGTTATGCCATGAGATTTTCTTGGTCAGCCAAGTAGTTAACACATGAAACCATAGAAAGATGTTTCCCCTTTTCTGTAGGAAAGGGAACAAATATAATCAAAGAACAATATCAAACACTGTCAGACCATCTATAACAAAGTCCTAGAGAACCTTTAAACCTAATATTTATTGTGGCACACATTTTTGTAGATTAGCATTCGCATCAGATGAATGAAATGTTATCTTCGGTTGGCAGATATATATCTGAATCTTGACCAGATACACACACCTATATATCACTAGAGAAAGGGCTATGAAATGGAGAAGATAAATACAATACTTAAGCAATTAATTGGAGATCATTTCACCTTTGCTATGCTAATATTTACAGTGGTAAAGCAAGCCTAGGAAAATAAAACTTATGGACAAATAGAATCAACCTCCTTGTCTCTGAAATTCTTTTGCTGAAGAATAGAAACTTTCAGGACAACAGGAGATTGTTCTGGGAGACTGAATGCTGCAGTTCCTAGAGTCTGGTATGTGCTCATTTATTTTGCTTATTGGAATATATATTTTAGGCTGCTTTTAAAGGTGGATACTTTTGTATGGAGGTTGAACTATTTGCCCTCTGTAGAAAGTGGGTCATTGATATAGAATTACACATTTAATGTCCACAACTGAAGCTGCATAAGATTTTGAATACCTTGGCTCAGTCATAAGTTCAAAGGAAGATTGTGGCCAAGAAATTAGAAGAAGACTGAGATTTGGAAGGGCAGCAGTGAAGGAACTAGAAAGATCATCAAGTGTAACAACATTTCACTGGAAATCAGGGCCAAGATCATCCACACTATTGTTTTCCCAATCACTATGTATGGGTGTGAAAGCTGGACAATGGACAAAGCTGACAGGAAGAATATGGAAAACATGGTGGTGAATGAAAACTTTGCAAATACCCTAGAGCAGTGATGATGAACCTTTTAGAGACCGAGTACCCAAACTGCAACCCAAAACCCACTTATTTATTGCAAAGTGCCAACACTGCAATAAAACCTGAATACTGAGGTTTTAGTTTAGAAAAAGCAACTTACAGCCCATCCAAGCAAATATATATATGCAGCTCATTGACTGGCCATGCAAAAGCTCGGACAAGTTGCGGCTAATGAATTGCGGCTTGTGATATCGTCGCCTGGCACTGCTACTCCTTTCCGAGCATGCGCATGGCCCCTATGTGCGCTGTTATCCAATGTTCGGCTGCTGGGGCAATGCTGGGCTGACTTGGCTCGCATGACAACTGAGAGCACTCTGTGTGCCTGCTGCAGCATGGATGCCATAGGTTCGCCACCACTGCCCTAGACCAACAGAAAAATAAATAAGTGGGTCCTAGATCAAATGAAGCTAGAACATGCCTTGGCAGCAAAAACAATAAAATTGATACGGTTATGCTTTGGGTAAATTATGAAAAGGCAAGACTCACTGAAGAAGGCGGTAACATTATGGAAAGCTGAAGACAGAAGAAGAAGGGGAAGAGCAAATATGAGATGGATTGGTTGCATGAAGGAAGCCATGGCCTTGAATTTACAAAAGTTAAGCTGGGCTGTCAAGGACAGGACATTTTGGAAGGTATTCATTCATATGATTGTCATAAGTTGGGATGACTTGATGGCATGTAACAATAACAGAACGCAGCTTATTGCCGATATATCATGCTGTAAAATAAAGCAAATGTATCTCTGATGTTGGAGCGGATGTAATTAGGACCTATGGCAGTGTTGCCTAACTGGATATAGAGATAAAGCTGACATCTCAGTTGGTAGCAGAGTGTGGTATTTGTTAGTGTGAGTAGCTGTTGGTAGCCAAGGCCCATGTAAAGCACATATCATTCTCCACAATGTACTACAGATCACTGATGATACACTGAGTGGTTTTAGCTGCCACTTTCCCTTCTGGGTTTATGCTGCCATATCAATCTGAAGAATGACCTGTTTTTTGTTTCCCACTTTCTTGGATGCACATTATAGTTTAAGAAATGGTTGGTGGAAATCCATACGGGTCACAATCTGGCAATGGGTCTTGTGCAGTGTTCAGGGTGGGAGCTAGAGGTGTGTAGCATTTAGTTGATTCCAATAGGAACTTGTGCTTATATGCTGATTGTGCAATTGCACAGTAGTGTCCCAAAAGTGAACCTGCTACATAGACTGATCTAGCCTTCAAGTGACACGTGAGATGAAAGTTGTTGAAGCTGACTTTTTCTAGGGCCTCATCCCTTTGGCTGATATAATGAAGAAGCCAAAAATATATTCAGGGTAGAAGAGAATGCTTTAAGTACATGAACTGAGTAAATATTGTTCGGTGTAAGCTACAAATATTCTGGCATATTGTGGATCTAAGGAAGAAGAGCCTTTAACTGAAAAAGAAACTATGTCTCAAAGATACAATGAACTCTGCTTATACCTGGCACTAATCCTAGATTATTCCAGTCCTTTCCAATCATCACTTGCATATCTGGTTTCACATTAGGTGGTTTCATGGCAATACTTTGAAAAAGCCAGTGAAATGTTTTACTAATATTTGTACGTTGTAGCATCCTGTATCTTTTGGTAGCTAAGTCAGGGCTCTATTAATGTATTTCATGGTTCAGCAATGGGCTCTGCAGGAGTTATAGGTGCCTATTTTTCCCTAGATGAAGCTGAAAGTGTGTGATTGAAATAGATCCCAAATCCATGTCTTAAAGATCCATCCACTTGGACAGATTTGTCTGACAGCTGCTCTTCCTACTCCACACCCATGCTGCGACAGGCTAGAACACTTCAGGTGATCAAAATCAACTGATCCCAGCTTTTTTCCCACAAATGTTGCCTGGCTGATTAAAGTCCAAGAGGTAACTCTGTTTAAACTGATAGCAAATCTCTGCTGACACTTTTGAGAGCTATCATTTTCAGATTCATTTCAAATGAAAAGAGCAGAAGATGTTGCAATAACTGGCCAAGTCAGAAACCTTTTATTCATTTCTTACAAGGTGCAAAGGAGATTTTTGGTTCTGGTATATTATGAGCACTATGCTGAATTTTCTGGAACTGCACAAAGGCCTGTGAGCAATCTGGGGAAAACACAAAGGGAATGAAATCCATGAATGCCCAAATGCAAGTAAAGTAGGTAAAACTCAAAAGTGTTATTTCAGGGCAATCATTCTGAAATAACTTTGCCCAAAAAATCTGGATTAGCAGATTAACTCTCAGTTTAAATACTTCAGAAGCAAATGGCACTTATAATAAACCCATCCACAAACCGTTACTGGGTTTGGGCTGGTTATGGCCACTCAATCATGAACTGCTTCACAGGGTTACGCAAGAATGAATAAGAAAATGGTTATAAAAGTAATACTGACCAACAACCTGCTGCATCCCAGAAAAGTAAAGCTGCCCAGTTCTCTTCCTTCTTCCCAGGAGTGATTCTTAAACTGCACAAAATGCTTTGCGATGCACAGAGGAGCAAAGTAGCAATGAGGGCAGGTGATAGATTGAGACCCACACACATTTAACCACGATACCAAGCCGGCTCTCAGTTACAGAAAGAAGAAAGTTAATCTACCCAGAATTGCTTAGCTACGTGTTAGGACTTGGGACATGACCATTATGGCCAAATGGTCATGTCTAGCATGTCTAGGCTAGCATAGCAAATAGCTAGAGAAGGTAAATTCAAGGATGATCAATTTATAGGAAAATGGAGCTCTTCATTTTTGTTCTGTAGTAAAAAAAATCAAGGTGCAGTTCAACCTTATTCACTTTTAGAGATAATCTTGCATTAGCTTGAATGTAATGTTATATAATGTAATTATTTTATTATTCCTACTTCTGTAATCTTTCTAAAAAAGAATTGATAATTGTGCCATATTTCTGAGTTATCTTTTTTGTTTGTTTGAATTTGTAAAGAAAAGAGGATGGGTGAAAACATAAAATAGGAGAAAAATAATTGCAAATGCTATGTTGTTTATAGTATAAAGTGATGCTCAAATGACCACAATACATCCTTCCAGAATGAAAAGCCCTCATTCTTTTAAGCTAAATTACAAGCTGAAGCTAAATATGATCTCCTAGTGAAAAGGTACATCACACCTTATTAACCTGCAGTGGACAACATCAGTAGGGCCTATATAAATTGACAGAATATGTATAACAGGGAACATTATTTCAAGGAGTGAATATGAGTTTTAAACAAATTTTAAAAACACTGAAACATTGGTCTCCTGGGAGAAACTCAGGACAAACTGCACCTGAAGCATTAATTTAACATTGGTACACACAGCGTCAGAGTCAAGCCAAGGTTGGTGACTTTGCACAGATGTAGCAGCTAATAACTGCATATACACTTCAGTTACCCAATGGCTCAGCAACTCTTAAACATTCTTGATCTTGCAATTTAGTTTCACTATATACATAGGGACCAAATTTCTAGTAAATAATTTGGAATTGCAGTCATAGGATTGGGTCTACCCAAAAGTAAGATGTGTTGCAAATAAAATTGCCATATTAGCAATCCTGTTTATCTTACCTTTAAGTATTCCAAGATATGAAATTATTTATCTTTAAGTATTCCAGGATATGGAAAAGAACGAACCCTTGTACTCCACAACCTTTCTTTTACTGATTTCCTTTTGTCATTCTCTTTTTCTCCCTGATACCTGTGGAGATGAACCTAGAGCCCTGCTTGCTTTATAAAGGACTTTATTCTCTCTTGTTGCCTCAGAAGTTTAAGGGATAAACAGGATTTTTAACATGGAAGATGGCAATGAACATAACAGTTGCCAACTGCTTTCCGGACAGGCTTCCTGTGCATATAACAGCTGAGTCATAAGAATTTAGCAGGTGATGCTTTGTCAAGTACTAGAACAAAAGTAGTGGCAAAAGCTCCATGTATTCAATACATGCTTGATAACTCAGCTGCTAAAAATCAAAAGAGCCCTGCCAGAAAGAAAAGCAAACACATTTTTGGCAATCCTGTTGAAATCAACACTGCTGCAACCAGTGGTGCTAGGTAGCTTATTTAAAGGAATGTTCCTTCTTCCACCTACACAGAACAATCACCTTAACTTGTTTTGTAACTGAGAACACTGCAGTCTATTCACTTGAATAGCTTGCCAAGCCATTAATGCTATTATAAGTCTCTCCTCTTCACTTCACTTAAGGTCACAAAGACAACAGATTCAAAATATACAATCAGCTCACTGAAGTCACAGAAGGAAGAGGAAAAAAGAGGCAATTTATCATCCCCAAACACTGCTGTATCTACTCTCAGAGACCTTTGCTACACAGCTTTCTGCACTTCCTTGCTGTTTCAACATATGGTGGCAACTATGTAAGCAGGATTGCTAGGCCAGTGTGCAAATTGATGCTAAGTTAATTGCAGATGGGAAGAAAGAGCTAGCAATTCTGGGATGCTCCAATTTGATCAATAGCTGCTAGAATACGCTAAAAGTACTAGAAACTCCAGTCAAAACTCATCTAATTGACAGCTCAGCAGAAGACATTTTACCTTCACTTGAACTTTCATCTTGTCCGGTTGTTTCTCTCTTTCTTCTTGGCCTGGGACTCTGCAGGTTGAAGCTGCGCTCATAAACTAATGTTTTGCACTGTGATTTCCAGTCCCTGAAGCTCCTGCAGGAACACCAGTATAAGCAAGAGGAAAGAAAGTCCATTCAAATCTCAATATTTTACTTGATCCTTGGACTGCACTGGAGGATGGTTAATGTTCCACTTTCCCATATCAGCAGTTGGCAATGGTCTTTATGGCCTGGGTTCTTCACAGGACTCCGTAAGTTACATATGAAGACTCTGTCTTGCACAACATTTAAGTATTTAGGCCAACGTGCGTCATCCAATTGCAGTGGCTCTGCCTTATGTAGTTGGTTCTGTTATAAAAACCCAGCTGATGTTGCTCCACCCCAGATGAGACACTGTGCAATTTCTCACTACTCTTAGGTTAAAACAATAAATGAGAAAGAGTAAAGTTTCAAACCTTTTGGAACCTTTACTGAGAACTTGTCAAGCAGGGTTGAACTGGGCCAACCAGCTAGACTAATTGTTTTATGAGGATATGGCTACAGACACAGTTTTAGGATTCTCTGCAATACATGGGTTAGAAGCTAAGCAGGAAAATATATTTTACTTGAAGGTCATGAACTGCAATACAGAATGGGCTTGACTTGCACTTTTCAAAATGTAGAGATTGTTCAAGGAAAGAAAGGGAAGAGGAAAAGGAGTCTCAAATCGTTAAGTAACGTCGGTGTTATTTCTTCTCTGTTGGGGCATCATTCATCACTCAGTGCAGCTTGCAGTTGGGAGAAGCAGCTAACAGTTGACAGTACACCCAGAAGTATTTGCAGATGTGTAGAAAATGAGAGCATATTTTTCTTTACAGAGCAACTCATATCTGATAATTTATACTGTGTTATAGTGGCTGATAGGGGATGCAGGTGGTGCAGTGTTTTAAACTGCTGTGCTGCTGGGCTGGTTGATCAAAAGGTTGCCGGTTTGAATCTGCACAACCGGGTGAGTTCCCATTGCTCTGTCCCAGCTCCTGCCAACCTTGCAGTTTGAAAGCATGCAAATACAAGTAGATAAAAAGGTACCACTTTGGTGGGAAGGTAACAGTGTTCTGTGCACTTCGGTGTTTAGTCATGCCGGCCACATGACCACAGAGACTGTCTGCAGACAAACACTGGCTCCCTTGGCTAGGAAACGGAGATGAGCACCGCCCCCTAGAGTCAGACATGACTGGACTTAACGTCCAGGGGAAACCTTTACCTTTACCTTTTTATAGTGGCTGATACTGCCTTATTTGGTAATTAATTGGAAGTGTTAAAATGTTAGTATTAGTAAAGTGATTTGACTGGATTATTATTGTAATGATGCACTATTGCAATTGATGTATTGGTGTGTGCTCATTTTTGTATTGTTGTGTTATGAGCCATTTGGAACACATTTTGTAGAAAAGTTGCATAGAAATTATATAATAATTTCTAGGGTATGAACTCAATGTTACATGCAGTCATGGTATTTTATCAGCTCTTGAAACAAACAAAAACCCAAGCAACACCCTGGAGGCTATGAGAATTGAGGCACAGTGGGAGAAAAAAGAGGCATGTAATCAACCAGTCCCTACAGTTTTATTTGATTTATATACTGCTCAAGTGAAAATGCCCACATTGATTAGTCATAAAAATTAAAACAGCATAGCTACCAATCTGATACAGCCAATGAAAATTTAAAGAAATTAAAAAGATTAAAATTTCTGCAGTAAAAATTATATTGAAGACAGTTAAAGATTAAATGCCTGCCCAAAGAATAAGGCCTCAATCTGGCATCTAAATGTATAAAGATACCAGGTAGGTTCTCCCTGGAAAGGGCATTCTACAGATGGAAGGTTGTAACAGAAAAGGTGGTGTTCGAAGCCTGTTCAAAGTTTTTCTGTTCAAAGGCTCCTGCCTATTGTTTTGCCTCCACTTCAAGGGTTAACGTTTTGATTTCTTATCTCACTGGGGGTGAGGGAAAAGCAGCATTAATTGGGATTTTCTATCCAGAAAATGACCAAAGGGGAAAGGGTCAAACATCCTCAAGCATTCTTCTGTTTGATCCAGCTCAGTGGTAGAGCATCCCCTTTGCATGCCAAAGGTTCCAGGTTCAATCAAGGATCAGGTTAAAGGTGATGCGAAACTTGTCTGCTTAAGATTCTTGAGGGGTACTTAAAGTCAGAACAGATAATACAAAACTAGAGATGTGCAAATAGTCTAACCTGGTAAAAGGGAGATTCTTAGGAAGTCACAGCTTCCTGAGGATGCTTACAGTTTTAAATATGCATTTATATTTGAAGATATGTCATGTGACTGGCAAAGCACAGTACAATAGAACACCTAGTTACAACAGTTCTACCTTATCTCTTGGGAACAATCAGCATGGAAATTTAACCAACTTTAAATTTGATCAACTGAAAAATGTCCAGTCACAGGCTTCACTGATCACTTGCCTAGAACAAAAAGTAACAATATCTGAACTACTGACCTGACTTGCACACTTGCATTTATCATCTGCGAAGAACAAAGTCAATTGTTGATTTGTATCACAAAATGCATTGTTGGAACACAGGGTTATTTCTGCAGATCCTTACAACAGGTAAGCTCTAAAAATTGCACATTTGTCAGCTTGCTGCCACATTTACATATGCTTAATTTAGTAATAAGAGCAAGTTTATTCATAAACCCCACTATACCAAATGGGTTTTATACTCTTGTGCAATTTCTAAACAATACTTTCTATCATTAAGGAATAATCTCTTGCTATGATTTCTGTTACTAGTTTCAAAAGTGTTGATTTGGTTTGACTGGTGTCTAGTTACATTTTCTAACTTTTTTTGACTACTTTTTGGAATGTATATGGTTTTGGATTTTTCCACCACTTAATAGGTAAAGTCCTCTCATATTGAGAATGTTCATTACATACATAAAGAGCCAGTACTTTTTTCTTTCATTGTAAATACTGTCATTAAAAGGCATCTGTAACAATCTGTTAGTAGCTTTTCTTTCTTAAAAGTAGTAGAAGCAGCAGTGGGAGTAGCCAATGCTATCACCCCCCCCCCCCCAGATTAGTTTCCCTTTTTAATAGCTGGGTCAAAAAAATAATGGGCTGCTAACATTTCACAGCTAAACAAAAGAGTGAGGTGTGGGGGAGAGACACAACACACATATGGAAGCCTCAAGAATATTCACATTTGTCTAAAAATGTTTTTAAAAAGAGACTTCATGCCCTTGTATAACTTATAATCTAAATTATACATCTAGTATGTTGGTGTCTACTTCCAATTGTTCACCTTCTTCAGGGGTCACTGTGCCCAATTACAGATCCATAAGCATGTTAAACTCTCAGCCTAAGTGAATTATAGACCGAATGAGTAAGGCCTAAGCCAGCATTTTTGTAAACTGGTCAAGGTGTTGCTCTTATGTCCAAAGCTATTTCTATAGTCCTTTGTACAAAGAATAAGCAGGTTCATGACATGACAAGCCACAGTGGTTTCTTGCACAGGATGGTCTGTTGTGCCAATTGAACCCTGTCATGGTATTTCAGCATGCTACATTGTTTTTAGAAACCACAATAAGGAATAACAATGTGTTCCATGGTTTCCACACTTCATTGTGTTCCTCTACTCATCCAAACATGGCATCGTGGTTTCCATGGTTCTGGTGTGCTGCTCCAGCCATCAAGGGTAGGATTGAATTTCAGGCTCAGTGGCTGATGGGATATCCACCAACAGCATGAGGACTGAGCAAGGAGGATGGAAGCCACACTAGCACAGAAATCACTTAAGAGAACTGTCAGTACCTCCAGGCAAAACTGAATTGTGGAATCACACAGGGTTGCTTGTCATGATATGTGAACCCAACCAGTGAGTTGCCAAGCTGAACTGAAATTTGAAAAAGGGCTGCCAGCACAAGTATTTTCATTTCAACTTATTCAGTCCTTAACTTTCCATTAAAAAAGCAGTTAACAAATGATTGTCAGTTTTGCTATAAACAAATTAAAAAATAGTACATTTTCCAAAATGAAGCCAATAATATTTTATACTTTCATTCTCCAGACACAAGTAATGCCTATATAAAAACTTAAAACATTACACTAGAAAAGTCTGCTTACTTACCTTCTTCATCCTCATCACTAAAATATCTTTATAGCCTTCAGCCACTGGATTTAAGACTGAAGTTTCCATCTACCTCACGATCAGATAAAGCTTGATTAGCACAAGCAACTAATGGAAACAATGCTGAAAAGCAATGCTTACAAATTTCCATGTGCTTACACTTTAATGGGTGAGGGGAAAGAGATGGACTCTGAAAACCCTGGCAAATTATTTTTGCTACAGTAAAACCGAAAAGACTATCACCTTATAATCAGGAACATGTGATCTGGTTTCAAGTTTATATGCCACATTAGGGAAATGATTAACATTGATAATGTCACTTGTTTGACGTTTCAGTGGAAACTTGGTTCAAAATAAAAGCTTGGTGAAGAAAACAATTTCAGATTTTCAATAGGCAGCTTCTTTGCATCTCCATTGCCACCTAAAGTGTTTGATTTCTAGGCATTTGTTTTATAGTCACCAAAAAAAGCAATTTGGATTACACTGTTCAAACTAGTTAATCTCAATAATATAGATAAAAGAAATTATTTCCAAATAGTAGCAGTTATCACAAATTTAGCTGCACCAATTGACCTCAGAAAATTGTTCTTCTTTGTGCATATGTTCTTACAACTATCTAAAATGTCTCTTACAGCTATCTATTTATCCGTGCCTAGATTATAGTGTAGGAATAATATATGTTTCTGGTGAAATACCTCTGTCAATGCACACTGCTCCATCTTTACTTCAACATTTGTTCAGGGATATCATACGGTTCACAACAGAAGTGAAACTTGTCACATGATAGCTCTTTGTATAATGGTGCCTCCTCTATCCCATGTATTAAGTACATAGGAACAGACATACTAGATCAGACCAAGGCCTATCTAGTCCAGCATTCTGTTCACACAGTAGCCAGCCAGTTGCCCACAAGCACAACTTTAGCGCAACAGCACTTTCCTGCCAAATTCCCTTGCAAATGGTGTACGTAGGCACACTGCATCAGACACCTATATTCATCAGAATTTGTGAATTTGTCCAGTTCCCTCCAAAGATTGGTGGTTATCACTATATCATGCAGAAATGATTTCTGTAGTTTAGCGCCAGAACTCATAAGGCTGATTAGTAGGAGATTCAGGTCAGATAAAAGGAAATACCTAACACAGCACAGAGGCTGGTAATACAGAACTTTTGCAGAAGCCATGTTGATTCTTTTTCAGCAGGGCTTGTTCTTCTATATGCCTAATTTTATCTTTAATAATGTTTTTAACCTATTTACCCAGAACAGATATTATGCTGCATAACATGATTTCCTGGATCCTTTCTGAAAAATTTGTGCTACTTTGACTGTTCTCCCGTTCGCTGAGAGATAAGTTACATATTTCCTTTAGACGATCAACATTTTCATATTTAAGAATTCCCAGATGTATACAATCTGGGCTTGGTAATTAATTTGTCTTCAGTTTGTTAATAAGGTCAATAACTTCATCTTTTATCACTGCTATTTGCCTCAGTTCCTGAATCTCTGCCTGAGAAATCAGTTCAGGCAGTTATTTGTTCTGTATGATCTACAATGAAGGCAAATTAAAAAACAGTAATTCAGCTTCTCCACAATTGCCTTTTTCTCCTTTAGTAACCCTTTAACTCCATGGCCATCCAGTTGCCCAAATTCCTAACTTGTTTATGCTATATTTAAAGAATTGTGTTGCTCGCAATATGCTCCTAACACAACATCTTATTTCTGTACCTTCCCTTGCTTTCCCCCTTTGGGTTTATTACTTTTTTGGTGCTTTAACCACAGTAATGCTTGCAAAGGAATAAGTCAATCTAGAGATTCATGATTCATCATCAAATTATAAACAGGTAGGAAAAAATAGAGACACTTCTTTTTCCCTCCCCAGTTTAAAAGAAAAAAATCTAGGGAATTTCAAAAGTATAATAGGATATATGGTTCAGACACTGAAATGAGAAACAGGCTCAATCCTATTTCACTTTTTCTACACACAAGAAGGAAAATATGCATACAGCTCCACCCTGATTAGGCTAAATGAGGCTGGACCCTATAACCTCTTATCTGGGAGTAGGCTCCATTTAACTGAACTAGACTTAAAATATGCATGTTTGAAGAAACATCCTATTGCTGTTGCTCTTTAATATTTTCTGTGGCCTTTGTGAGGGAATAATGTAACTGAGCAGGCCTAAGGCCTATTACTGACCAAGACCTGTATAGTAGTTACTTAGTGATATTCTTAAGTAGCTGGGAGAGAGTGACAATCGCTTTGAGTATTGTTAGATGGGACCCAGGACAGGTCAATTCTAATTGGCTGGGGATTCTAGCTTAAAAGGAAAAAAAATAGTTGAGAAATGATAGTGAAAGAGCTGGTATTTTAAACAGTGAAAAGTGAGAAAGGAGGCTGCTGTTTGGTGCGTGGTATTTTAGGAAGATTAGGTGAAATTACCTAGGGATTGCATGTTAAGCTAGTCTGTCTCTGTGGGATAACTGTACGTGGCTGGCAGGAACAGGGTGTAGGTGGCTGTCTTATGCCAGGAAGCTGCCTCAAAATCTTGAAGGGAGGTTATACATACTGGCACTAAAAACACAGCTAGACCGTATTTAACTTGGATGGGATTTCAGGAAATTTGGCCTGAAGTAATTCAACGTCATTATGACGCTTGCAATAGCAACAGTATTTCTTGAGTCCTTATGAATTGCCATGAAGGCATCTTTTGAAAGCCTCAGAGTAAATATTCGTAATCCCATTGTAGCACGCAAAGTATCCCTTTAATAAATAATCTTGTATCTAGTTTTGGTGCCTATCTTACATCTATTTTAGTACTAGTAGATTTCAAAATATTCTTATACAATTGGTTGTAGTGCAAAAATGTCAGCTTGAGGAACTCTTTGAGTTATACTAGCTATAAGTTCTTTAGGCCCTGAAATGTATTTATTTGCTATAGATAAGAAATCCAACAAGTGGGACTGCCCAGTTAAGGAACAGTTTCCCCATTAGTGGTGGCAGTGCTGGAGAGGAGAAATATCTCAGTTTGTATAGGATTTAACTGTAAAACTCTATACCTATTAGAATGGTACAAGAGACCTACATTTTGACTTAAAAAACAAAGTATGCATATGTACTCCTACAGAATATTGGAAAGGTGATTAAAATTTCACAGTTCAAGTTTATGAGTCTAACTAAATACTCATTTTAACTAGAAGACAAAAATACATAAATGAACTCTGTTAAATCTAAGCATATACAAGTCCCTCCCACCTCATGTTAGCATAAAAGTACCAAGGAAACATACAGTTAGTATAAAGAGTCAGTAGTATGAACACTACTTCATAATTTAGAAAATCTGGTAGAGTTTTATTACACAATGAAAAATATATCTGATATGCCAAAGTTATGATGTACAATTAAAGAAACACATATAACTTATCTGAAAAATAAGTAACAAATGACTAAAGTCTACTGAAAATCTTGTTTCAGGCAGTCATTGCTAACAAAGGTAATTAAATGGCAGAGTACATTTATGCTAAGGCCAATATTTGGCAAAAACATGATATTAAATTTAGGATTAGAACATCTCCAGAAGTGGAACCTCAATCAGTAAGTCCTGAAAAGTGTGTCCCATATTTTTACATTGCTCTGGATGGTCCGCCTTCCTTGTCCATCATGGTCAGTGTAGTTAAATAAAACCAAAGCGGAATAAATCCTAACATCATTTGTATCTCCTGACAAGTGAACGTAACTCTAGCAAAGCATAAGGAAATTTGCATCACAGCTATTTTTTGCAAACACTAATTACAACAGTCATTTTCCTTTTGCATAGAAGTGTGGGATTTCATTTTTATTTGGTCAAGCTGTTCCAGCAACAGACAGTTCAGGCGATCCATCTGTATTCTTTTGCTTGGCTGGATATTAGTACACACCCTTCCAGCGAACCACATGCTGTTCATTTTACTGACTATGAACATAAAGACTTGCTGTCAGTGTATTATCAATTTTCAGATGTTCCTGTAGTTCTTCATTTCATACTCCATTCTGTACACCATCAGTTTCTTTAGACAACTGACTGTTGAGCTCTACTGTCATTCCTTCATTTTAGGAAAGTTATACTTCCTTCTAGACAATCTTTCCTCCTACAGAATATAATCTCTGCTTATTTTTCCAAATAAAACTAGAGTGAAACTGAATCCAAATTCTGCAAAGTAGATTAGGTGAGCCATTTTTCAGGTTTCCATTTCTGAGATGCCAACACCACTGGAATCTCTTGCTTCTATTGCATCATCTTTTTCTAAATCCAGAATATCAGTCAAATCAATGGTAGGTATTGGAGACCTCCAATACTGGAATGAGTTGTAGTGCCAAACATCATCTTCATGCTACAAAATAAAATATTAACAGATTTCATTACAACAATGACATAAATATCTCTGAAAAGTTCTTTGTATATAAAAAACTATTCCAGAAATAGTTATAAAACCTTACATTTATTACTAATTCTGCTGCTTAAAAAGATACAAGAACCACTAATCAAAGAAAGAAGAGAGCCAGTGTGGTGTAGTAAAGAATGTGGGGCTGGGGCTCAGGTCATCTGGATTCTAGTCCCCGCTTAAGCCATGAAGTCAAACTGGGTGACTTTGGACCTGTCACAGATTCTTAGCCCAACCTACCTCACATGTTCTTGTTATGGGGATTGGATTGAGACCAGGAGGAGAATTATGTAAACCACTTTGAGCTCATTGAAAAAAGCAGGATTAAAAACAAACAAATAAATGGCCAATAAATAAAGAATAAACAAAACCTTTTTATTACTTATTAGTTCCCACTGCTAAGGAAAGATGCTGTTATAGATTTATTTTTTCAATAATGACAAAAGCTGCATTCTTCTATGTGCACAATGCTCCCCTTCACATGCACATTCTTTCAGATACTGGTTTGTGGCTGTGTGTGCTAGTAATGACAAAGAAAGAAAGAAAAGATACAACTTAATGTGAATAGTTTAACTTGTTCTCCCTCTGGTGGATGAGGTAGAGAACAATCAATCATATCCCATGAATTCTTTAATCTGAATTATACAATAACTATGTCATAACCTGCCGGGAATCTGCAAACGTTGACTGCATTTGTTACAAACTAAAACTTTGTAGTTGCTAGGGTCATGCCTCAAAAGGTGGGTTTTGATGCTGACCTCAAGCTGTACCTTTCCAAACACAGCATGTCTATCCCTTGCTTCTCCTTGCAGCACAAAGCTCTGAGTTGGTAATATTGGAGTTCCTGTGAAAAAAATTCATCCCCTGCTCAGAGTTGGAAGAAGGATAAGCCTTACTTCTCTTTCTCCTAGCCATGGGGAAAAGAGGCCACCAGCTGCAAAATTAAGTTACAACACTGTGCAGTTACCCTACTGAAATATATTAAGAGTGCACCTAAAACCAACAGCAACAGCAACAAAAATCTTCTGCATGTGGAGGTATCCTTCTTTCTTTTTCTAGGAATGTGCAGTGCCCAGCAAACTAAGTACCTATTTCTGCCTCCCACTCCAGCTGAGAGCTAATGAGATGAAACAGTTAAGCTGGCTACAGAAAACAAAAGTACACTGTCTTGCTTTCCCTCTGCACCTGCTGGACATTCTGAGATAGGAGCAGCTGGCAGTGTGAGATACACTTATCTAGAGTCCTCCTCCAGCTCAGAGCTGAGAGAGGAATCATATAAGTGCACTTGCTTTGGTTCTGACCGGTTTTGCATGTCATATTAAACCACAGTGGGTTGTATCAGAGGTGGTCACAAAGTTGCTCAGCAGGATGTCCCAACCTGGAGCCATTTTCCCATAGCTAGTTTTGCACAAGAGGTCCACCTTGAGAACCCACAGCCTGTAGTTGGGTTGTTTAGGATGGCTCTTTCTCAGGATGGCTTAGTGTGATGCCCAAGCTAGGCAGTTTGTTTGCCATTGCCCAGCAAGAATAGGCAGAGAACCACCTTGCTAGGATGGTGAAAACCTGTGCTGCTCTTTGTGAACTCTTTAGTACTTCCACATTTATTTTTTACTTTTACTTTATTCCTCATTCCTTCTGTACACTATCTTACCTACTTTAAGGAATTACAACATGCACGTGCCAAGTATTTCATTAAGCAACATTAGAAGAGAGCCCTCTGGGCTATTAAGGTGGTATATAAATGCAAATAATAAATAAACAAATAAATAAGGTGCAAGCTGTTTCTTTGGATCCTACCAGGTGCAAGAAAGAGGAAAAACCTGCTAAAACTACTTTTGCAATGGATTTTTCCCCCTTTCTCCGTCTGTTTGCAATTCCCAGCACTTCCTGAAAATCTGTTCCATTCTCAATTCTTCAGACAGAAGCAATTCCATCAGCAGAGATACTCCACTGGATTTCAGTGTTACATGGTGGTCTTCCACTTATTCAGATATAAGATCCAACTTTGTACAAATATATCATTGGGGATCTAGATTTGCATAGTACTAACACTGCTATGGTTCCCAAGCTGGTCGCAAATGTAGAGGATTCTGAGCTGCAGAATCAAAAGCAGAATTTTAACGTAGAAAATACTAATATTACTTATTTTTGCTGCAAAGATGTACAGTAAACATGCTTGTTATGCTGACAGCAAAAAGTCATTCTATCATTCCAGCTGAGTAAGAAAAGATACTCCTATAAATAAGTTCCTCTGTATATTATCTTATTGCATTGATAATATTACATTACTATTGCAGCCTGAGATGTCAAAACCAGACCATAACTTTAAGAAGTAATACCACTGCATATAACAGAATTGACTGTCAAGTGACTGGGCTTAGAATCTTAGCTTTAATTAACATCTTTATTTTATTTTAAGATAATCATTTTTGCATCTGTCATGCATCTGGGCAGATCACAAAGAAATAAGACTAGTTTTGATTGAAGTTAATGGTATTTTTCAAACAGTCCCACCCACATAGCAAATGAAATATCATTATATTAAAAAAAAAAATCCTGACACATACTTTACTACTGGCCATTCTATATTCATTTCCGGTTTCCCCAGATATGTTAATGGAACCAAGTAATACTACAGCTCAGCCACCTGAAACTGACCTCAAACTGTGTGGTCAGTGCTCCCTGTATAACATAACTGCCTAACTGGGCCCCATGAGAGCTCTGCCTCATTATGGGAAGAATACTGGACCAGTACTCGGAAAATCCCGAATTCCAATCTCTGCTCAGCCTTAACGCTCAATGTGTTAACCTCAGACCAGTCACCCTCCCTCTCAGACAGCTCTACTTCACCGATTTTTTACGAAAATAAAGGAGGTGGAACTCCCCACGCCCACCTGAGCTTCCTGGAAAAAACAACGGATCTAAATGCAATAAATACACGGATCTCTTCTTTTCTTCCTTAGTGCTCATCTTGTAACTGCTAGTTTTGAAACGAATTAGTTTATTTACAAAATTATGCGCGTTGCTATTGTCGCGGGAGGCTCTGGCAACCCATCTTTTTATAGCGATGCGGTTACGGGGAGATGCGACCGCAGAACGGAAAGCGCTCAGCGCGCGAACCGAGAGGCAGCACCGAGCACGAAATCGGCGCGCTTCCCGCCGCCGGTCCCCGCGCGCCCCGCGCCGCCGGGAAATCCCCGGACGCCTCGCGGGACTTTCCTCCGCGCTCCGCCCCGGCAGAGGGGGCGTGTCGGGCAGCACTTCTCCGGATCCCTCCCTCCACCCCAGAGACCTCCTCCCTTCCCATTCTCACCATCTCCTTCGACTGCTTTACCTCTGCGGATGCTTTCGGTGGGGGACACCCCCGCCAGTTTTCTCCCGAGGCCGCCGCCTCCGCTTCTCTGCTTCTCCGAGCCAGCCCCTGACACTGCGCCGCTCCTTCCAGAGGGCGGGCGCCCAGGGCCCAGCCCTGCTCTTTCAGGGGCGCCTTCATCCCCGCGGACCGCTTTCCACGAGGCGCTGCGGCCTCTGCCTCCGCCTCTTTTTCTTCCTCCGCCGCCCACGCCCGTTTCCGCTTCTTGTCGCCGCTCTGAAGCGCGACGCATCGCGGCTCCCGCCGTTCGAAATCGGCCCGCGAGCGCTTCGGAGCCGGCGCGTGAGAAAGCAGGCTGTGGCAGGGCGCGCGGCACGCCAGCGCCTCGGCCCCGCGCTTAGCCATAAAGCTGGAGCTTCGCACGACCCGAGCAAGAGGGGGCCGGGGGCCCTCCACCCCCACGCGCGCGCGCGTGCGACTACTGGGCGCCGCGCTCCTGCTCGGGGGCGGGGCTACTGGCGCGCCGCGCGGCCGAGAGGAGTTGCGTGCGGCGCTGCGCGGAGCCCCCTTGCGGAGGCGGCCGGCCAGGCAGCGCGCGCCGCCGGCGTGCTTGTGCTGCAGCCTCTCCGATTGTGCCTCGCGGCCACATTTACTCCGAAGGAAGCTCCGCGCCTGCCAAATAAGCATGTAGGCGACCGTAGCTTACATCAGATCGTACACCGGTGAATCCAGTGGGGCAAAACTCCCAACTGCGTGTGCATAATAATCAGTCTATCGGTAAGGCTGTATTATGTGCACCCAATCACAAGTGACATTCAGTTCCGTGGATCTTGAGAGAAAGCTTGCTTTCGATTTGGTTAGCTACGCAAGCCCGTATAAACCGTTGTCTTACGCTTTCTGAGTAATAACCGGGTGAACATACTTCCAAAGGATATACATGTTGCCTTAAATATTCTAATGCATTGGAGGCGTGGGGGCGATATTTTTAGACGAGTGCAAGATTGAAACTATATGGTATTCTGAGACAGGATAGCACAACAGAAGCAACTGTAATTAATGCTGCCTTTTCTCAATTGTTCATATAAAGAAAAAAAAGGTGACAGCAGAAAAAAAAGGGAAGGTTACAACTGGAAAGTTCCAAAGGACCCATCTCCAGTCAATTTACAAAAATACAGTGTCTGAAAGCACTTGCAACCCAGTTTTGCTTCTGGCTTTGGTAAGAAAAGGTTAAGTCGTTATATTATGTCCAGACAGCAGCTGTCAACCTGAGCATACAATCCAACCCAACCCAACACTGTTAGAATTGCAATTTAAAGTTCAGCATATATACTACTCAATTTGCTAGGGTAAAGTGTTCTACTTTAACCAGCACCATTTCAACAGTTTATTATCCACAGCTGACAGGGGATAAGTGACCTTGGTACAAATATTTATAGAGAAATGAGGCTTCTGTGAACATAAATGCAAAAAATAAAATACATGTAAATATATTTACACACTGCTTTGTTAATACAAAAGGCAGCATCCAACCAGGGCACTAGCCTTTGACTAATGTTGTTTTGCCAATACAGTTGCATAAGCATTCCGTCAACAATGCTTGCGCACTTCCTGGAGAAAGCAAAAAGTTACCAAGAGGTCTTCTACAAAAGCTACATATAGTACTAGATGTGGAAAATATCACAAAAATTGGTAATAGTTATTACATCTGCAATATTTGTAGCTACAATTTTAACATAATACTTAGTTAAAATAGTTAAATTCATTCTTAAGACTAATAACTATTAAACTGCTTTAACATGGATATCAAATAAATAATTTACATTATAACACATTAACAATAGATTTTTCCCCAAATAGATTTTTCCCCAAATAAAATTATTTATCATAATAAAAAAGAAATTACAATTATACCAATTTGATCACTGTATAAATAATACTTAATATCTACCAGTTCTGTTTTTTCTTTGAATTGCTGAATAAAGTAGGCCTAATAGATATTCCATTTATTGTAAATTTTTTAACCGGTTTTCTATTTATATAGCTAGTTAGCAAATGTATCAGCTAAGTCAACCTTGTGTAAATTCTAATTTTTCTCTCAGTTATAAGGAAAACATGTATAAGCTTTCCAATTAACATTAAATTCTTTGGCTAAACTTCTATTTACAGTATTATGGTTGGTTAATTTTGCCATTACTGCATATTCAGCTAGCTTATTTTTCCCATCTTCCAATCTGGCCAGTTTTCCACTTTCCATTTTGTCCCAATTTTAACTTTAGCTGCTATTACCATATATTTAAACAATTCTTCCAAATTTCTTGCAGAAATTGAGTTTCTGGCAGAATACTCAATAGCGTGTTTTTTGTTCATAGGAAAATTAATTTTCAGAATTTTTTGTATTTCAGCATGCATTTCTTTCCAAAATTGTTTGACCTTATTGAATGTCTACCACATATGGTAAAAAGCCCAGTCCATTTCCTTACATATCCAGCACCTTGCATTTCCAATATAATTCTTGTCCCGTTTTTCAATATTTTGGGGGTCATATACCAACAAAAGAATGTCTTGTTCAAATTTCTCTTAGTGCTTTACTAGCTGTACATTTTGTATCTTTCATCCATAAGGTTTCTTATTGGTGGAAAGATATTTCTTTTCCAAATTCCGCATTCATCTTATCATACATGTTTTAAATTGTTCAGTTTCACTGTCATATCACAATAATTTCTTGTAAATCTGTCCTAATAAATATTTTTGCTGTAAAATCAACTTTTCAAATGCCATCAGATCTCTTATGGTGCCTCTTCCTAATTGCATTTCCCTTTTCAGTCTTGAAACCAACTTCTTCATCGAGTTTTTGGCAAGGTTTAATTCCTCCTTTTTGGTCAATCATATCTCCATGTTATAAAATCATTGCTTTTCCTTAAATGCCTGTCATAATCGGCTTCAGTGGAGATATCAAAGGAGAGATTGGATGGCTAATTCTTCTTCTTATAGAATACAAAACCTTCTCTAATACATGGTTTTTGTGTTGAATCTTTTTTGATTAATTTCTTGGCCCACAAATAATTATGTAATCCTTCTTCTAAATCAGCTGTTTCCAATTTTATTAATCTTTCATCAGAATTTTTAATCCAGTCTGCAATCCAAACCAGGGTGGCTGCATAGTAATATAATATTAGGTACTGCTAAACCTCCTCTTTCTTTCCTTTTATTGTGTAATACTTTAAATCTAAACCTTGCTTTTTTCCCATTCCAAATGAAGGTGCGCAATTGTCTTTGCCATTCTTGTAAGGCTTATCCTTTTATGAAAATTGTTGTTTGAAATAGAAACTTCAACTTACATAGGACATTCATTTTTCGAATGGTAATTCTTCCCAGCTACAACATTTTTAGTTTTGACCATCTCTGTAGATTTTTCTGAATCTTTGTCCATATTATTTTATAATTGTCTTAAAATTATGTATTATTTGTCCAGTCAAACTTATTCTCATATACATATAAATATTTTCCTCTTCTTACTTCATTAGCATCTTTTAAATTGTTTTCTTTATAGCTTGAGATATTTCTTGGATGGTAATAGCACTGTTCGATATTTCTTTTTCTTTTCCCAACACACACTATTACATAGGAAAAAATACAGAACAAAGGAAAAAGTAATATAAACAGAACAGACTAAGGTGAACAAAATAAACAAAATTTCCAAGGGATTTACAAACAACACAGCCTATATACTGCAGCCCCCATAACCAACTCTCTTCATATCTTTCCATGCTCTATGAGAGTTTGCAAAATAGAAAAAAGAATCATTATTCTATACATCAACAGATTTTCTAACCAGTTCAAATTCTGATGCTTTCCTTTTTCTCTTCCAAACTCCCCTGAACTTCCATTAATCATACTAAGCACAATAAAAACTCTATTTGTCATTAAATTCTTCTAAAGGTCTTCTGCATGTTCTGCTAATCTTACTCCATTCTTCAATGGTTGGAGGCTCCAGTGATTTCCATTTTGAAGCTATTGTGATTCTTGTTGCCTATGTCATATATTTTATTACTGTATTTGCAGCCAGAGTGGGTCATCAATTTATTTATGCTGTTAGCCGTCCAGAGACATTAGTAATTGGATGGCATACAAATTTCATAAATAAATAAATATTATGACATATTTTTAAAAGTGTGTCTGGCACAATATTTAAATGCATGTTCTTGGACTCATAGGAAACTTAATTTTAAAGATTTTCTACACTTCTGCATGTATCAATTTCCAGATTTTTTTGTGTTATTTCACAAGTCCACCACATATGATAGAAGGTCCCATGTACCCTTTTACATTTCCAACATTTTGCATTGTAATTCTTATCTATTTTCCCAATATCTTTTGGAGTAATGTACCACCAATAAAACATCTTATACCAATTTTCTCTTAATGCTTGACTAGTGAATTTAATATCTTTCTTCCAAAGAGCCTCTCACGGCCCAGATATTTGTTCACCAAGATTCTGTTTCCAGATTGTCATGTGTTTCTTATCTTGATGGCTTTCAGTATCATAGTGCAGTAACAGTTTGTAAAGTCTTCCCGGTAAGTGATCATTCTGTGTAATCAAAGTTTCAAAATCTCTCATCTCTCTTAAAATGCCTTCTCCTAGTTGTATTTTCTCCTTCAGTCTTGAAATCAATTGATAGCATCCAGTATCTCTGTTCAGATGTAAATTTTTCAATACGTGCTTCTTCTGTATATTGCCCCATTTCATCTTCTAAGACTGGGTTTTTTGAGGGGAAAAAAGTGGATTGCTCCTATATTTCTTTTTCCACATGAGTAATTCCACTGCCTTTCTTTAGCCATGTTATCATTCTCCTTTTGGTTTGATTAAGACATTATCTTCTAGGCTTGTTTGTGTGTTCAAAATATTAACTTCTGTTAATAGCTTCTGTTTTAGAAGTATTAACTTCTTCTGTTTCAAGCATATCAAATTGGTTTAAGTTCAATTAAAATTGATTTAATGATGCTTTATGTTATTCTTCCAATATTTGAATTATTTCAAGTAATTTCTTTGTTCCAACTTTTCTTTTTTCTTCTTTGAGGCTATGGTTATTTCCTTTATATGATTTCCTTTCATATAAGTTTTACTGATTTCCCATATTGCTGCCATGAAATATCCCTTCTATTATTAAGTCTATAAAATTCTTCTAAATCTTTTTCACACTTCAGACTATGTTCTTGTAGTAGATGATTATCTTTAATCTCCATCTTCTAGCTTGCTGTTTTCGCCATACTATTTCTACTAGATTATGAAAATATCTTTGGTTGATTTTTGCAGCCTCTAACTTCTTTAGTTTTAGAAATCCAGCACTTATCCATTCTTGAATATATCTGATGTCTCTCCGAAAAAAAATCTCTAACTTTTGTGTTATGCTCCCTTGCATCTTCCAATGGTAGCATTTCATATCACTGAAAACATTTCTAGGGAGTTCACCCCATTTAACTTTTTTAGACTTAACTTTATTTGGTCCATAATTCCATTCATCAGTATCATCTTTATTTGGTCCACGACTCCAAAAATCAATCTTTCTCCTTCTTGGAAATCCAATAGTGACTGAAATAATTTTTCATAAAATTTTTCTTTTGCATTATTCAAGGCATGTATATTGTTGCCAATCTACATTTCTTACCATTCAAAAATCCTAAGGATAATCTTCCTTCAGAGTCTTTTAATTCTTCTATAACATTGAGGCCTTGATTATTAACATGCATTGCAACTCCTTTTTTTATTTTGGTAACTGCTGAAACTTCAAAAACTTTGCCCAATTTGCTATTATTTTAAATATGACCATTTTTTTCCTTTACATGTAGAGTTTCTTTGATACACAGTATATCTTCTCTATTTGTTTTTCAGATTCTTTGAATTTAGCTTCAGTTGGTAATTCTTCTGTCAGCTGCTTGGCTTGTTCTAGTGTTATAATTTTAATTATCCCTTCAGACACTACTACTTTTATAGCAACTGGGACTATCCAACAATATCTTGTGTTTTCCTTTGTAGAATTTGTCTTAAGAAAAGGAAGCCATTTCTTTTTCATAGCAAATTTCTTGGTAAATCTTGAAAAATCTGTACTTCTTTCCCAGTTATTTTTTTAGTAGAGATCCTCTTCTGTTCAATAGAGAATCTTGTGTTTTCTTGTTTGTAAATCTGACCAATATGTTGCGAGGCAATTTATTGTTAAGTGCAAAGATTGAGTATATTCTAAATACCTGTTCAATGTTGGGAAAGTTCCTTTAAATATTCATATAATCTTGTAGAAGTTATGAAGATGGTCTTCAAGATTTTTTTCCTGTCAAAATATCCAGAGACTCCTCTGAATCAAATATTCTTATGTCTACTCTGGACATCAGAAATTTGGATTCTTTGGTTCACCCTTTCAGTCTCAGAATCTTGCCCTTCTATACGTACTTCAATTATTTCCTGTTTATCTTAATTTTTGTAAGTTCTTTTGAATTTTCTTGTATCTCCTTTTTGATATCCCTAACTAAAATTTCTGCCTTAAACATGAAATTTCTCTTATCTTTTCCTGGGCTTTCTCCTTTGTTTTATTTGTAACTATTTGAGTTAATGTCTCTTGAATCTTATCCATCAATTCTGTAACATCTGCATCTTCTTCTCCAGTTCCACCCCTCTTCCTCATTTCCTTTGACTGGGCTGCTGCCATATTATTCTTTATTCTATTTATTTTCTGCTTAAATATGTCATACAATGTTTTCATTGACTATTTCAAAAATGTTAAATCTATGCATAACAATTCCCAATTCCAACACTGCAAGATCAATACTATTCTTAAATTTCTTGGATTGTGTAAAAAGATGGATAAAAAGCATTACTACATTTAAGGGAAAAAAGGAGAAGGAAAGAAGAAGGAATCAAATGTCAGGAAAGAATAGAGGAGGAAATGGGAAAAATTATTAGCACATTGATTTCTTAATGTTAGTATATAATGCTGCTAATTGTTATAATTTTGTTATGTTAATTTATTAAGGATGACAATCCTGTAGAATTTTTTCGAAGTCCTTGTGCAATTCTTTTTCTTCACAAGTGTGTCTGCAAACAAAGGGAAATCTATTGCTCCCTATATTTTTTCAGGGTCCTTGTAATCTTCTTCAAGTCCACCAGATGGTGCGAATGTTGTATTTTAGTATTTTGAAGAAAAACCACTTCATGGCACTAGAATCTCCTCCACTTCTTTCCATGCAGAAAAGGCAAGGGGGGTGGGGGAAGGAAAAGCTCTCAGTTCTTTGCTTTGTCTGGATAACAGCTGTCCAGGAGAATACAAATTCTCTTTGTTTTAAAAATATGCTTAAAGTATATTAAATATTCAAACTGGCTTTTAAAGCGTATGTATTTAGGGTTTCTTTTTTAAACTTTTCAATATTTTTACACTGAAAAGGCAAAGAAAATGGCATCTCTAAACAACAAAGATTGCTTTCTCTCTCCCTTTTAATGAATATCAGCAACTTCAAGTTGTCAGCTTATCATCATTGAAATACTTACAGCTTTACCTCCTTAAGCACAGCTGATAAGTGACTTTATAGTTTAAGTTATAAATCAGATCATTAGTAAGTATCCCTTTTGATTAGTCATTTAAGTAAATAAATTAGAAATTGCTTCTTACTTTTCAAGGTCTTGCTTTCAGAAAATTTACAATTAATGCTCCCATTGAGAGAGGAAAGACAGTAACATATAATAAAATACAGAGACAGTTTTTAGACTCAGGGAGTCTACCTTGTCTTGTTGTCTTGATGTAATCCGAGCACACCAGACCCTTTTAGATTGAATCTGGATAGTTCACCTGTCAAAGTAGTCCTTAAACTGGTGGGAGAATGTCTTCTCACCAGTGTTTTCATTCCGAAATGCACCAGCATAAAGATAAAAATATTAGAGCTGTGTGGTTTTTGTTGTATGTGCTAGGTATGATGGACATTTGCCCTACTATTTCAGATAAACCCAATCCACAGAAATGTATTCTAGATAGAAAAAAATATTCAATTATTTCACCTAAATTCATAAAGAGGACAAAATTTTGCATTGCTTTATGTGAACCACACAAACACCAAAATTACATGGATTTAAATTATGCATTAGCTGCAACACACTTAATCTGAAAATATCAAAGTGATACTTATTAAACCTAACTGTGTGAATGCTGGCACCATCTACACATCATATAAATAAGCAGAAATGCCATCCTTCAAATAAAGTCTAAGCATGTGAGCTAAAACTCACATCAGCGTACTTGATAAATTGAGGATAGAGAATGTGTAACCCACCAGCTGCTGCAGGACTGCAACTCCATCATTCCCCATTAGCAGCTGTGCTGGCTACAGCTGATGGGCTGCAATCCAGCATACAGAGGGCACCAGGTTCCTCTAACCTGTGCCAAAGCACTGATATAACTTGTGCAGCTAAAGCCTAGGCCCTGTGTGCTTACAGGGAATGGAGAAAAATGGATGGGAAACAGCTATGCTTAAGGTTCCTCTGTTAAATTGATAGGGAACGTCAGTGAGCTGTTTTATAGAAATACTCCGGCCCTGCAACCTTTCATTGATTTAAAGGGCAGGTGGAAAGCAAGAAGGCAGGCACTTCTGAATAGGACTAAAGCAGTGGCTTTGATCCAAAGTTGTGGATATGGAAGTCTGCTTGTACAACTGTCCTTTCTGTTCTATTCCTACTGCAAATCTCCAGAGGGTTCCTCAGCCCTCTGAAGCAAATTTGGGAGAAGGAAAATCCATTACACAATCAGTTTTCCTTTCTGTTGACATGATGCAGTCCAGCCCCATGTAACTAAATTAGATAGAGTGCACAAGAACACCCAGAACTTGGGGACAGGAGGAACCACAGCTAGTCATAAGCTTACAACACAGCAATGTTTACCATAACATATAGTGATGGCCACATGGCTTTAAGGGAAAGTAACCAAATTCATGGAGCTTAAGTCTATCAAAAGCTATTTCCCAAGAGTTACGTGCATCAGAGGCAAGATTGCCTGTGTATACCAGTTTCTGGGCAGGGTCTTAACTGAGTTTCCAGAGGGGGCTAGCTTGCCACTCTGTCAAAAGAATGTTGAACTAGATGGATCCTTAATCTAATCCAGCATGGGTATATGGCAGACAGATGAGGTTTAGAACAAATGCCAGATCGTGTAAAAGCACACCTACTAAAGTCACCAATGGACTTTTGCTGACTTTAGCATGTTTCAGCATGTATAGCTTAGTTCAACTGAGTAGTTCTACAGCACAACCGTTGCGGTATCTACATAGCTGTACCTATACAGATACTCTATAAATGGGGCAAGTGAAAACAGAGCCATGTTGCTTTACAATGCCAATGATGCTGGTGATTCATTTGCTGTCACAACAAGGGTATTCTTTAAAAAAAAAAAGTCAGTTACATAAGCACAGGTTCAGTCTTGAGGTACAGGTTCCTGGTTCTTTGTATTTAGCCACTAATAAACCTTGAAGAAAAGGCATTAAAGACATTACATATAGCAAGATCAGTATTAAAAGAAAAGCCAACAAAATATTGGCCATACTTAGAGCAAAGGCTAGTAGAGAAAAAAGCCATTTTACTTGTCACCAATAAACTGGAAGTCATTTTGCAGTAAAGTTTCCAGTTAACACCTTCACAGCTGATTGTAAACTTATTTTGAAACAAGCTATTTTACATTTTCCCGTTTACTCAAATTTAATTGACAGAGTATGAACCTTTAAATGTTACTCTATATAGCATTTTAGATGTAAAAGGTTAATACTGCCGATCAGGTAATTTCCACTTTGCATATAAACATCACAGAATAACAAAGACACAGAGTAATTCATGATTAATCTTATCATATACAGTACATGAATTACAGAGATAAATAATGGAAATACAATTCTAATGCCTAATATCAATATTTACCCTGCCTTTATTCTGAAATTCTTGTATGCATTGAAGAAAAAAATCTTAATTCAGAAATTAATTATTTCTGAATAATAAATTAATTATTGCTGAATTTCAGAAAGGAAATATAGATGAACACTCTCAATAGTAACTGATGTTTGAGTGGGAAATAATAAAGCAATTGGAAAGACAGAATAAGTCCTATTTGGATAAAGTCCAAATATGAAATCTAAGGCCTTAACAGGTTTTTATTAATTCAAGGAACTTGATGTACATAGTAAAATTAACTGTTTATGGAATAAATGTATATTTAACTACCAAGCACTTTCTTGCTTCAGTCTCAATTCACACGCCTGCAAGAGCAAAGCCCAAAACTTTGCTCCCACCCTAGCAGTGATATAGCAATATTAATAGAGGGAGCTCCATGTGAAACCAGCGATCAGCTACAGATGATGCTTCCTAAAGCACTGTCACATTATTTCACTAATGACTATTGTAAGCATAGGTACCAACTTGCTAAAAGTAACAGTACAATCCTATAAATGTTTATTCAGAACTAAGTTCCACTAATTCAGTGGAACTCGCTTCCAGCTAAGGAGCTTAAGGGAGGCTGTAAGATTGCATCCTTGCTCAAACTGGGAAAATTGTGGCATTTTTGGGAACTATAAATGCTGTTCAGATGGTTCCTAAAATATTTAAGGGAAAGTCTACTAAAGTGGTAGTTTTCCTCCAATCTGTACTAGAGCAAAGCAACCCAAACACCAAATCTGAATTCTTACATGCCAACCTATTCGATTTAAGATACAATTCTTTAAGGTAGCAGAAAGGGCTACAAGTCTCATAAATGGCTGGCTAGGGCATGGTGGGACCTGTAGGCCTTTTTGCTATCTAAGCACACACAGGATTGTACCCTTTCATCACTAGAACAGTTTTGCTTACTGAGCAATTCATTACATGTTAAATTAATTTACATTAAAGCATCACTGCTGAACCAGACATTGCTAGCAATGTCTAACCACAAACTGGAGTGCATTTGTATTATTTGGTTCTCAGCAAAAACTACTCACATCCCCTTAATTTGAGATCAATAATTTTAAGCCATGTAAATTCATTTAGTCCTTCATAATCAATTTGGATTGTACTTGCCAAACAAGTCAGCCTATTTGATCTGGAGGAGACAAACCTCACACATCTTCAGGTCTTGGGAGATTTGAAATGTGGTTATTTCAGTAGCAAATTTTACTGTGGTTATCTTTTAAAGAAATGTTTTATATATTCTGGTAGCCCAAGAAATCATTATCGTAACTCCAACCATAATTAGAATTTTAAGCTGTGTAGTAAACAATAAGTGATGGTCACATGAAATCCAGATAAGAATCTCTGACAAGCAGATCAAGCTAAATAGTGGTAGCTTGGAGTGGCAGTGCATCTAGGTAACAGCTTCATCAAAGTTGTATCATCCGCAGTATTAACATACACATTCTGGGTTGGTGAGCTCAGAGGAACTGCCAATGTTACTGTCTCAAAAAGCAGTACTAAAAGTTGGTTTTGTTTCCTGAGTTTTAATTCCATTATACAAAATACACACCCTGCCTTAACATTGTCAGACAATCCCTCACAGAATTAGGTATATTTAACTGCAGCTATTGGAGGTTGGACTGTGGCTACTCCAAGCAATTCAAGTATTACAATATAAGGATTACTGTTAACTGTCTCATCTTCTCAACTACTAATTTTAATGACTTCTACCACCTATTGATATTTCAAATGCTTTGTCAACTGCTTGACATGAAAGTGGGATTATTAGGAGTTCCAGCCCTCAATATCAGTTTCATGTTAAAGGTTATAATGGAATGTGTGACCTTAAGTTTTACTCATTGCTTACCATTCTGCATCTCTTTGATAATTAGTAAAAACTACTTGTAAAATTTGCAGGAAACAAGTCATGCGTGATGCAAAGGCAACAAAAAATATTTAAATACATTCACATGGCGGGGGGGAGCTGTTTGTATTTGCCTTACATACAATGTGAGACAAAGGAAACCAATCGTATATCCAATATGATGTTAAGTATTCTTTTAAAGACAGACAGTAGGGAGTTTAGTATATTACAGAGAACTGTGAATGTTAAAAATGTCGGAGTTCAAAGGAAAAACAGTAAATATAAGTTAGAGGAAAACTGTAGGAATAGTTGCAATCCATTTTCATTACTGAAATACAGATATCCATAAGTTCCTGTCTTGAGACCATATGAGAAAACAAGAAAAAAAAAAGAAATACATTCTGTGAGAAGTAAGAAGGCACCACTGCTGAAAGGTTGTGTCCAGACATCACTTAGAGGGCATTTTGCATTAACATTATCAGCAAAATGCCAGCATTTCCCTCCTTGGATGATCCATTTCACATACTGCTCTCTGGTTTCCTAACCACGAACATCACACATTCGTAGTAATATTTCATCATAGATAGCTCATTCACGGTATACGTTGTCAAAACAGATTCATTCTCCACCTGAAAACAAACATTTTCTTGAATGCTCTTTTGTAAATTTCATTCAGAATATTGAGGTTAATTATTAAACTGATATAGACATTACATATATAGATATTTCTGTATCTTTTAACTGAAATTCCCCAGGTAGTTTATATAAAAGAAAGAAAAACAGTTGAACTACAGATAATAAAATACAAAGGCAACAAGATCTTAAGAGCTACATTTTGAAATAAAAATCAGCAGAGTATAAGAGATCCTAGGACTTTTTTTAATTAAAAGATTCTGTGCTAGTACTATTATCAAGTCAAAAGGATTCTGGGGAGCGGAAGGGGAAAGATGTCCTTTTCATTTTTTTGATCTTGAAATACAGGTAAATACAGCTTTTAAAACTTCACTGCGGGTCAATTTAAGCCCTTGACACCTCAACATTCCATTTGTTCTAGAATGGCAGCCCCATATCATGTCACTTTATTTAAATTATTTTAATCAATAGATGTGTGCATTTCCATATACCTAAGACAGTTCCCAAATATGCAGAAACTCAAATTTATTTTTGGTGGCATGTTGGCAATGCCAAATGATTGGCATTCAATTATAAACTATAAACATCATGTGACTGAAATGACATAATAATGAAGTGCTACAAGATGTAAATGGAAGTTTAGGTTGGGTACGGCAGTTGTGTCTGGGCTATTGAAACACATTCTATGTGGGGCTGCCCTTGAAAATGGCCCAGACACTGTAGTTGGTACAGAATAGAGCAGCTTGCTTGTTCACAACGCCTGCAAAGCAAGATCATATAACATGTGTTCTTTATCATTTACACTGGGTTACCAAATGAAATTTGGGCCTGCTTTAAGGTGTATACAGCCCTAAATAGTTTAGGGCATTGATAGCTGAAGGGACATCTCCCATATATGCCTACCTAGTCCTTAAGATCATCTATTGAGTTCCTCCTTCAGAAGCCACCTTTAAAAGATTTAACAAAGGTGGTCACAAAGGGAAGAGTCTTTTCAGCCCAAGGTGGCACCCTGATTGTAGAATCAGCTCTTCAGAGAGGTGCACCTGGAGAAAAGTCTCTCTGTTTTTCAGTGCCAGGCAAAATCCTCCTTATTTTCCCAGTATTTCACATGTTAAAATAGGAATTTTTAATGCCATTTTATACTGTATTATATACTGTAGTTGGATCACTATGGATTGTTTATTGTTCGATAACCATTTATTTTACTCTAATTGGTTGGGGATGGGATATTATGGTTTATATTTATGTTTTACTATATTGTATTGTTTTATTGTATTAGATATTTTTAATTTTATTGAAAACTGTTCAGAGAGCCTATTGGCTAATGTGGACAGTATATAAAAGCTTTAATAAATAAATAAGTTCAAATATCCAATGTTTGATATTGTTGGTCCATTAATTTAATACAAAACCCTTACCTCTATATGGAATCCATATTGTAATATAACATTTTTAATATCTTCATAGCTCAGCTCAATAGATAATTCATTTGCTAAATTTTCAAAGTGGTAAAGAAGAGGACCTAGGATACATCAGAATAATCAGTACATTTCATTTACCAAAGCTCTGGTAATAATGTTTATAAATTCTGCATGCCCTATCAATAGTACAGTTCAAGAACTATCATTGTAATACTCACTTTTAAAAAATATTTTCTATCTGCTCACTGGAATTCTTAACTTCTATTCAGATTGTGACATGCCTAGAGTAGACCCATTAACCTTCATGGATTTAGTTATGACTAGATGAAGTCTAAATTTCAAAGGCTCTAATCTAAGCATGACTAAGTCTGGATCCAACCCTTTATATTGTATCTGCCTTAGTCGTTTTGAAGGAAATTTCTACAAAATGGATAGGAATTTAAAGAATAAGATTGTCAAATGCTTAAAATTCACTTGGTTCAAACAACATCAAGTAATATATCTGGATTCCCCTCACCCCCAATTCTAACAGTGCAAATGGTTCAGCAAATTACCTAAATTGATCCATATTCCTCCAGGTTTGAGTATTTTCCATATTGTATCAATGTAATCTATGACATTATGTGCGGTATCTATGAAGAAACAGGTTGCTATGCAATCCCATATATCTGTATGAAGAAAAAATATTAGCCACACTTTAAAACTAAGGTAAATCCCAGCTTTGCACAATGAATAGGCATTCTGTGTGCTCAAAGGAAAATCTTGAATTTCTACCAATGTTCTCTCCCAGGTATATAAGCCAAACAGTGTTCCAAACACTGTTTGGGATCAGGGGCAAGATCCAAAGCAGAAAAACCCCATTCTGTTTGTGATTTGTAGGATCCAGCTATTTCTCAAAAATAAGGCTTCTGAATCTCCTGGGCCTAAATTCATCATCTGTATACAATGAGAGAAGTAAACTAGGCATGAATTAACTTGAAATAACATCCCTTAACTAAACCCTTTGAACTCTTGTGGCAGGCAACGGATTCAGAAAAAGGTAAACAGTGGATTCAGATTAGAAAGCCAAGAAAGCTCATGCGTAACAAGCATGACACTGCACAGGATGCCTGAAGATGGGCAAGCCAATGTACATCACAGATACAAACTTCTGAACATCAGCAGTGAGTCTATCTAGAGATCCTGCAGCGTCTTGGGGACTTACATGCGTTATATACAAATGCTAACTGCTTGTTCTATTTCTCCTTCTAATCTTCGAATTATTATTATAAGACTGCATGTATATGCCACCCTTTTTCCTCTTGTGAAGAATCCAAAGCAGCTTACATGGCTCCATTTTATCTTCACAACAGCAACCCTGTAAAGTAGGTTCGGCTGAGAGACTGGCCCAAAGTCATCCAGTAGTCAGCCAAGTGGGGACTAGAACCCAGATTTCCCAGGTACCCATTCCATTTGAATGTTTAGGACCAAAGATCCTTACCCAAGATGACTGCAATCAAAGACAACATTGCTACATCTCCTGTTTCCAAAAGATAAGTACCAGTAGATGATCCTTTTGACATAATACCCATCAAAGTAATTAAATTATTTGTCAAATCAGCTTATAGTGGAAAAATAACAAGCTAAAAGATCTGTGCATTCTGAAAACTGGCCAGTAAAAGTTTACTTTCTTAGGTTTGCAATCAAAAAATAAATGGTCTAGTAAATCATCCATAAAAGATCAGCAGGGAGTTGGGGGCAGTATCATCCACAGCTCATGCGAACCGGGGCAGACACTGGTTGGTGGGTGTGGGGCAGGTCAACATGGCTTTCCATTCCAGTGGTTTTCAGAGGAGGAAATTCCCTTATGCCTGCTTTAAGCTAGTGTAGGTGAGGGATCACCCTTCCTTGTGAGGGGTGGGCCAGGACAGAGCAGCTTTGGGTGCATTAGATTCAAAGCTGCCTCTGCCCATTCACAAGACCCCCAAATTTCTTTTTTCAGGGCTGTCCTGTCCTGTATTGAAAATGAAGACAAAGAACTAGAAACCTGATTCACCTACCAAAGAAATCTAAGTAGTAGAGAATTACTACAAGGCATCTATGGGAAAAAGCAAAACAAAAAAACACCAGTTAGATCTTGTGTTTTAGTGTTAATTAAAAAGAAAAATACAACTTCTCAAAAAATTAATCAATATAAAATAGAAGTTTTATTTTACAGTAGTGTTCCCCAAACTGGGTCCTCCAGCTGGTACCATGCTTTTAATTCTCATCAATCCCAACTAGCATTGTTAATGGTTAGGAATGTTGGAAGTCGTAATCCAAAGCATTTTTAGAGCACCAAGATGCAGAAGGATATTTTAACAGTGTCGTTTTACGTAGCTGAACAGGTACTTAGTACATTCATGAATGTTATCATCTATGTTTTTTCTTACTTACTACACTCAGAGTAGATTTCCTGAAAATCGCCTGCTGTCATAGAAAAATTTGCACCAGGAGGAAGACTGTGAGGGTCAACATCGGGAAAATAAATTGGCTGTATTTGATCGGCAGATCTCTTGTTATTGCTAAACTGATGTATCCAGGGATATAGTTTATAGGAATTAGTTGCACAGCATCTGTAATATAAGATCATTAGAAACAGTGTCACTTAGAAAATAGCCTTTCAAAAACTGCTGGTTTTTTCACTTTACCAGCACTACAAGCTTACCCTTAATAACATACTATAACAGGGTTATAGAAGAGACAATTAAAGAAGATATTTGCAGTTTAAAAGTTAAGAAAATATAGTCAGTTCTAACATTCTCAAAGCAATAATGAAAGTTAAATGTATATTTTATTATGAAACTTATTCAACACTATTAAAATTAAACATTTTCCATACTGCTCACTAGTCTACTTCCAAGCTCTCATTACCATTTTTGTATTTGTATATGTCAAAGTGCTGGGATTCCTAATTGAAGAGACATGACCTTTATAAAATGTTTTGATTATAAAGGTAGCCTACAGCTATTTAATTTCATATTAAATGTTTGATTATTGACCCATACAGAGGGTGTCAAAAATGTATACACACTTTAAGAAAGGAAAAAAACTGTATTACAATGGCAATACTCAATATATGCTGATAACAAAAGATGAATACAAGTCATGTTTGACTTCTGCAATTACAAGAGGTGCTCAGAGTGGTTACCATCAGCATCCAGACACTTCTGATTATGGCGAACTACTGCATGAGCAACGTTATTCAAAGTGTCCACTCATATTGCTGTGCCTGCCATTCAATTTCATCCTGAGTATCACCAGTGTAGCCGGGTTTCTATGGGACACCACATCCTTTAAGGGCCCCCACAGAAAGAAGTCCAGGGGTGTTAAGTCAGAAAAACTTCAAATACCACTTCAAAATGGGTTTGCGCTCCTCAAATGACAACCGTGCCTCCGCCATTTTCTTTTACTGTCCTGCCTGTCATATGGTGATACCAGCATTCATTTGATTAATGCCATCTTTTGAACAAATGTCATACTACACATTGCTACGGTAATTCAATTCAACAACTCTTAAAATGTGTATACACTTTTTTGGCACCCCCCAGTATTCATGCACAGATATACACATCCACGCACATGCAGAGACATTAGTCCAGTTCAAACATAAGGATCTCATTTTAATAAACTATGGTTTCTTGGCCCAATAAGCCATGTAGTTGCACATTTTCTCCTTGTCCCACCTTCTGCTTCCCCACATGGCTTGTTGACATTGTAACAACTTTCTGTTACAACTGAATTAGAACTCTATAGCTTAATTCTTGCTCAATAACCAGTATATTTGGCTAGGATCCAATCCAGCTAAATAAGCAAAGAATAAAAACAGAGTTTCCCCATTCAACTCAAACTGTTTCAATAAGCCACAATATCAGTACCAACCAGGCTAGAGATACAAATACAGAATTAGAAGAACGTGGAAGAAAACCAAGAACTAAAATAATTTCATGTACCTGTTGAGTACAAAATTAGAAGAGAACAACATAAAGAGGCTCCATTCATTTCCTTGGCAAGTATAACCAAGCATAGCTATTTCCCAAGCCAATCTACCTAGGCCAGCACCAGGTACCAGGATATTAACTTTGGAGAGATCCCTGAAATACAACAAAGATAATTGTCAACCCTTTATTAAGTATATTTGATAGAACAAACACAGCCAATATTTTATCACAAAGGTTCAGTCCCATTTATCTTGATCCTTTGTATTCTTTCTCAAACATGGTTTGCTAGGTATTCTGAAAAATAGATCTATCCAATGAAGTTTCTATCAATTCTCTACATGGGGATGGGCGGTGGGCAATGCTCTTCCAAACGTTGCTAGACTGCAGCTCCCCTCCTCCATTATCATGAGCCAATGCTTGCTGGGTGATGCTGGCAGGAGTTGAAGTCCAGCCTTTGGACAGGCTTACAGTCTGTGCATCTGCTATAGCGCAGCATTTGCTCTTAATCTCCACACATATTAATAGAAGGGTTATCATGTTTGATTTTGCTCACTCTTACAAGGCCCCTATACAATCTCAGAACTGCTGGAGGCAGTTCCGAAAGAACACTGGCTTAAAAAGAAATAAAAAAATAAAATCAAGAACAGCTTCTTGGCTTTCATCCAGGGCTTTGCACAAATAATGCTTTGCACGTGTACAGACAACCTAAGTCCCACTTTTATCAGCAGAACCTATTTCCAGGTAAGAGTGCACAGGATTAGAACCTTACACTGTGATGCTGTGTGGTGTTACGTAGAAGCAAGAATGATCTTACTTGCAATTAAATATACATGCTGCTATATTGCTAATTAGTCTGCAGAGAGTTCCTTGAATAAGTGGACACAACACTTTAAGTGCACAGTCCTGTGTAGGTTTAGACAGAAAAAAGTCCTACAAGTCCTACAAAAAAATTCCAGAATTCTCTAGCCAGCCTTTGTGTATTTTTCAGACACTGGAGTGTGCCTTAAGACACTGCTTCAGACAAACCTCACAATGCTGCTCACCACAAACATCTCTTCTACATACACCCATTTTAATTTAATATTTACCATTTGTGACAACTGAAAGCTAACTCATTACTTCTGCTTCTGTTACTTGCATTTTGCATTCACCTTATGCCACCATTTTATTTAATATACAATTAGAGTAAAACAAGCAAGGATGGGGATGTCTTATTACTATCACCATTGTCATTCTCAAAGAATGAATGCAGAACCTTTTTCAATTGCATGTCCTGTTGATACAAGATCACTGCTGGTCCACTGCAAGGAGTACTAGTTTATCAGCATCTCAGAGCCCTGAAAGCAGCTGGAATATTTGGTTCTGCTCACTGGAGGCATTTTCCAAGTTAGGGCTGTTCTTTGATGCCACCCCCTTATTTCTCCATGCCGTACCTCCTCCTAGAACAATGAAGGCGACTCAGGCTGCCCCACACCACCACTATCTCTAATATGCACGTTGATGCCATCTGAGCCTGCAGCAACACCCAAGAGATTGTTTGGGTTGAACTGGCAGTGCTGGGCATTCTGTCCCCCTGTTCTAAATCAATCACAGGCTCCAGTATGAGAGCTTCTTTCTTGCCACTTTCACTAACTATACTCCAAGGATTGAAATGGTCAGCTGAGAACTCCTTTGTAATGCAGTTCTCTTTGTTCATTAAACAGGAAAAATAGGAACTGTATGTTCTAATAACTGAGGAAGTCTTATACAGCAGCTTTATTTTAGGTCATAAAAAGCCTCAAATTGCCAATGGCAGATGCTACTAGTTATATTAAAATATATAAATCCTTGTTAGACTAGAACAAAATGGGAAACAGTTGACATACTGGAGAACTTCTTGGGCATACACCAAAACATTAAACTTTATTGCACTTGTATCACTGAAATGGTTGAATGAAATTTTTGATTGGCTCATTTTTACACTGTATTAAGGTTTCTGGAACACGTGTCAAGACACGAGGATCTTTTCCATTCAGAACAACTGCTTCGTGTACTTAGGTGAAGGAATCAATCTGTGTATACAACTCTTCACACTCCCATGTACAAGTTTTAAGTACACATCTAAGCACACTGAGTCCTCTGACTAAGGGAAGTGGATGCTGAAATAAAATATTAATGAAATTCGGCAAAACTAAACTTAAGCACTTAAAGCATATGCTAGGTGAGACCAAGGGCCAGTAATTCAGTAGTGGCTAACCATCTGCCTGTGTGAAACTCATCCCAACAGGATCTAATAGGCCTTCATGATCCTCAGCTACTGGCAGAGTGACATGCTGCCTCCAATACTGGATTAGCATATAATTAAGGGGATGGCAGAGACTGAGGTGGCTCGATGGAGTGTCACTGAAGCAGTCGGTGTGAGCTTAGGTGGACTCCGGGGGATGGTGGAGGACAGGAAGACCTGGAGGAATGTTTACATGGGGTCACGATAGGTCGGACACGACTTCGTGACTAGCAACAATTATTGCCATTGGCAGGGTACAATCCTCTCTGCCTGGAAGCCTCAAAAGCCTGACCCTCTTTGGAGATTTTTGCTAAATGGGCTTTGGAGGAGGAAGAAAGGACACTGGAGAAGGCTCAGGATCTCATATCCTGGTCCCTCAGGTCTCCTCCCTTCACCCAACTCCTCTTCCTCTGAGGTTGTTTTCCTACCTCAAAGGGAATCTGGTACAATTCTTAAGGTGAAAGCTGCAAGGTGTGTGTGGAGTCTGATGTCCAACTCTCCTTTCAGAGGGTGGAATGCTCCCTCTGACACTGAAAAGAATGTTTCTAACAATCCTATGCTCCCCGAGACACTCGCCCAGGAACCACAGGACTGGTCCTTTAATTTCCATAAATCTGTTGTGGTTAAATGACACAGGTATATTACAAAGCAAACCTGAAGTTCTGACGTGTATTTTTTTCAGGCATCAAGTGTTAAAACTTAAGCCATGCATATTTTTCAACACCTCACAGGAATGTGTAAATGTGAATAGTAATGTTGAATTTCCTTTAGTTGAGTAATAGTCTTGTTTAATCCCAAGCTATTATTTTTCAAAAGTTGCACACAATGAGACAAAATGTGGCAAGTTGTATCAATTCAAACAATGAAATCTACAAAGCTAGAGAAGCTTGTTTCATTTTTGTGTATATAGCTAAAATACTGTTTAGGATTCTTACAAATCAAACAAGTTGGTTTGCTCAGAGTCTACATTTTTTTCCAAATAATGAACTTGTTAACACACCCCACTAAGGAATTTCTCAACCAATTGCCTTTGTGACAGCAACATGCTTCAAAATTATAAAGGAGATAATTTTAATGTAAATGTTTGTTCTTAAAAAGCAGAATACACTTGTTTAACTTGGTGACATGTTTTAAGACGCAAACATATTTTAGAATGATGATATATGATGTATATCTGGTGGTGGCTTTACACTAGCGAAAACAACTTACGCTCAGAATGGCAGATAATCCAATTTTTGCCATTCCTAGATAACTACTGCAGCCCTCTGTATCATCTCCTATACTGTTCTTGATTATTTCTTCATTTTCAGAAAGTGTTTACGGTTTACAATTTATTCTCTTAAAAAAGCAAAAATGGCTTCCAATTTAATATGGAAAGAAAAAGGTTTATGGCTATGAATGTTCCAGCCATTCAAAAAGTTGTAGTAATTTCAATCTGTAAAAATGTCTGATACAATTACTTTGTTTATTTAATTTTAGTCAGTATGAACAGAACATTTCTACTTGGAAGCAGAATATAAAACGTGTTTTAAGGTTGCAATTCTAAACACACTTAGTACAGAATAAGGCTCACTGAAGACAGTGTGAATTACTTTTGAGTAAACATACACTGGATTGTGTTATAAAACTCCTGTATCACTGTATCTAACCTGTCCTGTAAGGCTTTTTAAAGAAAAACATCCAAGTTATTTCCACTTTGAATCCAGCTTATTTATCACTACAATATTATGTTCTCGGCTACAAATAGTCCCAGGACAATTGTGTATCCCAGGAAAGGAAAATTTCACTAAACCTATAATTAGAGTGGAACTAGGCTTCTAGATATGTGTATACAGAGCACTTAGCTAGTTGCACATGCACACACACACACACAAAATAGAAAAATAGGGGAATAAAACTTCCAGTGCTAATCCTCAACTATTAGCATTCTTATGCAATTGAAAACTACCAAATACATGGAAATGTTGCCTTTTTCCCTAAGTTAGGGGGCAGGGCAGAGAATGTTCTTAACAACCAAACCTTTTTATTTAAATGTATAAAAACTTACCGTAGTTTTTTCTATAATTGAAGACATTCTTGAATGCCTTGAATCTAACAAGGGAAGGGTATTCATGTTATATTGTGAATGAATGAGCTGTTGCGCCTTTTTCTTCTTTAAAACTCCCCTGTTGGCTAAGTAATGCATTAGCTCTGACTACAGCTAAGCTAAATGTGGGATTGAAGAAAACTGGTTATTTCAGACTATTTCAGATTGTAACCATAGTTACAACTGGAAATTTGTCAACAGGATCAAGTGGTACATCAAAAGAGGCACACAGAGATGCTTATGGAGAGCAGAAAATAATATGCTCCATATACATTACAACGTCGTTGTTTTCTGACTTTGCATTATGCATATATTTTCATCTCTCTTCCAATGTGTGGTTTGATCTCCTGCATGATCCATTCGAAAAATGTCTTTATAAAGATCTTCCAATAGCTTCGCTTCTCTTTGGTTATCCTATTTCACAACAGAGGGTTGGACTAGAGAACCTTTAATTCCCTTTCAACTTTGGTTCCATTAAAACTCTAAAATATAATCTAATCAGATTTTTGAACCTCAACACATTCAACATGATTAAATATAATTTGCATACATAAATATTATAATTATTAATCCAGGGCATTATCCTGTCAAATCTAAATGGATTGTTGTATCCATGACCATAAATGAAGACCTTTCCTCACAGCTATTAATAACCTTAATTGAAAAGGTACACCAAATGTGCGATTTTTCTTTATGCAGTTAATACATGACTTATCAGATATTCTAACAGTATTTAACTTTTTCTGTCTAAAAATGCTTGCATTACTGTGCATACCTTTTTTCAAATAGAAGTTTACTTACCATCTGTCTTTTGGAAAGTTCTTTACAATTTCATTAATGATTGGCTGATAGCAGGAATCTCTCTCAGGTTTCCCAGTTTCACTCCAATCTCTTACAAATTGTTTCAAAGTGGATTTTAATTTATCCATGTCAAAAGTTGAAGCTGGTGTAATCTTTTTATTTCCCTGATAAAAGTATAAAAAAGAAAGTAAGTCATAGTATCAATGCAAGAACTGGGTAAAAAACACACAAGTATCTATTGTTTGTAATAAAGTGCCATATCAGTGAATGATTAGTTAACAAGTGTATTCAGAAAAGAGCTCAAGGTCAATAATTCAGTCCTACATGAAGCTGGATAGTCTAAATCAACCTCTGACGCACCGTTCTCTATTATACTTAGGGTGTTCATTAAAAAAAACAAAACAAAAAAAAACAGGAAAGATGTTGACAAAAACTCAAGGCTGTAAATAGCTTACTTAGATACTTCTAGCAAGTAAGAATAAGGAGCAAAGAGAAGGCAAGATTTAATTTTATCTACTTTAAAACGTCAATGTGCTAAGCAGATAATACGCATGGGTAGGCTGGCTTGTGAAAACTACTTTATCAGCAGATAACTTTTGTGGAAGACTGTATCAATATGGCTATTATATATTCTTTCTTCGTAGTAGGCTTCTCCATGACACTGAGAAGATAGAAGGAATCACTACTGAAGAAGCTTTGCCCTGGGGTTGTAAAATCAAAGAAAAGGGAGCTGAAAAAGAATGTTCTTATAATAGCTAAGTGTTCATGAATACATAAATCCCTAAAACCAGTCTGATGGGCTTTATTATGTATTTCATTTCTATACGAACCCACAGTGAAAGCTGTCTGTCATTAATGCTGACAAAGTTGTTTTCACTGTCATGTCATAATGAAAAAAAATCTTAAAATTTAGACTTAAGGTGGCAAACATATTTCTTTTACTTTATTATAAAGGACATAGCTTTCATGATATATAACCCTCTAGATTATATGCTAGTTCAACCATAAAATACTGTTTATTAAAATAATTTCTAAGAAATATGTAACAGAAAAACATCCACATCAACATTCTAGATTAGAAACATGAATGCTGGGGACATTTTGAAGCTGGGGCAGGGAGTTAATCTTTTTTAAAAGATTCCTGGCATGGTCATTTCTTCCAGTCCTTATTAAAGTAGTGATCTAAAGTATGCTTTACTGATAAATATACAAGAATGTTTCAAGTCATGTTCAGTTTCTCAATATATGGTGAAAGCTACTGAATTATAACATGTGAATAAATGTACTTTTTAGGACTTTCAATGTGCAATAAGGGCTTTTAATAAGTTTTCAATTAGTCCTCACTGTTAGGAGATGCTTCTTCAGCTACAAAAATAACCTCTGCCACCAACATTAATCTTCTATACACCTACAAGAAACTCAGTAGCTCCTGTATTTTAGGCACTGGACTTGCACTACTAGAATACAGCCTTTCAAAATGAACAGAAATTGAGAAATCTATTAAGGGGACTTATTTACAAAAGGGGATGAAATGTCCTGTTTTAAAGATCAGGTTGAGATTGCTTAAAATTAATTAAGTAGCCAATGTCCAGTAATGCTGTGTTCCCTCTGGTTCTGTTGCTCTCATGTGATCTACCACTTGCACAACAGGAACCGGCACTTCCAACAATCATCCTGGAAACAAACAGAAACTGAGATAAGCAGAGTTCCCTTCTGAAAGCTCTGCTGGCCTGCCCACTCCAAAAACAAGTCTTTTGCCACAAAATCAGCTAGCATCTCATTCCACTAGCAGAGAGTTCTGCTGGAATGTATACATAACTGACAATGTACAATGCCATTGGTTACTATTCCAAATAGCTTAGAGAGTTTCCTCACCTAAAGAAACACTCAGTAGCTTTTCCTTTAGACCAGATTTACCTATACTCTATCCTGAAAAAAATCCTCAGGCAGGAACTAACTTCTGAAAATGACTTATTTATAACTTGGTGAACATGCTCGGTAGATTAAATTTAAAAGCATGCTTTTTTAGACAAATAATTTTAAAATTACTAAGGTTACTTTAAAATGATTTAATTGTAATGCCAATCTTACATGCAAACCAAGTTAAACATATTTCATTTTCCTAGAGTGACAAAGTGACTTTAGATCTGTAAAGAGTTCCAAAAACACAAGTAAAAAATTTTTTTCCCTCAAGCTTTCTTTTCTGGGGGAAAAAAGGATTCCCTCACACCTCCAGAACTTCTGGAAATTTTACCACAGAAGGAGCACATACATAATAGCTCAAAATACAGCATAAACATACATCATCACCATATTCTTTATTTTCAAACATGTGTGTGCAGTCATTCACAATGGACTGCAAGATTCCTTGATTATGATCAATGCATTTCCGAATCTTATCAAGATGAGGAAGGAATTGAGGAAGCAATTTCTGTTGACTGACTGGAAGGGATCTGAACTGTCTTTCTGCACGATTCACTCTTTCATGCATATTGATTCTAGAAATGAAAAAAAAGGCAACAGAAATATCAGAAACTAACATAAACATAAAACTGATGTTCTTTGCTATAATTGTTATGTATCTACTGAGGATTCCCACACTGAGCCAGTTTCAGAATCATACATTTACAGAGCAATTAGCGGAAGATACATCACTGTATCTCACTATGTAGCCAATGCCAATTCATGGGCTTGGCTACAAGAAAAGATACAGTTACAATCCAACCAAAATTTGCCAGTTTAAGTTTCATGAATTACAGTGGGAGATTTAACACTATGCTTATTTCTCTTGCAAACTGAAGGTGCTTGATTTTGATGGGATCATACCATATTTTGGAAAAAGGCTTAAGCAAAAAGAATTAAAATTTCACCTGTAATCAAACATATTCAAGGACTTTGCATAGAGCATACTGGCACATCTTCAGAAATCTTTATAGAGAAGGAAAAGTGTTTTTAGATACCAGCTGTTGTCCCCCACCATCAGTTTTATTTTGTTGCTGTTTTGCTTTAGATTTTGCATTATGTATTTCCTATATATTCATGAAGGTCATGTTTTTACCTTCTTTTGAGATCTACAGTGGTACCTTGGCTCACCAACTTAATCAGTTCCACGACTTTGGTAATGAGCCATATTGGTCGTAAGCCAAGTCAAATTTCCCCATAAGGTTCAATGTAAATAAGGTTAATCCGTTCTGTAACTTTTTTTTTTTAAATCACAGGGAAGTTGGCATGGGAAGACAGATGCGATCACAATCGTCACCTGATGTGTAGTTCGCGACCTGAGGAAATTTTTTCCTGAAATTTCTGTTCACAACCCGATTCGGTCGTGAACTGATACATTTGTGAGCCGAGGTACCACTGTACTCAGGGAGCTTCAACTATTGGGTGGTATAGCAAAGCAATAAATACAACAGTTAGTCTACATCTGCCACATTGGAAACAGCAGCACAGGTCACTACAGTTTTGTTTATTCATTCTTATAACTATTAGCTTGTGTTAGCTTTTAAATTGCAGGATTTAAAAAATGCCCTTTCTATTCATTATAGAAAACATCCAAACTTCTATGAGCAATTTCTGTTCATACAGTGGGTCTTCTTCCTTTTCTCTCCATGCCCCAAATATGTTCTTAATAGTACCCCCTCCACACACACAGCTATCTAGATCAGATCTGAGAGGTGGATATGGGACAAGGGAATCGGTTTCATGTACAATGTCTACTCTGCTGCTGGACAAACAGTTGGATACTATCCTAGCTATATCTGTATCAAAGGTTCAGGGAAATACATGAACTTTTTATACACACACAAACACACATGCAGAATCCAATATTGAACTCAAATGCCAGAGCAAATGTGGGTGAACAGAACCTAATTTATAAGCAAGACTATACAACAGTTCACATGGCACAAAAGTTAAAGCAAGTGCCAACTTCAAGTTTGCATTCATTTTCGAGAAAAAGAGAAGCCAAAGCTATTATCTTAAAGTATTGATAGTATTGTTAAATAGATAGCTATATGTATCTTTTAATATGTAAGATAGAAGGCGCATTGTATACATTCAAGGAATCACAGGATAGTATAGTTGAAAGCAGCAAATAAGGGTTCAACCCCCTGCTCAATGCAGGGCTCAAAATAAATGATTGTCCAATTGCATCTTGAATAATCATTAAACTCAAAAGTGATTGCAACCTCTCCTCTACTCGTCCATTGCACTTCTTGCCCCACAGACTTGTATCTACTTTAAACCTGTTTAACTTCCATGATTTGCCTCAAAGAATCCTGAAAACGGTCGTTCGATGAAGCTGGTGGAAATTCAATTAACAGATCCTCAATCCTGAACTATATTTCTCAGGACTCTTTCAGAAGAACAATTTTGATTAAGCGCATTTACTAGCACAATCCTATGCATGTCAGAGGTAAGTTTCACAGGATTCTTTGGGAATTACACCCAAGGATGCATAGGACTGCAACCTTAGCATTTGGTGCAGATACGTTCTAAGGCTATAAACCAATGCGTGCTTACTTGGGAGTAAATCCCATTGAACTCAGTGGAGGTAATCCTGGTAATCCTGGACTGAAAGTGAGGGAACCGGGAACGTAGCTGAAATTCCCCAACCCCCTCGCAATGGTGAGGTTGAGGGCTACCAACGAAATTAGAGAGCGGGGTGTGAGTTACCCATAGTAACGAAAGGCGTTGATAATTCTCCGGAAGTGCTCCCGTTCCAGCTTCTCCTCCTCCTGCTCCTTTCCATCCTCCATCGAAACTAGCTGCTGCACGGGCTGCGGTTCCCGCCTGCACCGCTGGCTGTCCAGCGTCACTTCCCCATCCCACAGCGGCTCCTGCTCGTCGTCCCTGCCTTCGACGCTTTGCCGGTTCCCTCGGCGCATGGCCTTCACCGGCGGCAACGCGCACGCAGCTGCAACCGACATCCCGCCACCCCGCCTCCAATGCCGAACGGCTGCCTCTTCGCGCGCCCGCTTCCGGGCTCGCTGGCGTGCTTCCGGCTTCATCGAGAAGCGACAGCTCATCCAGCCACCTCTCGTGGAACGCGTTGATGCCGTCACAGGCGCGCGCGCGCACGTGACGTTTGCAAGCGCCCGCTACGGGCTGAAAAAAGGGAAAGGCGCGAGTTGCGCAAGCGCAGTGCAATCTGGTCTTGTCTTGTGTCGCGCGGCGGCGGCAGTGGCGACCACAGCCTTGGGAGCTGCATATAATAGACTTGCGCACACGTGGGAGTCCCGGGTTCTGTGCCAGAAGTAGGGGGCGTAGAGTCTGCCAGCCTTGGGCCCATCATGGTTGTATTGTTTATTCTTCTGATTCGATGGGAATACAGCACAATTACTGCATCAGTTGCAGACCCATTGAATAAAGAGGCGTTAACAACCATGCATCCGTGCATGGAAAAGGCCACTTTTCCTTTGCGGTCTGCCTTTTCTTGTCAAAGGATAAATAAAGAATACGGGGCCGTGCTGAGCCACCTGGCACAAGGCCTGCAAAGGCAGACAGGACTGGATAGATCGGTCGAAGAAAGGTAAAAAAGGTAGAGGATGCTCCGAAATACTCGGTTCTGGCTTCTAACTGAAGGAGTGCCAGCATCTGGAGGATAAGGTTTATCCTAAGCACAAGCAATCGCAATAACGATCTTGCATGTTTTCTCTCATTGTTTAAGGACCCGGAGGCACACCAGACATAAACAAGGGGGAATGGGCTAAACATAATTTGACGGCCCATCCTTCAGCAGCACTCCTAGGACACCTGAGCTTATACTGTTAGTACACAGAAAATGGAAGCACTGTGGCTGGGTCCTTTATAACTTTTAACTTCTGCACTGTGATGTGCCTGTAGCACACAAAGGTCTACAACAGCTCTTACTCATAAAGAATATAAGCACCAGGGCCTTTATTATTGAACAAATGAATATTTCACTTGTATATTTCAATTTCACCTCTGCACTTAGCCAATTTCTAAATCTTGTATGAACTAGAAACCAAATTACTCTCATTTGCAAGAATAAAAACACAACAATATGGATGGACATTACCACAAGTACTCTCTAATATAATGTTTTTTCTCATCAAAATGAGACAGCAGGTTATTTATTTTAATATGTTCTGGGTTCTTTTTTTTTTTGGTTCACTCTCTGTAAGCTGCCCAGAGACTTTTTTAGTAATTGGGATGGCATATAAAAACCTTAAATAAATAAAGTCCTCATCTAACTAAAAAAACCCTTACTATTTAAAATATATGAATTTCATAAAGCCATCAAAATGGCTGCTAAAAATGTCTGAGAAAGTACAGCACACCAGTACTTTATCTTGCCATATTCTAAATACCAAGAGGCTCAATAAAAGCAAAATGTATATCCTCCTTTGTATACTGTATTCAAGAGACCTCCAGACTCTGCTAGGTTCAGAATGAGAACAGGTAGCAAACCCAGATAAACTGACTGTCCCACTGAGAAGATATTGCTGTAATAATTTACTGTGCAGTGCAGTGTAAACTAGTATAGTAATATTTTCAGTAGGCAGAAAAGTATTTAGTCATCTGGTTAACCCTGCTGATGGTGGAACAAATGGCTGCCAACATTCCACGGTAATCATTTCCTTTATTTAATAAAATGAAGAGGTTTATAGGAAGGGACTCGACATGAATTCAAAACAAAATTATTTTTATTAAGCAATATTTTAAAAATACATGTTTCTCTTTGTTGACAGTTTGCATACAGCAAATAGATTTTTTAGATTTCCAACCTTTTGCAAGAGTACCATAATGACCCATGTGGACGGCCAACTTCACTATGCCTTTCACCACTAACAGATGTATTGCAGGATGCATCCTTCCGGTAGTGTTTTTAGGGAAGTTGAATGAAAAGTGCAGAAGGTTCCCCCGCCCCCGCTGGAGGAAGCTTGCATCCCTTTTTAATATGCCAAGGTAAAAGGACAGCGAATATGCCTGGGTGTAGTGTGGGATAAATTGAGAAAGAACAGTTGAGAAGTTCAGCAGCCATGTAAGTGCTCCCTTTTGTCCACAGCCTGAGAGCTTCCAGGCACTGGGATAAATATGCCCAAATTGATCTTCTGGCAACAATTACAAATAGTTTGCAACTCCAAGTGGGAAATGCATCCATAGGAATGCCATGGCACTGTCTCTGGTGGGTGCCGCTTTAGAAGAACTTGCTTTTAGGCATAATATATACATCAGTATTTTAATGAAGCTATTATTGTGTCACTGAGTAATATGGATTCATATTCATAATAGTGTCTTAATAGTGGCTTGCTCACCTGGAGAAGAAAGAACCACACTTGTTAGTTCAAGGGCACTGTTGCAGGTTCTTTATAGCCATCCATCTGTTTCCAATCTTATTCCTGCATTCTCCAGTCTGATCAATTCAAAATGTTACAGTCAGATTAATTGAATTCTCTGACAAACTACTAATCCACCAGTAACTAGTATCCTCAACAGACTGGGCTTCCAACACTTTTTGAAAACTTTCACACTTCCCTGAAGTAAATCCAGTTTAATTTAATGGGATTTACATCAGAGCAGGTATGCTAAAAATGCAATTTTGCTTTATTTTCATGTCAAATATATGCCAATAAAATTTTGTAAGTTTAGTTATGCTAAATGCACACCTTGAGCTAGACCAATGTTTCTATAATGAAGAACTAGTTTACAAAGTTCCTCAAAGTTTCCTTTGCTAGGAGGGGACTGAGTTATTGAGACTTGCTCCAAGTTTGAGAGATTCTCTACCTATTATGTGGTAAAACTCTTCTGATATCAGCATCCACACAAATATAATAGGGCCACCTCTGATAGGTTAATTTATTGTATTTATATCCCACTTTTTTCCTTTTAAGGGACTCAAGGCATCTTACACAGTTCTCCTCCTCTCAGTTTTATCCTCAGAACAACCACCTTCTGAGGTGGACTGGGCCAAAGAGTCTGTGACTCGTCCAAAGTCACCCAGTGAACTCCACGGCTGAGTGGGGACTAGAACCCACATCTGAGTCCTAGTCTCATGCCCTTGTGACAGGCAGCTGGAAGTAGCTAATGAAATTATGTAGCAGCACCTTGGAATTCCTGTAAGAAATCTGGTGCCATCTACTGATGCCACTACAGCATCTTGACCCCAGGTGTGGGTGGCCCTGTGAAGGGAAAGAGTCTAGAGCAGTTACAAGCATTGGAAACCCCACCAGTCTTCGGGCCTAGGCAGCTGCTGCAGGATGCTAAGGGGTTGGCCCCAGGCTTCAGTGCAGCAAGTTATTTTCATATGCAGCAGGCAGCCTCTTCTTGTAGAAAAAGGGTTTTGACTTGCAGGGGGTTTCATTAGCCAATTTATCTCTTGCAGTACACAATTTGAAATATACTGGCCTAAACTAATATAGTACTTCACAGAAGTGCAACAGTGTACAGGAACCTTGATGTTTTCTTGGCCCAGCAAGCTACTTACTTGCCTTTTCTAGTTCTTAGGTATATCGTTACAAATCCTTGAACAGAGGTCTTCTTGTGATCTTGTTCCATCCAAATAAACTGTAAGAGGAACAGCAGATCAGATTGCAAACATTGTCAAGATTCACTGCTTTACCTACACAAGTTGACCTAACTGAATGGATATAACTTGAAGTGATTTCAGCATTAAATGCTATTCACAATTGTTATTTATTTGATTAGAATGTCTATATTTTGTCTTTTTTCCTCTTGCAAGAATTCAAGTCAGTTTAGAGATTCTTCCTCCTCTCCATGTTATTTTCACAACAACTTGTGGTATTGTTTAGGCTGAGAGTCAGTGACTGATCAAAAGTCACCCAGTGCACTTCAGGGCAAAAATGGGGGGGGGGCAGGGGAATACAACCTGGATCCCCCAAGTTGCAATCCAACACACTTACCTCTACATCACAATGGCTCACAATTCTCCTAATATTTAGTTTTACATGTCATCAGTATGCTAACCCATGGTGTGATGACTGTGATGGGTGAAACCAGCCATGCCAACAAACCATGGTTTGTTAACAGGAAACAACCAGGGGAAAACCCATGGTTTGCAGATGACTGGTCAACTCAGAGATTTTAAAAACAGCTCAGAACCATGAGTTGTTCAACCAAACTACAGAGGCAGCATGGGTTTGTGCTATGTGTGAACAAGGTCTGTCTGTAAAAAAGTTTCTTAAAAAGCAAAAAAGCTGCAAACCTGAGTGCATACCAACCATGCAATTGTACAAGGTTTCTAACTAGGAAAATGCTGAAAGTTTTTTTTTCTTACAGGTGCTCTGCCTATTCCTTCCTGTCCTCATTTTGTTTTTAGACAAATGATCATATGTAATGGAAAGGCTGGTCTATACAGGGCACCTCCTCTGCATGCAGAAAGTCTCAGGTTCAAACCCTGGCAAGCGAATCCAGGTAGGGTTGGATTAAACTCCTGCCTGAAATCCTTGGAAAGCCACTGCCAGCCAGTGATGACAATGATGGACTAGACTGGTCAATGGACAACTTTCAGTCTTCCCGTGAACTATGTAAATATCACAAGCTTGCACCAACACCCAATGCTTCAATAAGCTACATGTATATTAAGACACTTACCAATGCCGGTTTCATTTTCTTCCATCTCTTTCTTATGTTTCAGATACATGGGCCACACATGTCCATCAAAGTACCCTGGTGGGTCTGGTGGATTATAAATTCTATTGCTACATTAAGAAAAAAATTATTTCCATTTCAAGTTATAACACAACAAAATCTGGAAAAGTCCAAAGGAGTAGAATTGTTTTTCAGGGCACTGTACACTAAGAATCAAGGGACATGATACCTCTGAACACATGCTAAGCCCAACTATTTGAAATGAGAACTGGAACATGGGCTTTCACTCAGAACACCCCCCTGGCCCCACAAGGGTGTTTTTCAGTAACCCACCTTAGGAAGGAAGAACATTTTTGGTTGTTGCTATTGTTAAACAATGAAGTCAGAAATCTCAGTGCAAATCTGTCTCAGAAGTATGTGAGCCGCCCCGAGGCTTCGGCGAATGGGGCGGCATAAAAATGTTTTAATAAATAAATAAATAAATAAATAGATCTTGATCTAGTACTTATAGAAAATAAGTCTGCTGATAATCATCAAAGGACTTCTTCATACTATATTATGCTTCAGTTTATAGATATACTTAAGTAGCATGTTTCAACATGATCAATACCTAGCCCATAGGGCAGGTTCCTCCCACCTACTTCCTTAATACATGTTTCAGATTTGTGATGTGCCCCTTCAAGAATGCTTAGCAAAACTCCACCATGTGACTTGTTACTGTTACTGCCTGCTACTGTGTCATGGCTTGTCAAATTGGGAGACAGTTAGGGTGTGAAGGATTCTCCACTAGTTCTAATAGCAAAACATATGGTAAGCATATTGTGTAAAATAATGTGTGTCTTTGAAGTATTTTTATGCCATATTTTTATGCCACTCGTCAGCTACAAAGGCTGCAAGGGGTATTTACACTTAAGAATGAAGAAAGGACATTCCCTGTCACATAAACTTGCTATCTTAAAGTTCATGACCCAAGGAATGGGGAATGCACAAATGAATCATGGATGGTTAATCACAAATAATCCATGAAAAGAACCCAATTATTGCTGTTAACTGGGTTGTTCAGCATGGTTTGCTATCTTGGCTGGGTTTAGACAACACAGTGACCCATGTTTCAACCACCCATTATTCAGTTACAACCCATGTTCAGTCCTCGACTGTCGGGACTTTGAATTCTGAAACCGGAATTCTTTCAGCAGAAAAAGAAGAATGGTGCTTCTTCTCTGCAACTTCATCTCAGCCAGCTGGAATGCTGCTTGTAACATCTGTAAATGGAGGTCAACTATTATATTGACTCTGATCCAGAACATCTTACTTCGTGTTAGTTCCATATGTTCCAACAGAGCTTCATTTGAAGTATCCATGTCTTGAGTTCAAGCTTGAGGCTGCAGACCTACACAGACCTACTTCAAGCGAAACCCAGCAAGGCAAACATATACAGGACTGAGCTGTCTCAGTGAAGATCCTAAGTTTGGACCATTAATTATCAAATTTTTAACTTAGGGAATCAGAACTTTTTGCATTTTCACAATAAAAATATAGTTAGATGAAAAAGACCCTCACATGTCCTTGTTTATCAAATTGTTAGGCTAGGAAGAAAGATACTGTTTTATTACAAGGTTTTACATAGCACTACAAAATGTGACAATGTTGTTATTGTAACTGTATACATTCAAGTGTCAAATGTGCCTGCTGGAAGGAAGCAAGGCCCCTCTGGCAGATCAGCAATTCAATGGTCTCCTTATACACAAAATGCATGGTGGGGGGGTACAGTATGGTGGGAGTTGTAAGACTTTTTCCTCTCTAAATATGTTCAGAATTTCCCAAGGTTTGTTTTGCCGACTTCACACTTCTGCCTAATGATTACAGAAATCAGTATATTCGCAGAATCTGTCACTGCTGGATTCTACCCTAAATTTTGAGATTTGGCCTTACTAAATCTAAACTTAGTATCAGAACCTGCAGCATTTTGTACAATACTAAGGTTTTAAAAAATGAATTGTGTAATTCTGCAATTGCACAATTTTAAAAGTGTTCTCTATTTTTAAAAAAACCAGAAAAATAATGTGTTTTAATTCCCCCAGGGTTTTTTAAAATTCCCATTGTAACGAATGTGGTGTGAATTTTCCATCTTTACCAAGTTGTTGCCAGAATGTATGAATGGAACTGAAGGGATGCAGAGCCATTCCCCAGGAAATGCAATCAGAACTGGAACAGGAAAGCATGGGCATTGCATCTCGACTGTCACCCACTCTCCAGCCTCTGCCACTCAGGCAGCCATCTCTGGGGAAGTGACGTGGGCAGAACAAGATGGTTATTCCTATTGCTGAATAGGCCTATTCCCACTGCTGCAGCAGGGAAGTTTTTTCATTGCACTCTTCACCCACACCCATACTGACCGAGCAAATGTTCTCGCCTGTGATGAATGTACAAATGCACATTTGAGAATACAAATATGTAAAAATGAAGACCATGCTTTTAGACTTGACTGCATAAATGTTTGAGCCACCTTCCCCATTTAGATTAGCTTTTTCCATTTAATAACAGCATCATGCAAATACCCCACCGTGTGCACAATTCGGCTTAAAGGCTCCAGTAGACCACATGGGTTGTTACGTGAGTATGCATAAATGGCATGTGTCTAAATTAACCATGATACGCAGCAACACAACTATCATTTCATCAGGTTGCAGCAGAGGCAGAAACAGATTCCCTGTGAACTCTTCCTGAAAGACCAGACCTTTTTTACTCTTCTCCAAATGGCTTCCATTCCAGCTGGTCATGACAAGAGCTTCAAAGAGTAGTGCTCACATCTACTTTTTGGCTGCTCTTTCCAATCCCTTTTCCTTTTGTGTATTGTCTAGTAAACTAGTTCTGAGGATAGAACCAGTTTGATTCTTGGAAGCCATTCTGGAACCCTTTATTAGCTGCAGAGTGAGTGGGCTAACATCATTTCCAATAAATAGAGAAACTGCTTATTATGCTGCAGTGTGTGTGTGCGGGGGGGGGGGGGGGGCGGGGAGGTTGTCCCAATGGCCAAACAGTAATACATTGTATAAGGTGTTGACTGTCAGAATACAGTACCTTCTTCTCCTCTTGCATTCTTCATAAGGAATAGTTAAGAAGTACTTTCTATCCCATACATTGCTGAGAGGCCTGCAAGAATAAACAAACAAATAAGGCAGAGTTGTTTGCTAGTTACTGTGTACCACACAATGCCAAACATGCTTACTTGTAGTTATACAGGAGGAAGCCTTCAACAATTAAGACAAAAGTGTCTTCTGCTCCTTTTTGATCATCATCTGTACCACTTGGTGGTTTTGTCAATGCAGGGTCTTCTGGGTTGGCCATCCAAGAATGTATGCGTGCCACCATTTTGTCCATATGCAGGGCATCCAGTACTAGAAGAAACACTTTAATCTCTTAAAAGTAGTCAGTTTCACCATCTCTAGTATTCAATACTAGCAAAGAAACCAGCAGACGTAAGAAATAAAGTTAGAGAATTCTGCTGTTATTCATCAAGGCAGCAAACAATCAGAGAGGAAGAGCCACACTGTGTAACAGAGAAATGATAGGACCACAGAACAGCAGTTCATCTTTTACAGTGCCAAAATCTGTAAGATTCTCTCCAAATAAAGGACATCAAGAAGATAGATCAGATTGGTAACTTCCATGCAACAGCAGGAAAGAAGTGATGCTTTTCACTTGTCACAGGTGGTTGAACTGCATTAAAGTTTGTAAACTGAATCGTAAGGATTTGAAGTGGAATATCTCAACACTTCTTTAAAGCTAGATAGGCATGGAGAATATAGCCATTTCATGGCATTACAGTACTGCAAACAATATTTACACACAGGATTCTTGCTTGTAATAATTGTGCAAGAGCTGTGTGGAAAAAGCAGCCCACACATTTCAGTTCGATATTTTTATGTACCAGAAGTTACCATTCAGTTTAACCCTAACTTGAAATTGGAGGAAAATTTGTTCTATTGGAAAGTCTGGACAAGAAAAATGTATTATGACCATCATGTTTATTCTAGTCCAAATCAATACTTTGTCAAGGAATACAATCAAAATTGATCAGTGTAAGTTATCAAATTTGGAAGTAATCAGTTATGACATTTAAATAGCAACTATCTGTCTGCTTTGTTTTACCTGCACTGTGTTATTGGCTTTTTAAAGTGCAATTCCATGCAAATTTAGACAGCAAAAATGTTTACATCCTGGGAGTTCTAGGCTTTTTTTCCCTGTCTAAACTTGTACAGGATTATGTACCTATAGATGCCTAAAATGGCAATTTCCTGGTATCATTACTCAATGAAAGAGGAAGTGCTCTCTTTAGGTTCTTAAAATACAACTGGAGCTTAGAATCTTGCTTGACAATCCCATCTTCATCCTGGAAACAGGAAGCATTGAACAAATATCCACAGATGCTTCCAGTGCAGGCTATTATCATGCCATTGTCCTGCCCCAATCCCAGTATTTCCTGTGTACATCTTCCACTCATAACCATCTGGTATTTTCCCACCATCTCTTCCATATTATGTCTTACCATAAAAGCCACAGAGAGAAAAAGATGGAATAGCTGCACATTTTCAATTGGTAGCCTGAGGAGCCTTCTTCCTGGAAGCACCTTAAATCACAATTCTTGATGTTTTTCATATCATCTGAATTATTTTAAGTATTTGATCTACTAACCATCATACTGCAGGAATCCACGGTCATCTACAAGCACTTCAGATTCTGTCTGGAAAGAAAAAACTCATCAGTGTTGTGGAAGGAACTTGCAGGATGAAGAAGAAACACATACTTCTTCAAATGGTAAATTTACTAAAGTCAGTGTGTGGTATCCAATGCCACCCATGTGCCAGCAAAACCCAACAACAGCAAAGAATGTCTGGACCAGAATATGGAGAGAAAGAGCTATCCATCTCCCAAAGTAGATGGAAGCCCAGGAATGCTTAGTCTTGGCCGCACAGAGAACTGTTTACCAGAAGTCAGTGAATAGGTTCAGTCCTGGTATAAGCAGATCCAAGCCAAACCTAAGAAAATGGTACTTTCACAGAGACACAGTCCTCCGCAAGTGTGTGAACCAGGCAGCTTCCTGTCTATACCAGTGCATCCTCTGCTCATCAACATACATAATGGAGGAACTGTTTCAAATGCCCTTGATGTTACCCAGTACTGGGTGAAAAACTACCTGATATGTTTATTTAGCTTCTACAACCTTATTCTTGCCTATTGATGTTTACACATACGTATTTTATATAAAGGCCACTGCTCTTAACATTTTTATTAGTTGTATTTGTGGTTGCTTCTGACACAAAGACAGCAAGCTGATCTTGTAAAAAGGAGCTCCACTGATCTGTCCTGTTTCAGAAACAAGCATTTCAGCAAGTTAATTTAGGAAGCACAGGTTTCTTTTTGTGCCAGCATCTGTCTCGTGGGCTGACAACAGAATGGCAGAGGGGCTGTGGCAATACTGGATACTGGGCAGAAATTTGAGAGGTAAACAGTGGCAAGCGCGGGAAAGTAAGACAATGTGGCCACTGAAAATGGGACGTAGGGTAGCAAAGCAAATAATGGGACAGGCAGTATCCAGAAAGGTCACACATTTTAAGGGGACCTAAGTCTTAACCCAGCAAGAAGTCGATAGTGCTAGCAGTCAACACAGCACTAATGCTTTATCAAGTTATTCTACATCCTGCACCCTATGAACGTGCATATCAATGCTTAAATTTGCAAAAAGAAAAACATGCAAAACAGATCACATGCTTGTTAGTAAAAGCTGATACTTACTAAATTCACCAGAAGACAGCAGGGAGTAGGATGATAATGTCACCATGCATGCATTCTGTTCCAGGGTGTGCACAGAGGTCAGGCCAGGAAATGGGACTGCAAAGGAGGTGGGAGCTCAAAGCATGACCCTGCTCTCCCTCACATATGAATCTAACTGCATAATGGGCCCAGCACTCAGATAGGGCTAAACTGGATTAATTTTCAGAACAAAACTAAGTATTCCATAGCATTTGTTAAAGTCTCTTGAATGTATTACCTTAAAAAAGTCATCTTGAGAAATTATAGTACAGTTTGGAAGCAGTTTCTTAAGCTTTCTTGCCAGAGTGCTTTTCCCTCCATTTGTTACACTGAATTGGAGAGTTGAAGAGATAACGTTAGAATAGCAGGTTAGACAAGGCACACGAGCAACCACACCATTCTGACAATCAGTGTTATATGAGTGGAATGTACCCAAGCAGATACAGTTTGCCAAGGTATTTTGTAATTCTTTCAGGCAGCACACGCTATTAGGACCAAGGGTTTATTTACTGCAAGGCTATATTTCAAACACCTTTTGTTATCCTTCACTTGGTGTGCACAGGGGCTACTTGGTTGTTGCAGGGAATCCATAGCTCCCCCTGCAGGGAGTCACATCTTTTTCTTGGGTCACTAGGAAAAAAGCACTCTCCATCCCAACCCCCAGCTGATAGATCTTAGAGCTTTACCACTCAAAACATTATTGTATTCTCATAATGGAAACAACTCATTGTTGTTTACTGGTTCTTTAGGTGGTGTGTGTGATTCTCCAGTTTTGCTTCTGTTTTCATAGCACTTCCCTGTTTTTCTGAGAATGGGGAAAATGAGATATTTTAGAATGAGGAGAATGTCTGTTTTTCCTAGAAGTTATGCTGTGTAAAAGCAGGGGGGAAAAAATCTCTTTGCACAAAGCTTGGGTGTTGATACTTTTGCAAAACCAAAAGCAGATATAGCAATTCACAGCCTCATGTAGAAAAGATCCAGAAAATACCTGTGATTCCAAGTGCAGGGCCAATGAGTGCTACAACTGCACTAGCTAACAACTCCATCTTTTTCACATGCACAGCTTGAGAGCAGATGTGGGGAAGTTGTGGCTTTCCAGAGGTTATTGGACTCCAGGTCCCATCAACCCCAGCCAGCACAGCTAATGGTCAAAGGTGATGGAATTGTAGCTGAACAACTTCTAAAGAGCCAAAGATTCCTGATCCCTCCCTTGCCTGCTTCCAAACAAAGAGCTCCTAACACTGCAAAATTAAAAGGGGTTGTGCAGCTATTGCAACTTTCCCTCCTTAACAGATTTTTTTGTTGCAAAGAATGAGGGTTACAAACGGAAGGCCATGTCATTTGGGCCTCCTATTCAAATATATTTGGCAGTTGCCTATCCGCAACTGCCAAATAAAAGCTTCATCCTTAACCACCCAAGACAATACCATTTCCATTAAAAATGGAGAAGCAGAAATGCTACCCCATATAAGAGACAAAGATGAATATGCCAGATACTATCTGCTCCACCCCAAGGCTAGCACTAATATAATGCTAAACATAAACTGCCATTTCCACACTTTCATGTGGGGCAAGCAACAAGCTAAGGAAGCCCAGCAAAAAACAGAGATGAAAAAGGTTTTAAGCGATATTCCATATTCCGCTACTGATACATTTGGATGTTTAATAAGCATGGACACTCTTGCAGCTTCCATGCCCCTGCAAATCTGCCACAACAAAAAACACAGTGATTTTGAAAAAAAAAAAGTATTATTTCTTTGCAATTTTAGCGAAGGTGAGGCATATCCACCAGTCTATTCCAGAAGGACAGTATGGCCCTCAAAACCCACAAAAGTTACTCATTCTAGATCTAAAATAAAACAGATTTTAAAAATATTTTTTTCACTTACCCTCCAAGTCCAATGATCAGTTTTTTCATGATTTTTTAAAGCACCTAAACATTAAATTGAGAAAGTTACTGCATCAAGAGCAAAGAACATGCTGGCCATGAGTTACTTGTTTGATTCACGGAGTCTTATTTGATATAAAATGTCTCTAGCACGTTTTTAAGAATTACTGAAAGCTGATTTGGGTTTGAAACATCGTTTCCAATTATCCATTGCTTTTGAATGTGGATGTACATTAAGATTTGGGGAGAAAGTGAGAGAGGTCTGAGCTAACACTGAGCATTTTGAAACATGGATCCGTAACAATTAATCTGTGATGGCCCATTAGCTCAAGAACCATTGTTTAATGCTGCTTACCTAGGGATTTAGAAATACACATTTTATGGAAAGGAAATAGGCCTCAAACCACACTGATATGTGACATATTCACTCCCAAACACCATACACCAAAGCATTAATTATTAAAGTTGTATAAAAGTTGTATTAAAGACAGAACATTGAAAATGTGAAACAGTTTGCATATCAAGAGAAGACAACCTGTGTCACTATCATGACTCTATTGCTAATCAAATTAAATTTCTGAATAAATCCCTCTGTGCACAATTCCCAAAATGGTTATGACAAGCCAAGCTGAAGTGTTTATTCATCAGGTCAAGGTAGATTCATAATACATCATATGACATGATGGGATGTGATAAAAAGTCATGACAAACAGCCCTCTCCAAAAAAAAAAAAGAGAAAAAGTAGAAGCATAATGGAAGCATCATGGTAAATCCAACGAACTCACGTTCAGGCAAATATTCTATATACCTATGGCACATGTGCACGTAGTTCTTGAAATGTTCCAGGCACACTAAGGACATGACATCAAGCACCAGCAAGCATAAATGCAGCAAGGTTATTTGTAGTCGATCTCTCACTCATTAGAACAGAGTTGCTGCCAAATCTCTTAACCACAGAGAGCTGAAGAGTGCTGAACTCTATCATGCAGACAGTGAGGCAAGTCAGGATTTCAAATCAACAGAGCATGGGGCCAAAATAAATACAATATCAAAGGGACCAGTGTCTAGGGAGCGTGGGGTGAGCAAGCAAGCGAGAGACTGACTAACATGAGTTATAATTTGTATAACTGTCAATTGCACATAGTCTAATTTTGCTCTGATCCAAATAATAATTTTAAAAATATAACCATCAATTTCTGCAAGAAAAAGGTGGTAGTTGATGGTTTCCAGTAGTTCATGACCAAAATATTGATTAGAGGGAAAAAGCTTTGTTAGTTAGCTATCCCATTGCTGTTACTGCTTCCATGGGTATATTTGGGTATATTCCACACTATGGCATTTAATGAGCCCAAACCTAAGCATGCTAACAGAGAAATCCCATCAAGTTTAATGGACTTTAACCTTGAACCAACTTACATAATAGCAGTTTTAAATCAACCATCATGTCCATTTTGGGAATACAGCAGGGGGCATGTATCATGTCATGGCATTTTGTGAATTATCTCCCACTTCATCAGATATGTGAAGTTTTCAGGGTACCACATAGATCTTTTTTTCCCCTCCCTCCTGCATTCCCCACCCCTCTGGAAATTATTCAGGGAATGGAGTTTTCCAATTTCTACTATATAACACGTAAAAATGGCTTTAAGTATCACTTTATCTTTAAAGAAGCAAGTTACTCAGAAACTTGAAAAAGAAGTTCTTTGCAGGTATTCTGGCTCCTCAAACTATTTCTATAAGTTTCCTTAGAAAACCTGTGGGAATACAAACCTCTAAAACATTAAACTAACCCTCTCTTTGTAACTAGCACCAATTGCTTGTTTTTGGGAGAAGGAGCAGAAGTTAAGATTTCAAGTTTTGAGGCATAGGAGCCCTTTATGAAACGAAGTTATGCTGATAGAGGAATATTGAATACAGGACTTACTTCTGAGTAAACATGCATAGGATTGCACAATCGTATGCATGTTTACACAGATTTCTCATGTGTTCAAGAGGGTTTGTTTCCACGTAACTATAAAGTGTTACAACTTTAATCCGAACTAAACATGTATAGGAGCGAGCTGCTCGTTTCTTCCATCTAGCGTTCCAGTTTCTTTGGTTTATGAAGCAAGTTTTGCATAATTCAAATCCGTACTTTAAAGAAGACGAAAGAAAATGTTAGAGTCAGGGATTATTCTAATGTACATATTATAAGGTTGCATACATACAGACTGCTTAAGAACCTTCCGAATTCACAGGGCTGAACGGTTTTCTCGTGCACTTTTTGTCTGGTGTGCTGAACCTAAATCACGCGCGACACAAAAAGGCAGCACTGTCACTACCTCGCCCGAATGTATATAAAAGTGCCCTCGTCCCACTTCCTGCAAAGCAGCAACATCGGACACTCTGATGCAAGAATCCGACAACGAAATCCTCGGCGCCCCACCTACCTTCCTCTTCTACGCAAGGCGCGCGTACAGACAACCAAGTGCGACCGGAGAGCGGAACGCTCGCGACCAGCTTGCCATTGCCCCGCAAGTGCTGCTTAAAAGGCCGTTAAGCCCCGCCCTCCTTAGGAAGGGGGTGAAGAAGCACCCGCAAGGGGACGGGGCTTTATGCAAATACGACGGCCGAAGTGATCTCATTACTGCGCCCCGATTGGTCCAGATCGCGGTCGGGGCACCTTATTCCGGAGAGCCGCCCCTGTACGAAGGAGGGGGCAGCGCGCGCCATGATTGGCTCGTTCTTTGTTGTCCATTCCTCCTCGCGCGCGCCGCCTGGCAGGGTGATTAGGCTGGGGAAGGTGGCCCCTGCTCTCTCTTCACGCCGCCTGCGCTCACGCTCTCTCGGTGCTTGCCGTGCCTCAAGCAGCCTCTAGGGGGAGGAGCGCGCGTAGCCGTGGGCTGTGCGAGTCCCACTTCCTCATCGTAGCAAAAGCAGCACTCTGCAGGGACTTTCAGCACCCGACCGCCCAGTCCGTAGCTGCCCACACACGCTGCCTCTCCCCAGGAAGTCCTCGCGCAGGAGGAGGCGGCGGTGATCGGGTGACTCTCGAAGGCGAGACAGGCGCTCCGGCGCTCGATTCAAGGTCGGGAGGAGCTTTCCTTGCAACTTGCGTGCAGCGATGTCCAAGCCGCCACCGAAACCAGCCAAACCAGGTAAGGGAGGCGCGCCGCGTCCTAAGCCTTTGCTTCCTCCTCTTCCTGGTGGCAGGCATCTTAAGCTGTCGCTGCAAATCCCGACTCAGGATAGGGGGAAGGAGAAAGCAGCTGCCGCTCGAGAACGGAGTATGTGTTGCAGGGTGGGAAGTGGGTCCTTCCTGACACGTGGACCGTGGTTTTGAGCAGGCGCCAGCAGCGGAGCAGCGCCGTACGTCGTGGATCCCAGTCCCCCCAGCGGCATAATTTGGGGCGATCCGCATTATCAGCTATAAATTAAGCGCTTGGCGGCCCGAGTGAATTGATGTCCCCGCCTTGGTTCTCCCCCCAACACACACTTTCCCTCTTTTGCGATGTTCTTTCTCCCCCTCCGTGTCTCCCTCTGCGACGCGCAGGAGATGGAGAGGAAGGGAGTGCGGAGGGCAGCGGTCGCCTTGGAGTGAAGGGCTTCTCGCCCGCTCCGGGTGTGGCTCTGAACGAGGCTGTCACTGTCAAAAGGGAGACCGGGCGCGCGCGCCCGTCGCCGGCCTGACTTGGAGCAGGAAGTGCGCTGGGTTCGCGATGCTGGGAGGTGGGGCTGCTGCTGCACGGCAGATGGCCGGTGCGGGAGTTTTCGATCGGGCGAAAGCCTTTCACAAACTCTCCTGCGGAAGAATTTCCGTGGCTCGAGCTTTGCTGCATTAATGCAGCTGACGAAGCAGTTTTTTAACGCGATGAGAGTTCCCCCCACTTCCCCGTCCTGTCCCGCCCTTCGCAGCACAACCAGGCACGTCAAACTCAAAAGTCTAAGGAAAAAATGTCGGAGGAGCCGCTTCATAGGCTTACTGCTCCCGGATCCATTGCAGGGCGCAGTTTCTGGTAACCTGCGTGTCCGACGTGTAGCAAAACGGGGATGGGGAAGGACGCTGCACAGAAATCTGGCTTCTGTGGGGGAGTGAAAGCCGGGCGCCCACTTCGTAGGATTTCTCTGAGCTGCTGGCAAGCCAGAATAAAAAGGCTAAAAAGCAGAGGCGGTGCTAGGGGATGGTCCCCTAGGAATGCAGCCTCAAATCTCTGGGGAGCCAGCTGCCCACCACCTTGCTGTCCATGGGCACTGGCTGAAATAAAGGTACAGGGCTGGATGATCTCTAATGCATCGGATCTCCCTGGACTAGCTGGCCATTTGCCCAATTGTTTCCCGTCCCCCACATCTTTCAGCCTGAACGTTTTCCTTATGAAATAAAATGCCCTCCTCTCATCGGCCCATCCACCTAATTCTACAAATAGAGCTGTCCTTTGGAGACAGGGTCCTTTAAAGATACATGAACACAAGACTTAGAGCATATGCATTTTATTTTATTTATTCCCTACTTTTTTCCAGCAAGGTACCCAAGGGGGGTGGTTACATAATGCCATCTCCATGTTATCCTCACAACAGTCCTGTGAAGTAGAAGTCTAGGAGTTGTGACTACTGTATGCATATTTGTGTTTTTTTCTTCCTCCCTTTGGGACTGAGCTCTGGGTCTTTGTGCTACCTAGCACTGCCCCATAAGAACTACTACAAAAAACAAACAAACACACAAACAAGATGAAGGTTAGCTCTCTCACGCTTCCTGCTTTTCAAGAGAAAATAGGGTCTTTATCATTTCTAGATTGGCTAGATCATTTCTAGATTCACTTTTACCATTTCTTCAGAAACACTCCAGTGACTTTGATAGAATTACTGGAGTGTAAATTGCTTTAAAATGGTTGCTTGCTAGAGGACAGGCCGGTCTGCCTGTTGCATCAATGAAATATTTGCTCTGTGGAGAGAGAGAGGCGGATAAATTATTGTGATAAATATGTAATGCTGAGTAGCCAGTTACTGGAATCTCTGCCCCAGTTCTTAGCTATCCCCTGACTTTCCTTGTAGGGCATTTTGCAGATCGAAGGGAAAGAGGCAGGCTGTGTACATTTCTTACTAGGTCAGCAGTTGCGGGATGCACTCTGCAATCATATTTGAGATGCTTGTAGGTCAGGGCCGTTCTGAGGGCCCAAGCAATGCAGAGGACCCTGGTTCAGTACATGCAGTGTAGGCTGGCCATTTGCATATTGCCAAAAAAGGGCAGTATGCATGTTGCATTACTAAAGAAGACAAGAGGAGGCATGAATTTGCATAAAATTTACATATGCTAATTTATACGGATGGCTACACTTCTGGAAATAATTACTATACTTCAAAGAAAATTAGAGTGGGCTGCTTCACTATAGTTGAGCAGACTGTGGCCAGGTGACTCAGCTGCTTAATAAATCTGCTGTCCAAGAGCTAATGGTTGATATATAACTTAGCCTTCCTGTATGATTCTTCATTTGGACAGGGTAGACAGTACGGTCAGCGGAAGGATTGCCTTCTGCCATTCCTTCAAATACAGAGTTGTTCTCCGAAAAGCAGAAACATGTCTGACCTCTTTTAACAGTAATTCACAGACTTAAACCAATGGCATTGTGGTCCTATCCCTTTAGTCTCAATAACAGGAATGCAGTTTTACACAGACAAGGATGAAGAATTACAGATAAAGCTTATAGAGAATAACACATTGAGAAACTCAAAGCAAATAGTACCCACCACAGGAGGCCACATAATTTTGGATGGAATTTGCCTTCTGGTTTTCTCTTTTTGAGCAACTCAAAAATTATATTATACAACTGTGCTATAGAATTTAATTACACTTTCATAAAATAAATAACATTTATTTATACAATTGGCCTTCCCTGCTTTATATTGCCAAGATCACTTTTGTCCATAAAATATACTCATAAAATATTCCAATAAAGTTAAATGCAGAAAGCAATAAAACAAAATAATTTTAAACAATGAGAGCAACAGACAGACAGACAGACAGACAGACAAGCGGCATCAAATGTCTGTTGAAAATCCTCAGGAGAAGGGTACAGCCACACTTCTCTAAGGAGTGAGTCACATAGTCAAAAGGACCCAATTCCACATCTCTGCCAGTCCTAATTCTTAAGGCAACAAGATGTGGATGGACAGGTTAATTTATGTATTTATGTATTGTACTTTTATATTGCCCAATAACCAGTGTTCTCTGTCTGAGTAGTTTACAGATAAATTAAAACAGAATATAAGCCATAAACAAAGACATCAGCGCATAATAAAATGAACAAACAGTCCAGCAACAGAATAAAACAATGGAAAAGATCTAAAGGCACTTGAAATGTTTGGGAAAATAAAAAAGAATAAAAACATTTTGACTTGGTGCTGAAAAGACCAAAGTAGGCACCTGGAGGGTATTTCACTGACAAGGAACCATCACAGAAAAGGCTCTTTCTCTTGTAATGTGATGCTTTACATATATTTGCTAGCTAACTAATACAATATTTTTCCACATCATTTTCAGTCATAATTCTGGCAAGGGTATTTGGAAATGCTCTTATATATAAGGATTGGGTTTGTGCCACTGCAAGAAGGGAGGTTTGACTCATATCCCCAATTTAAACACCCCACTACCCTGTTACAACTTGTCTCTAAGGGAGAAATATTAATGGATATGTGGTTTTTTCTTTGTAGGACAATCACAGATCTGAGCAGTATTTTAAAATTGGAAAATGGCACGGTGCAGAATAGCATAAACCCCTTCCCAAACATCAGAGCCCCAAGCTATAATTATTAATGTGGAAAACCCTGTTAATGGAACTTGTTTCATCACATAGCTTGATTCCAATACTGCTTAAAACTTTTTAGTGGTGCTTTATTACTTAACAATCTCACCTCACCTTCTGTAATAGGGAGCAGAACGCTCCTTCGTTGCCATTTTTCAAAGGCTTTGGGGGCCACAGCATGCTAAAATGAGGCAAAACCAGGAGTGGTGCTTGTGGGTTTCATAAAGGGCCTTAAGCTTCCTCCTAAGCTATTTTCTGATTGCCACAACCTTTATAAAAATGCTACTAATTTTATCCTTCCACTACTGTGAAGTGCCAGAGCTTGCCTGCATGAGGCTGCTTTTCTGGCTGTATCTGCTTTCAGTTTTGTTGCAGAATGAAGAGGTAGAGTATTTCCATTGTGCCTCATGACTCTAGGTGACACTGTCACCTACATGTAGCAGAATTACACATGAGGATATCACAATTCAATTCATTTTTTTTTAATCAATGTATTAAAAGTGCTGGTTAGGCACAGAAATGAAACAGGAAGGTCATGATGTTATCTAAAGAACCTGCAAGAGTTGCAAGTTGCAAATGATGGGTTCTTTGTATAAAAAAATGCTTGTAGGCAGATGTGAACAATTTTGCCTCCTGCACGCCCATGAGATATTTGAGCCAATAAGGACATTTACAGTTGAGAGATAGAGAACTTTGGTTGGAGATGGCAAAATGGTGCAGAATCGAGAGCATCTAACCCCATTTCTGTACTTATGGGGCAGCAATTTGCTATCTTAAAATCAGTCTAGTTCTAGATTAAAGTGGTTTAAGTTCAGAAGTGCTAGTTTGCTGACTGAATGGTTATGATTCACTCTATCAGTTGTTGAATGAAGCTCTGATTCCAGTTCATTGCACACACTTTTGGATTTATAAGTCTTCTAGGATTACACATAACAACCTTGCAATTACTAAGGGCTGTTACCTCAGCCTTTGCATTTGCTAGCCTTTGCAAATCTGGTTCAATAACCCATTGTTAAGGTTTCCTGTTGGAAAAAGTACACCATCAGGAAGATCAGTTGTAGCATCTAATCAGCTGTCCACAAAATTTAGTTTTTTACCCCTTCTTCTGTCTAGAGTTATTATTTGAAGAGCAAAAATGTTCTCTAGCAAGCTGCTCCATGGTGACCAGCGGTTGGATATTTGCTGCCACAGATTTTCCTGTTTACACCTCTAAATTTCCATTTGACCTTACATAAGGAAGAAGTGGCATTTTCCAAAAGGAATGACTGTCAGCCCTGTCCTGTACCGATCACAGTAGGATTTACTTGTGGGTAAGCACATATAAAATTGTATTGTAAAGGAAAATGAAGTAGAGCAGGTTGCAAAATTAACAGATAACTCCCATGCACATTTATACACAAGTAAATCCCACTGCGCTCAAAGTAATTATTTTTATCAAGTGTGTTTTGTTTTTCAGCCATAAGTTCAGTTCAAGAAAAATGACAAAACTCTATAGAAATACATGCTTTTCATCCCATCTTTCATCCCCAAAGTTTGTGGTTCTTCATTTTTAATTTGAGATACAAATATCTTTATTGAAAGGAAGAAAAAATACATTTTTGCAGCATGTTTTTCTGGCATACTGATTTCAGTCAGTGGGCAGCTTCTGGGATTCTTTCTACATGGACCTTTAAATGGCAAAGTCTATTTAGACTGCTGACTACTGAAATAATAAACATTGTGAACAATAGAACAATAGCTGGATAAAAGCCTTTTTAAAGAGCTGACCCTACAACATGTGTTTACATTTTATAGAGCTATAGCTTTGTTTCTAAGTATTAATAAAAGAGATTTTTGAATGCCAGGCTATGGTCTGCCACTGAGTTTCACTTGTTCCCATTCAGAAACATAAAAGTTCAGGAGGCATAAGTAACTCTTGCAAATCAGCCATTATTCATTTTTATATTTTTTATTTCAAGTTGGTTAATTATTTTGCTGGAGTTTTCTTTCACTAGAATTTCTAACTGCTTCAAAACCAAGGAGGTCCAGGAGATCTACAAAAACAATAAAAACAATCATTCTGGCCAGAAAGTCCAGGATATCACAAATCCCTTCAAAATAATATATACATACTCACTCAGGTTTATTTTTCTGTTTGCTGTTGTTTTTCAGTAATATAAATAATTTGTATGTTATTATACAGGTTGTTAAAACCTAGTAGGTAATGTGAGCCAGGAAAAAAACTAAGTCTGATAGAGTGAGAACTTGGGGACCAAATTTGGAAAGGTTCTGAAATAATCCAGGTTCATTTTCATGTTTTCCACAAATGCAGCCCAGTGTAGTAGTTAAGTGGACTTGGAAGACGTGTACCAAATACCACTCAGCCATGAAGCTCCCTGAATGACCTTGGGCCAGGCACTGTCTTTCAACCAGTGTCTTCCTACCCCGTGTGATTGCTGTCAGTGTATAATGGAGGGAGAAAATGTTTTTCTTTGTTGGAAGGCAGGATATAAAAAGACACATTTTTGGTAGGAAACTAGCTTAACATATCTCTAAGCCATGACATGGGCATTGGGAAGCTCTTACCAAACCTATATATTCATGTATCAGGTGAGAACTGAACAGGAGACTTCCAGCCTTGGAACTCATCCACCTAGCTGTTGCACTGCATTAGTGACTAGGCATAAGGAGAATCCATTCTAGTTGCTAGATCACATAAAATTGACCACAGAGATTTATTTCATTTTCAGAACCAACTCAAATGGCATGTGAGGTTGGGACATCTTAACTCTAAAACTACAGAAGATTAACTACAGCTGCCTGAATCATTGGGCTTTCTTGCACCTCTGAGTATATTCCAGTCCAACTTTCCATCCCACCCCTTGTAAAGGAACCCAGGGTTTTCACAGCTACCTACCAAATGTTTCCAAAACCTGGAGTGGTCCCTAGTTTCTCCAGAATATCTCCCAATGCCCAGAGTAGTCCCGGATCTATATACCTATATACTTTCCTATATACTGCCAAAAAAGAATCCTGAGAAATCCCACCTTAAGAAAGGAGAATTACAGTTTGACTGATCATCTGGTCTGTCAAAGAGGAATTACCCCTGATAATAGGATTCTGTTAGAACATCTTGCAAAACTGAGGGAACAATTGGGTCATTCCACTAAGGATCTTGCTGCAAAAGGGGTGAAGGAAGTCCTCATTTAACGGTCAAAGATCACTCTGGGTTTGGAATTGTTTGACAGATTGGCTTCTGACAGTTGTCAAATGCTTGCAAAGAGGGGGTATCATTATCTGTACTCCCAGGTTGCAGTGGACTGGGAGGGCACCTGGTGAAATTTGCCCAGCAGGCAACCTGCTGCCCATTATCTCCCCAGGTTTCCTATCACTGTTTTACATGCTTATGATTGTCTACAGTTGTGCAAGGTTGACAAAAAGGCTTTACTTTTTGAAAAAAAAGTTCACAATTATTCACAATTAAAAAAAAATACTTGCAACCATGGGTATTCCCTCCACCCTGCCCCTATGGCATCTTTGCAGGACTACTTGTTGTTGTCAAAGGGGGAATCATAAAAGCTAGCTTGACAGTCCAATTTCCAATCAGACTAATTTTTTAAGTGACAAAAAGGCTGCAGTTATCCCAGAAGGGCTTACAGCAGGTAGAGCAGAAGCATCTACCAGCAACCCCAAGTGCCACTTGGGTACTTCTGGGACAGCTTGCAGTGTCTATCACCTGTGAGCCACTTACCCAAAGAGGGGTTTTGCCATTCTTGCCAAGCAGCTCTGTAGCAGCTTTTCTCCACCCATGATGTGTTGTGTTGTACAGGTCTGGATGATATGAGAACCCCTAATGGGCAAAATAACCCCAACAACAAGCCATGGCTCATCAGGGTGGGTTTAAAGCAAACTTCAGCTACTCTGACAAAACTATCACAGGTTCAGATGATAAGTAAACCACTGTGGCTTAGAGTATCATGCTAACTCAGTCATTGACTTAGTTCAGACATTACAGTACCAAAACTCAAGGGTTGAGTATGGGCTGAACATGGGTTGTTGATGAAATGTGGGTCATGGTGTTGTTTGAACCCAGCCAATGTAACCAGTTTGAACAGCACACAGTTCACAAATGAGCAACAGGTCAGGCTTCTTTTCATGGGTTGTTCATGGTTAACAAGTTGTACCTTCTTGCCCCAGCTCAGTTCAGACAATACCTACCCTTCAATAGCAACCCATGGTTCAACAATAACTCACATCCAAATCTTGCGAGTGTATGGTAATGTTCTCTGAATTCATGTATTTCCCCCAGTGTCTACTAAAATGCACCTATTTGGAACCAGGGAAAGGATATTTTCAACAGCTGCACCCAAGCTATGGAATTCCCTTCTGGGAGAATTCACCCCCTTTTGATAGCATTCCATAAGATAGTTAAAACTTTCCTTTTTTGGAAGACTTTTGGCTATTCCTGCATGTTCTGTTTTCCTCCCTTGCAGTTGTTCTAATGTTTTTGGCTCCATTCTTGTATTTCCTGTTCCTGTCAAATTGTTTATAAAATGCTCAAGTTGTAATGTTGATTCACAATGTTGGCTGCTTTGGACATGTTGTGATAAGTGGCATAAACGTTTTAAACCAGTCCATCATGATCCCTTAGATACACACTGTTATTTTCTTCTCCGTATGGAAGAATTGCTGCTTTTCTGTGTCGTCCATGCAAGCACCAGCGAACCCCACTATAAGCATATTGCTTTAGTTCTTCATAATTTCTGAAATGGACTTGGGCTCTCCACCACAGGATCCTGCTTGCAATGGAGAAGTGATTTCAGTTCCCTCAACCAGTGTCGAAAGCTTTTCCTCCCTATAAGTTCAGCCTAACCAAAAATGTTGTAATCAAACAGCTTCACATATTAAACTCTGCTCTTTTAGTTTGTGTGTTGCAGTAGGAGGTGAGATAAGTAGACTGGAGTGAATCGCAGTTGCAGAGGAAAATAAGAAATACAGTAATAACACTTTAATGGAGAAAGTAGTTTTACACCAGCCATGGTGCTCTCCAGATAGACTTGAATTATCCACAGGCAGCATAGTACTTCTGCCTGTGGTTGATGGGAGTTGTAGTCCAAGTCATTGGGAAGGCACTGGGTTGAGGAAGACCATTTTATATGAATGACTGCAAGATGGTACAAAGGAGTTGGTGTAAGGAGAGAGTCAGAGGGAAAATGAAGTAGAAAGCTCTAGTGTTCAGAAACAGTAGCCCATTTGTTGAAGAAATACTCCTGCTTAGTTGAACAAGACCTTACAAAGTCCTGCTATGATTAAAAAATCTCTCAGTCATTTTAAATAAGATTTCCTCATATCTTGGAAAGCAATTTAATTTAAGATTATTACTAAAATACTGCATAAGAGAAGAGAGCATGAGAAATTGCCTTTTTTATTATCATGGCTGGTTTCCTGCTGCCCTTGGTTTTCCTGAACATCATATATGAGCCAAAATTCTACATAAACCATCTTCTGAGTCAAGAGAAAAATGGCCAAAACCTCTATGAACAGTGTCTTGTTCTTGCCTCCTATGTGCCCTTTTAAAGTTGTCATAATACATAAAAGTCCAAAATGAAATGGTCTGTGTGCCTTGCAGTTGCTGTTGACATAAGCTTAAGAAAGCAGATAAATTATTAAAGCATAAGGTTATCCCTCTTGAATTTGTTATGAGGATCAGTGGGGTGAAAATGGTAACACGCTTGACAAATTAACACTGTGCCTTAAATTTATTTGGATTTCAGTGGGTTTGCTGCCTAGGAATGGTGACTTCTTTGTGCGCTGAACAGAGTGTTCCCCAACCTGGCACCTGTCAGGTGTGCAGGAGTACAACTCTGACTATCCCAGTGGCTGTTCTGTCTGGGGGATGATGGAAATTGTAACTCAGCCTATCTGGAGGGAGGCAGACTGGGGCACATTGATCTAACATAAATGCCACAGAGTATCTGCATAGTGCTTGGCTGCTTAGCCTCTGTATTTTCTCTGGTTTTATCTACATGCCTTTCTGTCTTTCTGGGTTGTGGGAGATCCATGTTTAAATATATAGGTCTGTCGTTATCTTGCCTAATTTGGCCATAAGTCCCATTAAAAGAAGTTGCATTTAAATGAGTGTGGTGTGATATTATCCATATTTGGTGTGATTGTCCTTTCAATGTGGGAGCAAGCAGATTGAGAGAAGATGTTTGAGTTTACTGAGCTCACCATTGCCTGCCTCATTGCTCATTTTGCTGCCTTTTCCAAAGGCAGCTGTCTCCTTCCAATACCTGTTCCTCTGAAAAAGAAAGGTACATATTTTCAAACAGAGAAATGGCATGTTTTTAAAAGTACATGCTAAAACATACACTGTACCCATATTGATTAAAGCATCAGAATGTGCAACTATTATGAAGGGGGAGGATGAATTTCAAAGAGCACATTTTTCAGAAAGGATACATTTAGCAAATTCAATTGCAGGCTTAAGAATGTCTTACATTATTTTTTTCCAAATAATGTAGTCATGTTTGCACTTGCTAGCAAGCCATCTTCTGCCATTTTTTCAACTAAAACCAAAGTCCCATATATCTAAGGAGGTTTTAGTCATAGGTAGATTTCTACTGATCTCTGCATGATTTAGAGTGACTAGATCTCTGTCCTACAAAACTTTGGAAGCAAGCTGCTCATGATTAACTACGTTCTAGGGATGTACGGAAGTTTTGTTGCAGTTCATTATGAATCGTGACCAGGGTCCAAACAGCACTAACAGCGGCATATCTTGTGTACTTAAACATGGATCTCACTGAATATCACAGAAAAGGGGTAGAACATGGGTACAGAACCTCAGACACACAGGCCTGAGGATCTGTGGGTCTAGGGTCCCAATCTGGCCTTCTGGAATTACCCAAATGGCCATGCCCCCTTTCCTTCAAATGCAAAGCTTGTCTTCCTGGTTTTGTGCAGTTCTCTTCCTGTTCTAAAATGCTGAAATACATCTCTTCCGGTTTAGTCATTGGCAATAAGAATTTTCAAATAAAATATACTGTTGTTGTCATGGTTTGGTATTTTGATGTTGTACTTTTGACACCATTTTATTTATTTATTTTTTTCGATTTATATCCTGCCTTTTTCCTACAAAGGGCTCAAGGCAGCTTACGTCATTCTCCTCCACCATCTTATCCACCACTAGAATGTGGCAAACCAGAGCTTCACCATGGTTGAATTTGAGCCTTGGGCTTAAAGAGGTCCAGCTGGGATTGGAACAAAACCTAGTGGAATCCACCCCTTAGCATTTGTGGATTTCCTCCCAAAGGCCCCCTATCTCAGAAAGCAAGCCAAGCCAAGAAGAAGTGCACAAGTGCTCACAGGGTGAAGGTTGGGCAGCTGGCAACTGACTTCTGCGTCAGGAGCAGTGGCACAAATAGCTGCCCTGAACACTGCTTGTGCAAGGCGTGGAGCTCAGTTTCTGGACAGTGCCCCACAAATGCTGGGAACACTTGCCAGGAACGGAGACTCAAGGCCACTACAAACTGGAAGAGAGTCCAAGGAGCCAAACCCAGGGAATCCAGTGGATTCCCACCCCAAATGGATTCCTCACACATCCCTTGGTCCAACACCCTGGGGCAGGAGGTCCATTTGTAATGGAAAGAGGCATGCAAATAAGGGATGGAATGTCTTCTTAGCTGCTGATTTCTTCGCCATAGCCTTTCTATCAGACTCACTTTATTCTACTTTGGGTGATTTTGTACAACATGAGAAGCCGTAGTGAAATCTTAAATGTTGTTGGTTTGTTGTGTTGAGCACACCCAGTTTCAGAGTTCCTCTGTGGTATGATTGGTTTTCTGAAATCACTGAGAGACTCAACAGTCAGTTCTAAGGTTTCCACACTTCACTGCAGCTTGTCTGGTTGCCTGGACCCAGAATCACCATTTTACCATTGTTGGTATGGAAACACCATAGAGTCACTCGCAAGAACAGCCACAGAAATGGCTGCTTCTAGCCTGTGATGTCTGCTGCCCTCAACCCACTAGCAACAGACATCTCATTGCTCATTGTATTCCCTTTGGCCAAGCAATGTGTCCCTCTTTCTGTTTACTTTTGGAAACAGGGAAACAAGCAAAATACATGGAGGCTGAAGGGAGGAATCATGGTGAAACTCTTTATTTTCATTTAATAAAAATCTCTGTGGGGACTGGGAAACACCACAGCCACTGCAATTTCTGCACTGCGCAGGTACAGTCAGGAGGAGGAAGGGGGAACCTGCCTCAGGGCTGCAGTGGAGCGATCAGGAAGCTGCTGCAGTTCATGGGCAAGAAAAGGGAAAGGATGGGGATTCTGCTCATGGGGGCTGCCAGGATGCATGGAGAGGGCAGAGGGGTGGATCAGGGAGCATGGAAACTGCACTGCCCAGGTTGACCATGTGAGTATCTGCCAGGTAATTTTGGCCAAGAGTCCGTGTGCCCTGGAAACAGAGCAAGGTTGCTTTGCAGGTAGTATGTGAATCCAGTCTCTGATCAGGTTCAGACAATACAATCTACACTCAAAAATTGAGCATGAGTTGTCATCAGACCATGGGCTGTTGCTGAAACATAGAATACTGTGCCTCAGACCAGCTGTGACAACAGATGATGGTGAACAACCCACAAATTGCTATCCAACAGCAAACCATTGGTTTTCTTCTTGGGTTCTTTCTGCTCAACAAACCATGGGTTGTTAGTGCAGCTGAATTCAGAAACACAACAACCCATGTTTTAACAAAAACCCACAGTTCAACAACAACTGACACTCAACCCATACTCAAACTCTGAGAATAGGTTATCATGTTGTCTGAGGTCTGGGCAAGACAGATGATGATTGTAAGCTGTGGGTGAGGAAAACCTCTGTATTTGTCACTCATGTCTCCACTCTGCTATTATAAGAGGACAGATCAATACTTAAAGATCTGCCATCATCATACCTAAGATGCCTATTAAGTATCATGACAAAAAAGACACATCCACATTTTATGATGTTCTCTATAGCTGCTGATTTTTAGAAGGTTTTCTTTAAAGTGGCTGCTTTTGAATGTTCGTTGTATTGAACTGTATGTCATGTTAAGGTAGCTAATGAGTTTTGCAAGTGAGTAAATCGTAGTAGTAGTAGTAATAAATAAAGTAAAACTCAATCTCTGTGCTTAATACGAGGCAGCTCCATTCCAGACCCAGATTAATATAATTGCATTTAAAAGCTAATGCCTTACTGTAAACACCCTTCAATCTGCCACATAACAGAGGTGTTCAGCAACAACCAGTAATACATAAACGTATATCTTAGCCTGAGTTCTGGCTCCAGGATTTGGATGGTGACAGTTCCAGTCCTAGACTTTTTGCTGCCCTAACTCTTTCTCCAGACTAAGTCCTCCGGTTTCCACACTTGTTTGTGGTTAACAAACTTGTTTTGTCCAGCTGCAATCCTATGCACAGTTTCCTGAAAGTTAAGTCAGTAAACTCAATGGGAATCCCTTCTGAGTAGACATGCATAAAATTTTGTTGCATGTTAGGAGATAGGAAGAATTAGTAGCAACTTTTTCCTGTGTCCTCCCTCTACTCTGTGTAGCTCTTTTGGTAGCTTCCCCATCTGTCATTAAGGTTGTCACGTCCTACAAAATGTTCCTAGTTTTAACAAAATTTGTTTTATGTAATCTTCCTGCAGACCTTAAATATAATTTTCTAATTGTGTAATGAGGGTTAACATCTGGGATTAATGTTAATCCCACAACCCTCTGTGCAAAGGGTTGGTTTGCGACCCTGGAACATAGGAAAAGCTATGCTGGATCATATCAATGGCCCATCCAGTTCAGCACTGTGTTCACATCGGGGCAAACCAGCTGCCCACAGGATCCCCAAGCAGGTTGGGTACCACAGTTCCCTCCTGGCCAAGCTCCTCAGCTACTGGTATTTGTAGGCATGATACTTCTGCTAATGGAGGGTGCACATAGACAGCAAGGCCATTGATAGCCTTCTCCTCCATGAATTTGTCCAATCCCCTTTTAAGGTCATTCAAACTGGTGGCCATCACTACTTCCTGTGGCAGTGAATTCCCTAGTTTACATGCTGTGTGAAGAAATATTTCTTTTATCCATCTCCCACCAAGCTGGAATCCTGGTTAATGTGTTAAGGAACATTGGCAATGGACACTGGCTACCTAATAGCAGTATCTATTTATTGCATTTTAGTCTCATTCTTCCTGAAAGGAACCCCTGGATGGTGTGAATCACTCTCCCCTCCCACTTGATATTCATAGCAAGGTCATTCTGAGAGCTTGGAGTGAGGAGGGATTCAAACTCATCCAAATCCAGCATGATGCGCTATCGCACACTGGAGAGCAGTAGGCCTGCTGCAGTCAAAATTTACCTTGATATGTTTCAGCTACTCACATAAATGTTTGAGTAAGCCTCTCTTAGGAAAAGGAGATATACTCTGTTGCTAATGCTTATTTCTCTCTGGTTTTTAGGACAGGTCAAAGTTTTTAGAGCCCTGTATACATTTGAACCCAGAACTGTAAGTATTTATGTTTCATATTTCTCATAGAATAGAAGGGAAAACTTATTTTGGGCAGTCATTCCTTTATAATCATAAAAAAGGGAAGGGGTATTTCCATTGCACACATAGAAGTAAAAGATCCAGTTTTGGGATACAGATGCTGCAAGTTGATCCTCTTGCACAGGAGCAAGGACTTATATGACTGTCGCTGGCCTCTAAATAAAAGTAGACCAGTCATAGGGATCTCAGCCCAGTAAAGGAGTCGGCTTCCGTTGCATATTTCATGCACTGGGATTTGCCAGAACTGAAGCAGGCATCTTCTTGGGATTGCTCTTGATTGATCTTTCTTGCGGGGAAAAGCCACTTCTCAAGTGATTGTGTGAAGATGTCTCTGGCCTCAGCAGATATTCCTGAACAAACAGCTTGAAAAGGACAGGAGGAGTAAAGTAGTAGCACAGTTTTTACCAATTTAAAATGGAAAGAGAAGGGCTGTCATTCTTCTTTTGCTCATGGAGAGACATGGCAAAGCTATGTGGTATCATCCAAGATTTTGAGTAGTCTTCATATTTTTATCTGAATCCATTAAAGAGAAAACATTGATCTGATCATTGTGATGGCAGATAAACAGTAAGAAGCTCACCAAAGCACTCCTTTAAGATGTTAGAATAGTTTGTTCCTGTTAATTCTGCACAGGGTGCAGTCACTGAGAGTGCTGTTCTTATATTCTGCCCAAAACTTGAAGGTGAGCACCTCAGGAGTATCAGTAATGGCTTGTGGATTAGGGAAACTGAGATGATTTCTGCTACAGCACTAGTTAAGGCCTTCTCTCTACAGGTTTTCAGTCAATCAATCATTCCACAAATAACAGAATTCAATTAAGCGCTATCTTACCAAGTCATTCTCCAACCTGGGTGCAGAAGTTGCTTAGATTAAAGTGAGCTTGTAAATAAAAATATCAGGGTAGTGTTCTCCTCATGGATGTAGTCTCCTCACCAGTGCTCCTCTGGCACATGTTCGCATTCCACCCCACTTTGGAAGCTGTTCTCTTCCAGTCTCTCTCAGAAATTAACCCCGCCTAAAGGAGAGCAGCCAGCAAGCTGATCTGTATTAGCTTGGCTAGGAAAGTGCACAATGGATTCTCATCTTTATATCTCTCTCAACTTGCTGGAGATGCAAGGAGAGTCAGAGCATTCAGCCAGTGAGTCTTGCAGGACTGTCCAACTGAGTGAATGTAGCAGGTCTTGTTTGGTATCACATCTTTTCCTCAATTCACCCTGAGGGAGGAATCAGTGAGATATCACCTGGTCATCTAGAATCTGTTTTCGGTCTCTAGAAGTGACCAGATGCTAGCCTGATTTAGAATGCCTGGGCTTTCTAGAACTTCCCCAAAGGGCTGAGAGCATAATGACTCTCTTTTACTGAAAGACCAAGGAGCAATGACCCTATTTTCAGGTATAGGAAAGTGTCTAGCCACCATGTCAAGCCGAATGCTATATATATTGCAGGAAACTGCGCAGATGCAGGACCTGATATTGGGAAAGGTGGCAAGAAGCCTGGGTGTTTAGGTGTGCAGCTGTGTTGGTGTGGGACTTGTGTCTATATATGAATAATGGCGAAGAGGGATAGTAAGAAATTGGAGGGAGGACAGGGAGATCAAGAGCAGGTAGAGGTGAGACGTGTGGACAGCTACTTAACAAGAAGTCATCCCTTAAGTTTGAGACTTGAGGGTAAATTACACATGTTACAGCAGATCTGTGGCTGTTTTTGTTCTGATTAAAATGGGTGCCCCTCAGCTACATAGCAGACAAAGAAGTCTGGAAAACCCATTGCAAGTTCCTCCCTCCCTAATGACAAGTTTGGCCCCCTGCACTTGTTAGCTGGTTTATTATTCAACAACAAAGCAGCAGATGGCAGCAGGGCACAGCAAAAGTCCTGTTTCCTTTGCTTTGCCCACAGTTATCTCTCCATTTGCAGGCAGAGATACCTTGTCAAGGTGGGATGGACCACTCTTCTGGCTCCTCTGCTTTTCTCCCCCTACACATCTGTGAAGGTTTCCATCCTCCCTCTTTTGGCCATGCAGGACCACCTTTTGACTCTTTTTAGCTTCCTCAGCTCCCCATTTACCAGTACAGGAGTGTCTCCTCACTTTCTCAGTGCACAAGTAGAAAGGCAAGGTTGTGGCTGTGCTCCCAGGAACCTAGTTGGAGGCCAGGTAAGAACAGAGCAGCTGCAGTGTGAGACTCGCATGTCTTGCAATACAGCTCAACGTAAGGTGCCCATTTTCATTAACCTTGTTGGGGAAAAAGTTAACAGAAAATGATTTCATCTTCTATTCTGGAAGTGATGTTCCTCTATTAACAGGAAATGTGTTTCTCTGTTCAGGCCTGGGACTTGGCACCCAGAATCTATGCTGAGGGTCCAGTGATGCTGATGTCTCCTGTGGACTGGGGCCACCTGCTGTCCTTCAGTCTGTTTTTTATTTGGCTTTGGATGGCTGCAAGCTGCCTGCAATCTAAACTTCCTGCACTGCTTGGAGTAACTCTGTGTTGATGGACTCCATGAATACAGAAATAGCGTGCTGCTTGCAGCCAACCACCTCCATGGCTGGGTCCAGCTGAGACTCCTCTGCTGCCCAACCCCTCAAGCCTGGCACTGGCTTCTCTACTCCCCTTCCTGCAGAGTTCCTGTATGCAGAGAATGTGGAGCAGGCAGTTATTAGCATAATGTGGAGCAGGTATTAGCATAATCGTAACAAAATAACAATAATAAAAGAACACATGTGGACTTGGTTTGGAAATTCTCACAGAGGCATGAGTTGACCTGGAATATGGAATGAGGGTGTGCTTATATGACCAATTGCCATTTGTGCAAGGGAACAATAACATATGCTTCTTCTACAAGCTAAGTGAAATGATCCTAATACTCAGACTTTGGCGTAGGAGGATTGAGTGTTAACCCAAAATCCCAAGCTTTTTAAACTTATGCTTTATATCAGCCCTTAAACTCAATCAGCATGTTTATTCTTCCAGCCTGATGAACTCTATTTTGAAGAAGGGGATATTATCTACATTTCTGATATGGTAAGTTCATAAACGCAAGTAAGTTAAAGATAAATCATATTATGCAGAAGCAATAATGTGAAGTGGCATGCTGGGTTTTCAAATACTTTTTCAACATTAATTTCTTTTTCCTCCAGAGTGATACCAATTGGTGGAAGGGAACCTGCAAAGGAAGAACTGGACTGATTCCCAGCAATTATGGTATTTTCCTATTTCATTTTGCTTTTCAAAATGTAGCTATCCACCATAGAAGGAAAAGAAATTCATAATTACATAAATATTTTAGGAGCATCTACAAGCAGGATCCAAAGGAAATCTTCCAATCTCATGTCAGAACAGGCCACCAGTAAATGAGCACTGAGCACAACATAAAGGACTTCCACGGAAATATGCCTTTTAATTGGAAGAATGTTTTACTACAACACTCTTGGGTGCCATCTGCAGGATTGCAGAGCCCCATTTTCTTCCTTTCCTTATTTAAATTTATGCCCCACCCTTCAATCACATCAAGGCAGCTTATGACAAATGACAAAAAATAAGCTAAAACAGCAAAAGTATAAAAGCAGCATGAAAATGACACATGAACCTAGTTAAAATGGATGAATGCAAGTTTAAATACCGATAAAATGTTTTTTAAAAGTTACTGTGAGGCACTGGAAAAGACATCAGATCAGTTTTATGAACTAGTTGTGCATTCAGGCGTGGAGGTAGAGCAGTAAGTTTTCTTACTGGCATTTAAACTAGCAGTTCTTTTTTTAAAAAATAAAATTTAAAATAGTGAATTAAAATAGTGAATAGTGAAATCCACAGTTTTTAAAATAGTGAATACTAAGAACAGGAATGCCTTCATCTGGTGCTGGAAAGGGTTAGGGTGTGGGTGCCAGGCAAGCTTCCCTTGGGATTCCATTTCACAGGTTGGGTACACCATCCACAAAGCTCTGCCTCTGGTTGCCACAAAAAGAGGCTGTCCTGGAGGAGGAACTATGGCTGAACCAGTCAGAGTTCTGAAAGCCAAGCAATGCATTAAGCTGATCAGAAGCAAAGCTGATCCCTATGCATAAAGTGACTTTGCTGTCTCAGGTTTCTCCTAACAGTTTATCTTATTTGCACTGCAACAGCTCAAAGCCTTGGACACTTGCAGATTCCTGTCTGTCTAGAAGCACCCTGCATAAAACTACTGAAGGGCTGCACTTCATCTTTCTTCTAATTTTGCGTTTTCTTTTATGGAAGAAATTCCCACAGGGTATGCAAGAGACCTGGCAGACACTGATGCAGAGAGGCTGCCCACCATATTTTGAGTCCTGCGTCAGGGACTGTAAATTAGTGCTCTAATTATCATTGCCCCATATATTTTATTTAAAATCCATGCTATTTTTTAAAAATTGCCTCTTGCCCCAATAGACATAAGCAATGTCTCTTACCAAAGGCAGTGCAGAGTGAATTGTGTTTTTGATACTGGTACCAATGATGGCAGCGTTTCAAGGTCACAGAATTAATAGCTCTTTTTCCCCCTAGAATTGAATGTTAATTTGTTGTAGAAAAAAGGGTGTAAAGGTTTAAGTTCCAGTCCAAAAGCAATGATTCCATTACATATACAGAGTTCTGCATGAACAGGAATTCACCATTCACTTCAATATCAGGGACACTGTGTGCACAACTCTGGCGTGTATATTTTTACTCCCTGAAGTGAATGGGAAACTCTTGATAACAAGGATAACCCTTAAGCACAGTCAAGACGTGTGGAGCTTTGTGACATGGTTTCATGGGTTTTTTGGTTTTGTTTTAATATATATTTATCTGTAGTTTATGCAACAGAGGATTGACTATGCTTTTTTTAACTTCTTTGATTATTGGTGTTTGAAGGGTTATTTGAAGGAGACTAGTGTTTTGAAGGAATAAATTAGTCTTTCATCAGAAACCCATCTCTCAAGGAAGCCTCTGTGGGAGATCCAGGTTCTAGTCCCCATTTAGCTATGAAGCTCACTGGGTGTCTTTGGGTCAGTCACAGACTCTCAACCTAGCATACCTCAATGGATGGTTGTGAGGCTAAAATGGCAAGAAGGAGGCTAATTAATGCACTTGGGGTTCCTTGCTAGCAGGAGAAATGGGCTGGATTTATGTGTAATAATAACTGCATTTAGAAGATACCAAACTTAATGCTGCTGGTTAAAACATTGTGTGCTTTTACCTTTATTTTAGTGGCTGAGCAAGCAGAATCCATTGATAATCCCCTACATGAAGCTGCCAAGAGAGGTGGGTGCAACTTCAGATGGAGTTTGTAATAAAAAGATCCATGATCTATTTGTGTCCTGCTGGACCATGTTAAACAGCAATAGTTGCATCATCAGCAACCAGACCACATCCTAATTAGCCACGTTGCTGGAAGTTTATCTGGTCTCTTCCCATTGTGTTCAGTGGAAGTGAAACTGATCAGGTTGTTCAATGTTGTTAAAATAGAAATGCGGTGGGTGGACATCTGCTCACGCAACAAGAGGTTTCCCTCCCACTGCAACTCCCAGAACTTGGCCTTTCCTCTTCTGCCCTGCCTGAAACAAGCAGGCAGTGCTTGGGTAGTGGCAGTTCCTCCCATGTCCTCCCTCCCAGCTTAGGATAGCCCTGTCTGTTATGTTATCACTAAAGGCCCTTGCCAGTTTGGTTTAGCTTTTGGCACCAGTTCAGAGTTATCTCCACTCTTAAAGTGAAGCAACGCTTGCAAGTGTGCAGGAGACACTGGATCAGTGCTATTGTAATTTTTCTCCAAGGTTATATATACTCGGTTTTAGAAATGTCCAGTGCAATCCTCTATTCAGAAATACATTCCGTTGAGTTCAGTGGTGTGTACTCCTAGTTGCAGCCTAAGACATCTTTCTTATCAGATAAAAGATATTTGATTGTGTGGATAATTCATAATGCATAGCTTCAAGGAGATCTTTGAAGGTAACATTTGCAAAGGGTTTCCATTCATATTGCAATGATGCGCCTTGATAACTTCTTTTTTGATGCAAACTGAGCAGCATTTGAAATGAAATGTATTGCACAGTAGTGGCTTCTGTGGTTTTCTGTGCATTGGATTTAATAATTTAAAAAAGGTGTCCCGTCATTTTGTGCGTATGTGTTTCAGGAAACCTGAGCTGGTTAAGAGAATGCTTGGACAACAGGGTTGGTGTCAATGGCTTAGATAAAGCTGGAAGCACAGCCTTGTACTGGGGATGCCACGGTGGACACAAAGGTGAGGACAGGCAAACCTGTCAATTTCAGTTTCACTCAGTTTTTCATTTTTCATTCATAAATCCCTCTGGGTTCTCCATTGGTTTGCAAACTTGTTAGATTTCACAAAAACATAGATGCATTTTAGGAACATCTCTTCTAGTACATACATTTTGTATATATTCAAACCCCCCATACATATCTGTCTAATATATTTCAAACAATTTTACTTATATCTAACATTTTAACTATTAGGTTCATTAATATGCACATTTTTGTGTGTAGTCTTCCCTAATATATGCATGTTTGTGCACAATTTTAAATAATATAATTGTAAATATTGAACAGTAACTACATTTTGGTTTGGAGATTGGTTTGGGAAATGCAACTTATCCAAGTTAAAATGTGAACCAAATTAATTTCTTTTCCATTCTTACACAAGAGTAGATTAGACCCTAAGAGTAGTGTATTTTCTTGGACTTTGCTTTTGCTAAGTTAACAAGCCAGCTGCTATTTCATAATTCACTGCAATAAATAATACAGCCTGAATTTCTAAATGATATAATTTAAATTGTGGCCAGTGGGGAAGCATTAATACATAAATGCATTACAAAATGACTTAATGTGGGTCTAAAATCAAAAGTTCTTAATAAACAAAGCAGAAAAAGAAAAACAAGTTTATTATATTTTAAATACTGATTCCTTCCTAGGGTTTAGTCACTTTGATTCTCTCAGACTTTTAGCAAAATGATATGCGTATTTTGAGCTGATTGAGACTGGATCCTGACTTTCTAGCTGTAGTGTGAATACAAGAAAACGAATTCCAGTTTTTCATGTTTTCCTCTTCTTTTCACTTTTTGTAGACATAGTGGAAGTATTATTGGCGCAGCCAAATGTAGAACTAAACCAACAGGTAGGGAATCACTTATTTCAGGAACAATTTGTAACAATATGATTTCTTGCAATTAAAATGAATTAAACTTTCACTACTACATTTTAACCCTGATGGTTATTTCACTCTGACTTTCACAGAATAAACTGGGAGACACAGCTTTGCATGCAGCCGCATGGAAAGGTTATGCAGATATTGTAGAAACACTGCTGGCGAAAGGTAATTTACATTTATCAACTCATCTATTTAGTGTCATCCACATAGGCCAGTTTGGATGTTCATTATAGGTCAAAATGCATGAGATCTGTGTTAACATAGTCTTCCTTGTGCTATAAGGTGCAACAGAGTTCAATAGTTTCCTGTTATATTTGAACAGGGAAAGTATGCTTACCAGGGTCAAAAGAAGTCAGTGCTTTAAACAACTGTTAGAAGTTGGTTTAAGTTGTTCCAATCATGGTAACCATAAATAATTAGATCTAGTATAAAGGGAAATTATAGTTCAGTGATAACTCCAGGAAATCCTAATTAGTAATTTTATTTACAAGATTTATATACTTTTTCATATTCCAGTATGGAGATTTTAGATTATTGAACGCTAAAAAATTGTGGCTAAATTGTGGGTTGGAGTGTTGGACTGAGGCTCCGGACATCCAGGTTCTAGTGCCCACTCTGCAGTGCTGTTTAGAGAGTGACTTTTTGCTAACCTACCTCACAGGGCTATTGTGACAATGAAATGGAGAGGAGAAAAAAGACTATGTAAGCCACTTTGGCATCCCTGTAGAAAAAGGCAGGATATTAATATACCATAGCATAGCATGGCAGCAGAATAAAATGTATTTAAAACAAGATCAATAAAACATATCAAAAAGGTATCTAGTTAGATCAAGAAGGTTTCCTGAAGGGAAAAAATGTTTGATAACAGTGCAATGTGACAGGGAGTTCTAAAAAAATGGAGCTATTGCCCTGAAGACTTCCACAGGTGGACTCCTGTCAGGCCATGCATTCAAGTGAAATCATCAGGCAGGCTAGTAGGGTTTGCAGATTGGTTTGGGAAGAAGGTGTTTTCTCAGGTATCCTGATCCCTCATCCTGGTACAAAAGAGAAGGATGGAACGTCCAGACACAACTCCTGCTTGTGCGTCTGACCTAGGCTATCCATATTCACGTGCCTAATTTACATTGTGTACTGTAACTCAGCTGATTTTGAAGACTCTCTTTACTTTCTGCAATGCAGTTGCCACTTTTTTTCTCACTTGGCCTACTAAAGCTTCCTAAGTTGACCAACTGAGCTTTAAAGAGCTTCATATGTCCCTTAAGTTGCAGAGATGTGGACCAAGCTCTTTGTGTATTTGTTACTGTTGTCTGCCAGAATGTAAACCTTCAAACAATGGCATAAAATGGCACATCCGTAGAGGCGCAGTCAGACCGTAACTGCAGTAGCGAATCTATGGCATTTCTGCTGCAATCAGTAACTCTCTGAAGGATGTCTCTGCTAGTGGGTTTCAGCCATGATACGTGAAGCCTGGCTGCATCATTCCTTCTGTAATAGTCCTTTCTTCTTGCTTAGAGAAAAAACGTAGGGAAGTGCTGGCTTTATTCTGGGCCTGCCCATTTGTCTTAGAAATTATTTCACTAATGTTGAGAGGAACTAGAGATTATGCTAAGTTTAAACATAATGATCACAAAAAGGGTTGATCCTATACTGAGCCCCAGGTAAGGCTTTTCTACAATCATCTGGCCTCATTCACAGAATTTGATGGGGTGTCCAGTTGATGATGCCTTTAGTTTGCAGCCCTCTCACATTTTCCCAGCATTTCTTCAATCTCTGTCTTACCATATAAAATCCATTAAAGGGGAAAAGGGAGTAGTTGCAATGCTTTTTTGGCTGGTGATGCTTGGAGTCCTCTCGCTGGAGGCAGGTTAGATGACCCCCAAATTCACTTCCAGCCCTTTGAGTCTAATACACAGTCTGGTACTTTCATTAACAGTTGAAAACTGCCATTGGCTGTGCCTCTGTGCAGATGCCTTGGAAACCTGTGTGATTAAAGTCCGACATATCTGGTGTTGGGAGTCAGAGAGGAAACACATGAGAAATGTTCATAAGAAGAGTAAAGGTGTATGGTTCTAGTTTCAGGAATGTGGAATAATGATGCCCTGTGTTTTGTTTTCTTAAAGGTGCCAGAACAGATTTAAGAAACAATGAGAAAAAACTGGCTCTGGACATGGCTACTAATGCTGCCTGTGCTTCCTTACTCAAAAAGAAACAAGGGCAAGGTAACATTTCATCTGTTCTTTTCTCATCTGGCTTTTCAAATAGCTTCCACAAATGCTGCATCAATGAATCAATTTTGAGTATTCCTGGAACAATCACACCAAATGTGATGATGTGACATGGTTAGGGATGGTCTTTCTGGTCAAGGCAGACATGTAATAGCAAATGCATACCAAGCATATTTCTAGATAAGGCTTTTATTGTGTAATTTTCCTGATCCATTCATGGAATTTTTATGAGCAGTCCAGATGTTAACATCTTTCTGCAATGTTCCCGTGTTTCCACACCTTTCTCACTATCTTTGCTTAGCACACAAGGTCCATCGAGGATGGAAAGGTGATATGACTGCATAGTGTCTTTTGTTTGATAGTGCTAGGAGCTAACATCTGGAAGGCCCCTAGAGAAGCTGTAATCCAGCAGACAGATAGCCCCCTATAGAATAGACTTGTTTTCACAGAAGACAGAGCTGAGTTTGTTTTAGTCTTTTCAAAGGTATGTGGAGCAGGGGATGAAATTGTTTTTCACAGTCATGGCAGAATGCCAAGCTGATGCAGGAGAGTCCTTTTTAATTATAAGCCTATCAAGATACATACAAAATGTGAAAAAATCGTCTTAGTAAAATGTTGAGGTACAGGAAATGACAGACATCTTAAAGCACTCAAAATTGCTTGCCTTCCTCTTAATTGACTATTTTACATGACTTTTGTTCTTCTTTCTAGACATACTGCGAACATTAAGCAATGCAGAGGACTATCTTGATGATGAAGACTCTGATTGAATTGTGTCAATATTGCCTTGAAAAAGTTACAACTTCTCTTGCCTTCACCTTTTTCAAATCTTTTCTCTCTGTAACTGCAAAATGTTCTTTTCACACATACAGTGATGAAGTGTGACAATAATTAAAAAACCATGGTGAGAGATCCCTTTCATGGGGTAAAAATCTCCCTCTGTATTAAGGGCCACAGATTCTCTTGTTGCATTTAAACAGTATGTTTAAGTGAGAGTATATATATATATGTTATAAATTTTCCCACCAATTCCCTATTATACTGGAAACAGGACTTGCGCTTTACAGACTGTCTGTAATAACAATCTGTTGCATGTAAATAGCCATCTTAAAGTATATCTGACATGATTAGCATTATCTTACAGAGAGAAACATTTCAGGTAGAAGCTTGGTTATTGGGGTTTTTTTCCATAGCACATCTTCACCTTATTTTCTGTGTGTGTGTGTGTGTTATATAAGGTATATGTATGTAATTGGACCACCTGTGTGTTGAGGTACTGAGAGTTTGAATTTCGGGAGCAGGAAAATATTTTCTATTGAGAAAATACCCTTAACGGAGCTGGAGTTCAAACAACACACAAGTCTCCCACAAAAAGTGGCTTTGGTCATGACTGCTACATGGTTGTTTCCCATTGTTGTCAGGGATTATCCATGGCAGTCAAGCACAGATCTAGCCCTGCACAGGGGACAGAGAATTGTATTGGCTAAGAGAGGGGAGTATGGCTGTGCTGCTTCATCAGCTGACACAGGAAGCCATAGGCTCCTCCATCCCACAGTTGTTAAATGATGGAGTGAAGTTTAGCCCTCTCTTCTACCCTGGGATGACAGCAGGGAGAAACTGGGCTCAGTAATCGGGTCTGCTGGAGCCTAGATTTCCTGCAATGATCACCCTGAGCAAAAATGGAAGTTAAACTCCACTTTTCTCTCTAAAATAATAGTGAGTTTGGATTTTATCAACCACTCCTTTCTTCCCCCTGAAAATTCCATAGTTCCTAGTTCATGTGAGTGTGTTTGAAAAGAGAGGGAGGAAGAGAAATTGTTTTTACAACCTTTCAAATTTTTCGTTTTAGGAGAGTACAGATAAGATTAATGCCTGAGATCTCCTTGGCTTTCTTGCTTCATGACTCATATCCTAAATCCCCAGACCAGGAGTAGGAAACCTGATATTCCCCCCAGATGCTTGGTACTACAACTTCTAGAATCTTTGGCTGTTGGCGATGCTACCTGGGGCTGACATGAGCTGTAGGCCAAAACCTCTGGAGGGCACCAAGCTGCCTACACCTGTCTTGGACAGTCAGTATTTCTTTTGAAGGTATTAAGAACTTTGTCCTCTGTCCAACTAAGTGTGCCCCCAACCCTGTCAGATAATCAACAGGCATCCTAACCAGCTCTAGTCCTTTGCTTCCCTTCTGAGCAGCTGATTGATACTGCCCCAGCAGCTGGCTCAAGAGCAGGAGCACAACATCATATGAGTGTCTCACATTTGCAAGATTTCTCCCCTGGAAAGAGACATGTGTACTGAAGCTGCTTTCTAGCCCACACAAGACATTTGTATAGAGAAGGAACTTAACCTCTGACTTAAAGTGATGGCATTGTAATAACATTTGCAGTTTATTTGCATTCCTGTTTGTAGTATGGAAGTGTGGATTGTTTTTCACTTTCTGTGCTCTTTGCTTCCCCCGCCCCACTTTCTTCCTGTCCTTCAGATTCTGGCTTTCATTTTGTGCCCCAAAGTATTTCACCTCAGAGTTGATACGCTTCTGAAATCATGTATAGTGTGGAAAACCGTAAACCAAAAGTATCTTCACAAAAAGATGCATTATGAATAAATATTTTTAAATGCTTTTAAACTTAATTGCATTTCCTCCTTCAGAATGTGCCTGAATTGGATTGAGTTGGGGGCACTCCCAGGCAATGCGTTATAATTGATGCATTTTTTTTTTCCTGAGAGGGGATGAGATTTTCTGTCTCAGGTACCAGAATAACTTGCCTGGTCTTGGGTACTAGGAAAGTTGGTTGGGGGAGTGGTGAAAGTGTTGTTTGTTGCTCTGGCTTAGATGAGCATCTTTTGATGACCCTGGATAGGACTGACTGGCTTTTTTTTGCGGGGGGGGGGGGGAGAATGCAGGAGTAGGAGTCTGAAGCAGTAATGCTTAGTGGATTACAACTGCAGTCTTAACAGAATTGGACCTAGTAAAGGTGTACTCAGGTAGAAGTGAGGAACCTGCAGCCATAAATCTGTTTTTATGTGCTTACATTATAAGTTTGACGTAAGCTTTACTGCACAGCTAATTATTATTTCACATTAATTTATGTCTGCCAGAAAATTCACACTGCAGTGGAATGAGCTCTTTCCCCTTTGTGCACACATAATTAAGTTCTTAAAATCTTCATCTTATTTTACAAGGCTCTTACAGCTTCAGACATGTTTACAACAAAAATAGCTCAATGGATTAGTAATTTACACTAGATTTTATGAGTTTTCACTTTATGTTCTTGTCCTATCTGTGTTTTGAAGATAAAGGTTGCAGCATACTGTGAGCAGTAAAGAATACACACATACAAGGAATTCCATTTGATTGTGATTGTTTCTAGTTTTATATTAACTGGTAGATCTTCCCGAATGCATATTTGTTATGTGTTTATTTGCACAGTGCACATTATTTTACCATGAAAATCTGTTATTTTTAATAAGTGATCCTAAGCAAACAAACAGCTGTGTTGTTTTGTTTTATTTTTAAGGACAACATTTCACCCCTACACTTCTCAAAAACCTTACTTAGCAATATGGCTATCAGCCAAGGGTGTGATACAGCAGGGCTGCCTGTAACTCTCTGAACCTGGAAGACTATGAGTACCCTACTTAGAGTAGAAGGAACACAGAGGTACATCGGGCTTCCTCCTGCTCCGATTTCAGCCATCCAGCTGAGGCACTTTGGAGCAACCAGGGCTGGGGCTGAAGCATCGCCAGGTATCTTGGTGGTGCTGGTCTCTTCACCTCCCAGTTTCCTAACCCACTTCTTCAAGGGTATTCTAATGACCTCAGAGAAGCAGCCTGTGCCATTCTTTTTGTATCGGCTGAGAATATGTGGTGAAGAATCTGAGTACAGATCTCCAGATTGGTGTTCTTTTCCATCCTCAGATATGGAAAACTGAAAAATCCTACAGTCCTCTACACACTGTTCAGGGGCTATAGGATTGCTCTGTATGTTAGAGATGTTTCACCTAGGACATCCTAATGTTAAGGACTGAGCTACACTGCTTTAAGTGTCAATCAAACTATGCAATGTCATTTCAGGTTTTCAATTTTGTTATTCACTCATTTACCACCTTTGCAAGGCTCAAGGCAGGTATACACCTTATCACAGATTAAGAACAATAAACGTAAAAATGTGTCACACCAAACCAAAACCATTGCTCAGCCAAGCTAAAACAAGGCATGGGATATTTGTTTGACATTCTATCCAGAAGACAGAGAAGAGGAGCAACACACACAGGGCCAAACTTCACATGGAGGCGAAACTTGACGGTCCTTGAATGGAACTTGAAGCAGGGCTAGAGAATACAATCCATTCACATGAGGACAGAACTGAGATATGTGGGATGTGGACTGTGTAAGACACTTTTATTTTTAAATGTTCAATTCTACAATTGCAGCTTTAGTCATCCATCATGACTAATTAAGCCTGCATGTTCAGCATTTGGAATTAATAGTATCTAAAATGGTAGCACTGCAGACATTTAGGATCTTCTACTACATTTTGCTTGACAATTTGTATAAGAAAATGACAAAGTGCTCCTCAGAATGCTATTTGGAAACACCTGCATTATTCCATGAAAAGAAACCAAATTAGATCAGGTGAGCATAAACCCTACACATTGTTTGCACTCTGCTTGTTCTGTGTTTCTATTTGATCAAAACTAAATAATATGAATAAATTAAGGAGCTATACAGTCCACTTGATGCTCTTTGTAAAATAAGTAATAAGATGTACACCAATGCTTGGCTGTGAAGATCCTCAATGCAGAATAAATGTTGCATAAGTAAGTCTACATATTGTTTAAAAAGTGGTGCTTTTGGCAGTGGTGCTTTTGTGTTTACACTGTAGTCAAGGTAGACATTTCAGTCCAGCAGAGCATCACTCATTTCACTGGAATCCTGACATTTAACTTTAACACTAAAATTATATAGTAGACAACTGACATGATAGCCACTTATGGTTTGCTGAGGGAAAATATCTTGCCTCTCTTCACTCTCAGCAAAGATTTAATTGTAGGATATAATGGAAAAGTTTGACTGACATAAATACACTGTAAACAAAATTGTTCATTTTTGTGAGATACCAGTCTTTTTTCCTTTCAACATGTTCATGTAGACATGAAGGCTCAAATAGTATGAAACTTAACAGAAACAAAAAGAACAAATGGGCCAGTGAAAATAAGATCTGGACTGCATCCCTGGAGAAGAGGGGTTTCTTTTCTCAGTTAAAATCCACTTCATTAGAAGTTAGCCATGCCACCATCACATTTTTTAAAATTTAAATTCAAAAGTGTAAAAATGGCAAATTTCCAAAATGGATTTATGAAACACTGGGAATGGTAAATGAGATGGAATTGTGGCATAGCTATAGAACTGTCTGGTGTTGGTTTTAAGAAATGACAGATTTGCTTACTGTTACTTCCTACCTATTTTTGTGGTCATTCAATAAAAATCATTCTCCAGGAAATATAAAATGTAAGAATAAAAACAATTTAAAATCAAATTTCATTTGTTGGAATTACCCAGATCTTCATTCCACAGCTTTGCAGCCTTTATCTTGAGAAACCTGTTCTTGAGTTATTGATGTGTACACACGTATGTGTGAATATAAATATGGGTATAGTCGCAAATCTTGTTTGGCCACTTTGTTGCCGTAGAGTTTAAATCGCTGGGGAAAATGGCTTTTAATGTTAGTAGTCAAAATATTCTTGTTTCAACCACTAGAGGTCACTTACTGCAGCAATATTGCATCCATATCCTGTCTTTTTAACTCACTTTCTGTCAACCTACAACCTGCAGTTCCTCACATATGGTAATTGCTTTCACTTCAGATTTTTTTTTTTACAAAGTCATATTATTTCTGCATATGATTTATAAAGACAACTTAAAAGTTTTAAGTTTTTTATAATCTCACAAATTTTAAAAGCCACCATCAAAAGATTAATTTTTAACATTAGTTGGTAGTCAAGCAGTCCTAATTTTCAAATACCAGAGGTCACTGACAGTAACAATGTTTAAAGCTCAACTCTGTCAACCTATAGTTTCTTACCTATGGAAGAAAAGTATTTTACCTCAGTTTTCATTATAGTGTACTCCTATGGTAAAGTAAAATACAACAATATAGTCTGAGCCCTTGAATGAGCAACATGTTTAATGTTTTAACAATAACATGCATAACAAACATCAATGTGTTCATAGGGCTTGGCTAGTGAGAGGGAATGAATTTGGAGAACTGTGTTGGTAACCCAGTTGTATGTTTGACAAAGTAATGGTATCAGGAATTAAAGATTTGAAGCATTTTCTGAACAGGTCCCATTATGTGGCCACTGTCAGTTTGGTGGAAGCCCATAACGGATTTAGAAAATCCAGGGGGAAGTTCCATTTTCAGGCCTTCAGCAGCCGGAAGGAAGTTGGGCACAGAAATGCCACACCATGTAACACAATGCACAGAATAACATCACCTCATTGCGAGTGGTGGGTGATGGCTTCCTCATGACCACTTTCCCACAGAGTTGGAGCCCACACTGCAGGAGCCAGGAATGCCCTTGAAAATGACTCTTTTGTCATGAATTTTCCCACTGCCATAACATCGAGGAGTACTACGCATATAGGTTGGAGCTATCAAATAAAACTAAGGCTGGGATAATTCAGTCCAGAGAGACAGTTAAGGGCTGTAACATGTGGCCCATTTCTTAGTGTATGGAGTCATTCAGGAATACGTATGTCCCTGGTTGCCCAGCTCTGGTAGCCATCCAGAGCTAAGGCTGGTTAAACAGAAGGGAAAGGCAACCTGGCAAGGGATTTTTAAAATATCTCATGGTCTCTGAAGAAAAACGAGGAGGTGAGGAAGAAGCATGAGATAAAAGCCTGAATTCTGGAACTCTAGAGAGAGAAAAGAGGCAGATGGCTGAAACAAGCAGGAGAGCAGCTGCAGAGAAGAACAGGTGAGGAAAAACTACAGCTATAGCAATGCCTGGAAGAAAAGGGGAAACTGGGCTTATTAGTAGGCTGAAAAGCTGAAACAGAGGAGTAGCTGCTAGGGGAAATGGAAGAGACTGTCTCATCCGCTCAGCAATAGTCAGGAACACATAAAAAAGGGTACAAGAAATTACCCAGAGCAATTTCAGAATGAGATCATCCCAACTCTACAGTTAATCTAATTGTGATGTTCCCTGATCACATGGCTATTTGGTTCACTTGGTGATTGCCCATTCTGGTGTAATGGAATAGTGTGGAATACAATTGTGATTATGAAGAGATCAGAGAATCATAGAATTATAGATTATGAAGGGGGCATGAAGGCCATCGGGTCCAATCTTCTGCAGTTGCAGGTCACCAATTTACACCATCCCACTCAGATAGCTGTCCAGTTTCTTGCTGAATGTCTCTAGTGTGGGAGAGCCCACCTCCTCTCTAGGCAGCTGGTTCCACTATTGTATTGCTCTGACAGTGAGGAAGCTTTTCCTGATGTACAGCCTGAATCTGGGTTTTTGCAACTTGACTTGATTATTCTGCGTCCTACACTCTGGTATCAGCAAGAAGAGATCTTGGCCTTTCGCTCTGTGACAGCCTTTGAGGTACTTATAGAGGGATTTCATGTCCCCCCTCAGTCTTTTCTTCTCAAGGTGGAACATGCCCAGTTCTCTCAGCCTCTCACAGGGCAGTGTTTTCAAACCCTGGATCATTTTTGTTGCCCTTCTCTAGACCCTTTCTATTTTTTCTGCATCTTTCTTAAATCTCAGTGCCCAGAACTGTACACAGTATTCCAGATGAGGTCTGACTAGTTAGGAGTATATGGGAACTACTACTTCTCATGATTTAGAATACTTCTATTAATGCACCAAAAATAGCATTTGCCGTTTGGGTGGCTGTATCGCACTGTTGGCTCATAATTAGCTTGTTGCCCACAATCACTCTAAGGTCTTTTTCCGTTCTGCTGAGCCACGTATTCCCCATCTTGTATGATGCACCTGGTTTCTTTTTCCTAGGTGGAGGACCTGGCACTTGTCCTTATTGAATCTTATTCTGTTGCTTTCAGCCCAGCATTCAAGTTTATCAAGATTGCCCTGGATCTTCATTCTGTCTCTAGGGTGTTTGCTATTCCACCCAGTTTTGTATCACCTGAAAATGTGATTATCTTTCCTTGGACTTCCTCATCCAAATCATTAATAAAGATGTTGAAGAGCACCGGGCCCAGGATTGAATCCTGTGGCACCCTATTAATTACCTTCCACCAGTTTGAAAAGGTTCCATTGATGGGCACTCTTTATGTCTGATTTAGCAGCCAATTTTGGATACCTAATAGTTTTTCTACCTAGTCCAGTTTTTGCTAATTTTCTTAACAGAATGTCATGGGGCGCTATGTTGAAAACTATGCTAAGGTCTAGATAGATTGTGTGCACAGTGTTCTCTCTGTCATTTGAGAGGTTACCTAGTGAAAAAAAATGAGATCAAATTAATCTAACAAGATTTATTTTTGATAAATCCATGTTGGTTTCTATTAATCACTGCATTTCTTCAATTGCAATGATTGAGTTGCATGATTGCTGATTGATTTTTTAATAATTTGCTCCAGAATTTTTCCAGGGAATGATGTCAGAGTAACTGGTCTGCAGTTCCCAGGTCCATCTTTCCCCCCTTTTTAAAGATAGGAACAGCATTAGTCCTTCTCCAGTCATCTGGCACTTCTCCTGTTTTTCCAAGATTTATCGAAGATAATAGCCATTGGTTCTGAGAGTTCTGCCACTAGCTCTTTTATGACTCTGGGATGGAGTTCATCAGGTTCTGGAGATGTGAATGTGTTTATTCCACCTAGGTATTCCTTGAGATAGTGGTCTTCATGTTGAGGCATTCTCTATATATTCATTCTTCTCCATTAGGGCCTGGAATTGCTGCCTTTCAATGTATCAAGGAGTATGCTCATAAATTTTGGTTCTGCATGTTCTTGCATTTAATCTAAATATCAGCTGAGACCTGGGAAGGTTATTCAGCTATTGCTGGCCACACTTGCTTGGATAGCTGTTACTCACTGTTTGGATAAACTTGAACAAGACACAGCCTGGGACCCCTGTGGCTCTAGGCAGTAGCTTGGGCAACTGGTACTTGCTGTTCACTACTAGACGGGCCCAGGCAAAGCCAACTGCCTGTTATGGGAATGTCTAAGACGCATCCCCAGTTTATCTCCTAATATTTTCCCCCAACTAATTGAGTGAAAGATATATTGATTTTTTTACTTAATAAAACCAGTTGTGATTATGGTAAACATAAAAAACTATATGAGGTTACGGAATCTTATATCAGTGTTTAGGTAGGCCTTAGGGAGTACGCAAATCACCACTGAGATAGGAAGCACTCTTTACTCTTTCTAAGCTAGGAGGAGCCAGTGGTTTGTCTGAATGGGTAAAGGCAGTCCAGAGCAAGAAGGTTCTTTATCAAGAGCCTGGGGCTGTGAGATTCACTGGATGGGGCTGTGGGCAGCAGGAGGGATGTGCGAGGAATCTGTTTTTTGGGTGGCATTCTGTCATATTCCCTGAGCTCAGTCCCCTGGACTCTGCCCTGCTTTCTCATGGCCACGACTCCAGTATCCTGGTGAGTGTGCCAAGCACTTGCAATGGCACTCATCAGGAATCAAGCCTCATCTGCACATGGGACCGGCAGCCTTTGTCTGTGCTACATGTGATGTGGAGGAAGTTTCCAGTTGTGCAGTGGGGGTTCAGCTCTGTCCTAACTTCCCTCAGCTCAGCTTGCTTTCTATGCCAGGGCAGAACATGATAAAATGTCTACAAACCGAAAAGGGACAGATTCCACAGAGCTTTGTCACAACATCAGTCAGCAGTTCCCAACACTTTTTCTAAAAGGTTGCAGTTACGTGATTCATCACACCCCACAGCCACCAGCAGTTCCTGACAAAATTAGATGGCAATTATTCCATGCTTAGAAAATACTTAAAATTGTCATTTCTATTGTCATGGGCTGTAAGTTCCATTATAATCTTACACATTTTGCAACTGAACACATAGTGGACATTGTTTTCCCACTGCTAGCAGTGTCTTCATTCTCTAGGTAACATTTAGTTTCTGTATAATTGTTATAACTCTCATTTTATACACACACACCCATTACAGAAAGTGTTTCAGCTATATAACAAGAATGAACAGGCAGGGTTTTTAAAAATTATTATTTACAGCTTTCCATGGCTGCATCCAGACTTGTCTCTTTTCAAGGAAATAAGCCTTCCAAGAAAGGCAAATGGAAAATCAATTCGCCTTACCAGCCGAGAACAGTGTTGACAGAATTTATAGCATCACTACTGCATCCTTCCTGCACAAGATGGATAAATTGGGCTAATATGCAGTATTTTCACATCAAATGATAGGAAGAAAGGCCCAAAAGGAAAAATGGGACAGCTCGATTTCAGACAGATTGGCATCCACCACAGTAGACTGGGCATGCTACATACTTCACGAAAGTGATGCCATGAAGACATTTATAAAAGTTTAGTTGAACATAGGATTTGACCCAGTATTGACATTCCACCAGCAGTATCTTTCCTTTGGTGAAATGGAGAGGGTGGATCCAAGGCCAAATCCATCTGGTATTAGCCACATGCTCGTCTATTGAATGGCTTTAGTCAGTCTTCTCTCAAGAATATTAATTCCTGAAAAGCAGCTTTAAATGTGGTAAAACCACACCACAAATTTCATCATGTTTCACTCCACCCCCCCCCCCAATGGATTTGGGGGCAGCCATGGCTATTGTTCATGCATCTGCCTCATCTCATCAGGACGGGAATCTAGTTTCCATGAGGTTCATGCCTGTGGAATGAGGTCTGCTTGGCATCTACACTGTATGTTAAGACTTCCTCCTTCCAGAAGAAATTGAAAGCGGGAGACTTTCTGCTTTAAACACAAGAACACAAGACTTTCACTGTGTATGCCGGAGTCCTAACTCACACAGCAACCACCTTCCTCCAGGACCTCTCCCAAGTTTTCCAAGCATTTCTTTCTTCTTCATTTTTGGGTTACTGAAAGTGTAGTATCATCTGCAAATGGCAGAATGACCAGAATGAGAAGCTCAGCTGTATTTTCACAATTTTGCTACATCACAGTACCATCTTGTGGTTGTATGATGGAACAAACAGCAATAATCCTGAGGCAGGGAAAACAAATAAAGGAATAAATCATAATCCCGCAAAGACTGCAGAAGCCTTGGTAAACTGGTGGGTTAGAAGCCCTGTGGCTTTAATTTGTTGCTCTAAGTGATTTAATACCATAAATATTTTAGATGTTTTAATATTTCTATCTTTTCATAGTTCTATTATTGGTTTGTTTGTTACTTTAGTATCATTTAAACTGTCCCAAGTTGGAAGACATACATTTATTGTAGATAGATAAGAATAAATAACTGATTGAGGGGAACTGAATCCTGTCCCACACACCATTCCTGCAGGAATTTTTGTCCCAACTCTGATGTTGGGCTGGGAAGGAAAGTGGTCAAGCGAAGGAGTGTAGCTCTCCTCATCTGTTGCTGGAAAATCAGATGCTCACCCTGCTGGGTTCATACACATGGTGGCTGCACCTCTCATGTCTAGTTTAGCTCTGAGCAGTGGCAGTTCTGCGTGGTGGCTGGCCATTCTATCCATCCTCTTTTCCTCCTGGGTGATTTTGAGCCAATCACTGCCTCTCAGCCTCTACCTCACAGCATTGTAAGGATGAAAGGGAAAGGAGGAAGACGATGTAAGTCACCTTGGGTTCTTTGCAAGGAAAGAGGTGGGATACAAATACAATAAATAAATAAATGCCCAACCTTCCCTTTAAATGTACACATGCACCTACATGTTATATACTGCGATCATGATGGTAATTATCTCTACCTTACATACTCTTGGCTACTGAGGGAAAAGCTTATTGCAAACTTGTTTAAAGATCATCTGCTTCAAACTCAGTTCAAATGGATGTAAATCAGGCTTGGAGTAACAAACGGTATTACCACATCAGCCTCAGCTTTCAGTTCCTATTCATTGCCAAGCTTATACTGGATCAATAAGACTTGTAACCACTGCCTGAAATGTGGTTCTCTCTTAATTAGACACTAACTAGTTAGGGGCAGTTTGAAGAAAGCTTGCTGACACAAGAGTTTCCTTCTTGTACAGAGTTTCTTCTCTTTTATGCCTGGCTGAGCAATGAAATATGAAAGGTCTGGCCAGAAGCTAAAGGCCTGTCAGGAGAGCAGAGATTTCAGACTTGAGCCATGAGAGTACAGCACATTGATAAATAGCTGCATCACGGTTAGCAGAGTAGTACTGGCTGCCCTGTTCCATCAGCAACATCTGTTAAAGGCATCATGGCATTCAGGAGGGGCACTTTTGCTCTGGCTCTGAACAGTCTGAAAACTGAGACCTCATAAAATGCACTGGCAAGGCATGGGAGCATCTGTGATTAGAAGGTAGTAGGAAAGGCTAGTTTCCCTTCTACCTGCCCCATATGTATTTATTTCTTTATTATATTTCTATACTGTCTACCAGTCTGAAGGCTCCCTGAGCAGTTCACAGCATCAAAAAATGCAATAATTAATATAAAACAGTCATTATAAATAATTATAAAATCACAACCCTACAATAATTATAAATTATATTTATATCCCACCTTTTTTGTTTCAAGGAACTCATGATGACTTAAACCTCCTCTCAGTTATCTTCACAACAAGCACCCCACAGGATTAGAGTGCGGATTAGAACCTGTTTCTTCTGCGTCCCAGTCCATGACTGTCATTTCCAGTGAGCCTTCCCTTCTCATGATATGCCTAAAATGATGACAACCTCAGTTTTGTCATTTTTGCTTCCAGGGCAAGTTCTGGCTTGATTTGACCTAAGTCCTCCTTGTTCGTCTTCCTGTCAGTCTGAGGTATTCACAAAGCTCTCTTCCAGCACCATGTTATGAATGCATCGATTTCCTTCCTGTCAGTTTTCTTCACCAGCCAGCTTCCATGCCTAAACATAGTGAGTGGGAATACAATACTATGGCCTCAGTCTCCAGTCTTCATTGCTGCCCTTCCCAGTTTGATTCTTCTTCTAATTTCCTAGCCACAGTATCCCTTTGAATTGATGACTGAACCAAAATATGCAAAATCTTTCACAATTTTTTTATCATTGATAGTAAAGTTGTGTAATTTTTCTGTTCTCATGGTTTTTTCTTAGTATTTTGCTGTAGTGTAGCTTTTGCACTTTCCTCTTTCACTTTCATGTAGAGTCATTTCAATTCATTGCAGCTTCTTGCCAGGAAAGTGGTATCATCTGTGTATCTTAAACTATGGATATGTTTTCTGATAATTTTCACATCTTCCTCTGATCCTTATCCAGCTTTCCTTCTAATATGTTCTATGTACTGACTGAAGAGATGGGGAGATAAAATACAGCCTTGCCTGATGTCTTTGCCTATCAGAAACCATTCTCTTTCTCCATATCCTGAGCTAACAGTAGCTTCTGATCCATGATACAGGTGTTGAGGCACACCCATTTCATTCAGGACCGTCCATAGCTTTTCATGATCACACAGTCAAAGGCTTTGCTGAAGTTTATAAATCTGATCCTCTGAAATCCTTTGATGCAGTCCAATAGCTAACAGTAATTTTTTGAAATTATTATTTTTGAATATTGGGCATTTCTCACTCCATATAAGGTAGTATTCTTTGTTGCAACACCTTGAGTGTAACTTTGCTTGCATGGGAAATTACTGTAGTGGTTCTTTAATTGCTACAGTCCTTAGCATCTCCTTTCTTGGAGACTGGAAAGTATATTGAATGTTTCTAGTTTGTGGACCATTGTGTTATTTTCCATATTTGTTAAACTATTCTTGTGAGGATTTGGACTGGTTCATTTTTTGCAGCCTGGAATAGATCTTATCCTGTCTACTCTGGGTGCTTTGTTCTTCCAAGTGCTTTTAGAACAGCTTTTTCTTTGCTTTCTAATATTGCAGACTTTCCTCATAGGAGTCCTCTTTGAAAGAGCCTGCCATCATTCATCTCTTCTGTATAGCTCTTCCATATATTCTTTCCAATTCCTCTTTATTTTATCCTGGTCAGATATTGTACCCCCCCCCCCCCTCATTGTTTATCCCCATTCCTAATCTAGGTTTGAATTTGTGTTTGATTTCTTGGATCTTCTGGAAGAGGTCCCTGGGTTTTCCTTTTGAATCTTTCTCTTCTGTTTCTTTGCACTGGTCATTTTAACACTTCTTTTTGTCTCTACATGAAAGTCACTGAGAAGTGGCATTGAGGACTCTGTCCCTATTTCTGTCACCTTTTGCTTTTGTCTTTAGCAACTGTGTTTCCTCTGCCACTCATCAGGGTTTTTTCTTTCTTTTCTCCACAGGAATTATCTTTTGGCATTCTTCCTTAATAATATCTGCTTTTAGTCCACAGTTCTTATGGTTCACAGTCAGTTGAGTTCAATAGCTACACCAGCTGAAATTCTCTCTTCTAGCCAGCTATGAAAGTTGAAGGAACCCTGTCTATTTTTGTGGGGCTGGACCAGGATTTTTGGTGTCTGGAGGAAGGACAAGATTATGATTGCTCCTTTCCTTCCACATACTGCTGATGAGATTGCAACAGATTTTAGTGGGTCTGCTCTAAGTGTCCAGTCCAACATATTGTATGGGGAATAGCAGCAAAAGCCCTCATTGGTCAGGTAAATGAAGAAAAATTATAGACATCAGGGAGTATTATCGCTTAAGAGGTTTGCTTGCAATTTGAGCTGTTCTCCCCACAGTTCTCACCTTGAACAGAATTTGATGGCAGAGCACATGCCAAAGCCTTACTTGGCAGCCCCTTCTCTTCTCTAGTTTAATTCCTAATATTTGGATGCGCCCTATGATTTGCTGCATCTGCTTATGATGAGGCCTACTGATACCTGCACTAGCACAAGTCTTTGTATTTTTGGGACTACTTTGCATTCCTGCTTGGGACTAGGAAGGATTTTTGCCTTCTATATATACCTGCCTAAATCTCAAGATCGTCATCAGTGAACCTTGTCCCCCCTGAATGAGATAAAGCAGGTCATTGCCATGGAAAGGATCTTTCCAGAGGCAGCACTTGTAACATGACCTGCCTAGATGGGCAGACCTGGTTCCTACATTGTGGAGGCTTTTGGTGCCAGGTGAAGACATTTTCATTTTCCTATGGATTTTAGACCTTCATTTTGAAAAATAGGGTGTTTTTAGATCTTTGCACTCCCACAAACTTTGATTTTGATTACTACTTTGCTTTTATTTTGTTTTAAACTTACAGTGTTGCATTATACTTTACTATGTCATTTTATTTCATAGTTTTAAGATTCGTCTTGTCAATTGGCCAGAGAACTGCAATTAATAGGCAGTCTGGAAATGTAATAAAAATGGTTTTATGGAAGAAGATGCTTGTAGAAATACTTGTGAGAGCAGCACAAGGTGTGTAAACACTAAGCAGATGTTTTAAATGTCCTCCTTTGGGTGGCTTCCTACTTGTGTGCTCTGCTACTTTACATTTCAGCTAAAAAAACAAGGAAGAAAATAATAGCTGTTTCCTACAACAATGTTCTGTGTAGGGTGTAATGTACAGAAGCAGCTGTTCTCCACATGGACATGAAAGAGTTAGGCTTATGGGGTCAAATAAACATCATCAGTTGTTGATGATCCTGTCAACTAAACTGAAGATAGACTGGCAGGTCTTTGATCGCTTTTCACTTTCCAGAATAAGGAAGTACTGCCAGCTGTCCCAACATTACAGCTGCCATGAAGGGCATTTGGGCTTGATCTTCTGCTCATGGATGTCAATAAGAAAATTCTTATTGATTTTATAGGTTGTGGGATCACCCCTTCACCATAATAGCAACTCATGTCAAAAAGTTAAATGCCCAAGGGAAGCACTTCAGACTTGACTCAATTAATCTATTTATAGATATCCTGTCTAGTACAATCTATATATATTGTATTTCATTGCTGATTTAGGTTGTAGTCCTAAGCACTGGTTTAGGAGTATGCTTTGGAGTTCAGGGGAGTTTAATTCCAAACAGAGATGCATTGGGCTGTATCAGTGCAAATTACTTTTTGTCCAGGACCCTTACCATCTTGAGCCTTGATTTTATAAGCATGATCTGCAATATTTTCTAGACTAACTGTTTTTGAGTCCCAAGTGACAGATACAGAAATGTTGGCTTGGCCTCAGGATAATTCCATATTTATGTGCGACTCTCTCACACGCACTAGATATATAGGTAACATGATAAATACATAAATATTCCCCCTCTACAAGTGGCCTAAATAACAATTATTATAGTAACTTGATATATTATTTGTATTATTAATGTACTATTGAGCTTAGTGTATTTCATTGGAAACTGCCCAGAGAGCCCTCTGGGCTATGGGGAAGTAAATAAATGTAATAAATAAATAAATAACCCGAATCCAGGACAAAGATGAGCAATGCTAGTAGTCTTGAGGGCACCAGACTGGGAAGGAACGATATATTAAAATATTGCCAGCTCTCTATTACTCACATTTCCCTGTTGCCCCCATGAAGATCTGCTCTGCAGAGCTGGAGGATGCACCAGAACAAGATGGGATCTATGGCGGGGGGAGCGGGGTTGCCTCCCCTCCCTTTCATGTCAGCCAGAACAATGCATCCCAAGTGGAACTTTCTTCAGGGAATGCTTCTGCTGGTGGAGAGAAACCTTGCATTAAATTAATAGTTTGATAATTATCTATCATTATTTTGGAGGTGATTTTCCTCCGGAAAACAGTGCATGGTGGGAAGCTACTCTCTTCCACAATGAGTTCTAAGGATGCTACTAAGTGTCTTTTTAAAGGTTTTGTTTAAAATACAAAGCAAGCATTAAACAGCCAATAAAAGGAAACTTATTTCTGCTATTTTACTAAGGGTCTTAATAAAAGATACACACAAGGGCTGTTTCATAAGAAAGAACAGGTTGGTGAGGATGCAATTTAGATGGTGAATCCAAGGAGATGGAGACACAAGAATTAAAAATCCCATCTCCCTTTCTGATTGTCCCCACTAAATGGCCTTCTCTCAGAGCTGTTTTTTCATATAACAAATAACCAGGGCGGGGGAGTTGCCACATGCATCTTTTAACCATAAGTAGTGATGCCAGTTAACTGCAAAAATAGACCTTTCTTCTTACAGAGGGGAATTTGTATACTTTGTATATGAGATTGTTCCTTTTTTCAGGGGAAAAATGTTTATTATGAACATATGTCATCATTTCAGCTCCAGGAAAAAAGACACTTTAAGAGATACTTGGAGATTTCATGCCATCGATCTGTAATGAAAAAAAAGTCATGTTTTTCACTAAAGTACATTTCCAGAAGTGATTATTCTTTAGTGCAGATAAAAAAGGTGCAGGCATTACCATGTCTGATTTCATAGGCAATATGAAAAGCAATGCAATTACATTTATGAGCACTGATAAGGTGCTCACACGATAATCTTCAGAGGTCAAAAGTTTAAAAATCACACAAGAACAAGCATGGCACATTAAAAATGAAATAAAAAAAATGTAATGAAGCATTTATGCATTTGGGCTATAACTTTCTCACACGTTACTTTGCCTGGATAAGGGGGAGATATAGATTTTCCCCCTAAGTTATCTTAGCACTAAAGAGTTTACCAGTTTCATAAGACAGGAGGCTCTTAGTGGCTACTAGCCTTGCTGGCTATATGCCCCCTCCTTTACCAGAGGTGACATACCTGCAATACATCAGTTGCCGAGGAGCTTGTGCAGGAGGTGGTCTTGGACCCACCCTGCTTGAGGAATCTTGTGGGGAGCTGGTTTGCCATGGTGCTTAGAGAGAGCTGCACTAAATGGACCTTGGGTCGGATTCAGCATGACTTTTCTTACATTCTTATGTACTGTTGTAGCTTCCCTCCTCACCCCTCTTGTGTGTAGATAGCATTTTAGAATCTGCGCTAAATAAATATAGAGGACTCTTGGGAAGTTTCTCAACATTGTTTTTGCAATTCCTCTCCATCTTAAAAAAATAGTAGGGATTAATTATGAGTTGTGTGAACTTTTCCAGATTCATCCCCATGACTTTATCATCTAAACCTGCAATCCTATATTCCCAAGTAACTGTAAGCCCATTGAACTCAATGGTTTTCCTTTTGAATAAGCATGTATAAAACTCTGCTGCAAGAAAATTAATTCAAATATTATAAATTGTTTCTCTTTGGTTTTGGTTGACAAAGAGAATTTGGCATATGACCATTTCTTAGACTCTGCTTCCATAGTCATAAAATGTGGCTAATAGTTCTCTATATTCCAAAATTGAAATGAATCTTTCCAAACAATTGCCACAGGAGACACATGTTCTTGTTTCACAGAGTAGCAAATTATTCTATTATTTATAAACATCGAGGGGGATCTAGATTAGCATTTATCAGAGTTCCATGTGCCCTGGAACAAAGGGACAGTGAGGTGAACTTCACAGTCTTTACCAATCCAGATTCATTGCCCAGCTCCTTCCTTCCTTCCTTCCTTCCTCTCCAAAGAAAAATACAGTGGAAGCAAAGGAGCTCACTACGTTTCACCACCCAGTCACTCCATATATAGCTAGGCAGAACTAAACTACTTGTGACATGCCACCCCTGAGCTATTCACTATACCTGAGTGGTGCAGGAGTCAAGAGTGCAGAAGTGGGACTCGGGAGATCTGGGTTCCAGCCCTACTCAGCCACAGAGCTTATGGGGTGACTGGGGCCAGTCACAGATTCCACATACACATCCATCTATGTTTGTGATTGCTACACATTATGATCTGCCTGAGCTAGAGGTGAGGTTTTTGACATGTCTTTCATAGGGTACATTTCTGAATCAGTGAAGTCTCATTTAAGTCTGAATAGGGTTCCATCCATGGAAAACAATCAGTTCTCATTTTGATCTTAAAGAACTTTGCCATTTTTAACTGCAGGGCTTTGTCAAAATGTCACTATTTTGCATTCTCACTGGATTTCGATAATGCCTGCATGTGATTTCAACTTTGCTTCTGATTAACATTCACAGAGAGCTTGACACAGGAAAGGTGACATTGCCCTCTGATATATTCCCCAAAAGTTGATTGTTGAAAGACTCTACTAATTGGCAACACCTCTATGTAGCTTGCATCTCCATTATGTATCAAAGTATCTTCATTTATATGAAAAATCCATCCAAATAATTGCAAAAACAACTAGTCTTCAGCAGGCAGGAGGCACTTTCTATTTTTTAACTGATTTTTTGCATGGAATCTTCAGGCTCCTGACATGCTGTAGCTTCTTGTTATGCAAAGCAAGGTGGAAGGGGTTGTTTGAAGATCAGATAACCCTCAAATAATCCTAAAATCAACTGTACTCTAATCCTCAAACAAGCCTTGCAACAGAGATGGTGTTAGGGGACCCAGAATCCCTGTAAGCCATCTGCCCCACCACCCTGCTATTTGGGGCACTTGCTGAAATGAAGGTCCAGCAGCCCTGGTGTCTCTGATACCTCCAATCACCTTGGATTAGCTGGCTTTTTGCCAGTGTCATTAGGGGATGGAGTCCTTTAAAGACACACAGAGAGACTTTAGAGCACATATAAATTAGCTTATGCAAGCGTGTGCATTTTTTAAAAATCTTGTGGACTTGACTGCTGGATTGGAGGGCAGCATAGTACTTAGCACTGTCATTGGCCTTCCTCTGAGTTCATATGCCATGCCATGCCGTAACGATCTGGGTGGCTGTGGGTGCCGCATAAATAATGGTGCTCACACAGCCTAGCACAACATGTCAAACCCTGCATGCAAATGAAGCCATGATGGGCTATCATGTCCTGTGAACCATATTTCATGTAATGCTGAATTTATTTTTAATTAACATATTTTACCAATATATAAAATGTAAAGAAAAAATAGGAGTATACTGAACAATCCACAAGGTAAAAGAAGGAATAGTTCTACATCTGCATGTTTTATTTAGGCACAGATGAAGCTAACAAACTCCTCCTTCCTGCAGGTGTGAATAACTAGTGTGACTTCATATGGGTTTATGTTTAATATTGGGGGTTAGCCATACGAAATAATCCCACAAAGGAGAAAAGACCATTTTACTTAAAGGCACTTCTCTAACCTCTGGGCAATCAAAGCTATAGGACAGGATGAGAGCTTATCCTTATATAAGACATACAGTATATCTCATTTCATAAATTAATCTTTGCTGAATGGCACTTACTGCTTGGATTCTTCAGACCCAAGACAAATAATGGCTACAAGTATTTAATACGATAACTAAATAAAGATTAAAAGTATTATTGTTTCTAAAGGCCAACAAGAAGGCAAAGGAATTATGGATATTGATGTGATGCTAGCAATACTAGATTTTTTCTGCATTATAATGTAATTAAAAATAAAATAGTTTTTTAAACAATTGATCCCTTCCTGTTTGTTAAATATCTTTACAGTAAGAATCAAGTCAAGTAAGGATCAATTCATGCACCATGCACGCAATTTATTTTGGATGCAGTCATCTGTTCTAGGACTCTGGTCATGACCCAAATTGGTCATGAGCCAAGTTAAATTTCCCCATAAGGTTCGATGTAAATAAGGTGAATCTGTTCTGTAACCATTTTTTTTAAATCAGAAAAATGTGAAGCAAAGTGACAACAACAAAGATTATGGCCATCTCCCCCCCCCACCACCCCAAGCACAAGCGTGGCCATCTTCCCACCACCCCAGCATGACCAAGATCGCGCCTGTCATCACTGCTGGCGCCCATCATCCCGGCAAGCTGGGGGATGGCAGGGGAGAGATAGGTGTGATCATGGGTGCACTGGGGGAGGAAGAGACAGGCACAAACGGTGTGCTGGGAGACAGAGAGATGGACATGAATGAGGCGTGCTGGGGAAGGGAGAGACGGGCACGAATGGGGCGTGCTAGGGGAGACACAGGTGCGAACGGGATCTGCTGGGGTGGGGAGATGGCCGCGATCATGGTGGTGCTGGGGGGGAATGGCCAAGATTGTGCCTGTCTTTCCTGCAGGAGTGCACCTGTGATCACATGTGCCTTCCCTGCATGAAGGCAACTGCAATTGCGGCCATCTCCTCATCCACCCCGAGTGGGGAGATGGCCACAATCACAGGTGCTTTTGTGCGGGGAAGATGTGCATGATCACTGGCATGCTGCTGCAGGAAAGACGGGCGCAGCACAGCACAGCCACAGGGGAGATGGCCGAGATTGCGCTCGTCTTTCCTGCAGCAGTGCGCCTGTGATCACGCACACCTTCCCTGCACAAAAGCAACTGCAATCATGGCCATCTCCCCACTCGGGGGAGGGGGGAGATGGCTGCGATCTTGGTCGCCACCCAATGCGGAGTTCGCAACCCAAGTCAAAATTTTAATGAAATTTTTGTTCGTGACCCGATTTGTTCGTGAAACAAGGTGTTCGTGAGCCAAGGTACCACTGTATATAAAACCCAACTGTGTGAGTAGAAAACTAATTTCCAGTAAAAGTAGACAGGGGACTTGCTTGTGGGATGCTACCAGTATGGACCCTTCCTAGCAATATGTGCCTACTAATGAAAAAGCATAGATGTATGGAGTGTAGACAAATGTAAGAATACCCTCAGTCCAACCTACCCTACAGGGTTGCTGTTGTGAGAATTAACTGGAGGCATTTAAGTTTTCTTGGATTCCTCAAAAGATAGGAAAAGGAGACATATAAATGCAATGTAATAAAATTAATACCCGCTCACCGAGAGCTTTTGAGGCGGATGGCATGAGTATTCATTTACTCATATGTAGCTGTTTGCTATGTATGTAGCTGTTTATGAAAAAGTAACAAACATATCCATGGTGAATTGCAATAAAAATCTGTTGCAACAATTGGTCATAATTTGCTTGAATAGATGGATATGCAGTTTTTGATCAGTAGATGGCCATATTGTCTTTTCAGTTTATTATCCTCCTTGTGTCCTTTAAAGTAACCTTTTAAAAGGCAGACTTTCCAAGCTGGACCAATGTGTTCCCTTTTTGCTCTTTTATGGAAAGAAGTAAATGAATTCTTCCACTGTGGCATGCATACACGATACAGCTAATCAAAGTTGTTTCCAACAGCTTTCTACAAAAAAATACAAAATAGAAGAGAGGCCATCACCTCACGGCACCCCCTTCAAAGACTGTCACCTCTCTGGTTGTCAACCACCACACACATGTCCATTTGATTAAAAATGATCATGCTGCATCAGAGCACAAAACAAAAGACAGTGGGATCCTTCAAAGTCATAAAGACTTGCGTGTTAATCATAGCATTTTTGAAATAAGGTCATTTCTGTTTAAACAATTGTCAGACAGATTTGAGAATCCTCTGCCTGTACATTCTCCACATAAAAGCATTGTTCTTTGATGATGTATGTATTTAAGCACTCCTGAGGTCAAAAGTCCAGCAACAGCAAAAGTCTGCCAGCAGCGCACACACATGCCCCTCCTATTTTCAGCATGTGCAGGGCAGAACAGTGCAGTCTTTAATTAGAGGGCCACATGCTGTACGTTTTAACACACCTTCTCCTCCCTGTGCCCACTGAAAGGTCTTCAGTGCCATTTTGTACTCTGTGTTAACTTGCAATACAATTCTGTGTGGTTACTCAGAAGCAAGACCCCCTGTGTTCCATGGAGCTTAATCTCAGGCACGTGTGCCTAGGATGGCAACCTTAACGGTGAAGTGCAGAGCTGCACGATGCTGAGGCCAAGGGACATTTCGCAAATTACGTTGCTCAGAAACTGTCATATTCTAAATCCTCTTTGTCAGTCATTGAGACAGCTGTTCACTGCTTCCTTCCTCTGACTATGAAAGGCTTTAACTATGAATTTTAGCATACTAAAGCTCACTGTCAACTAAAGCTCACTGCTGTGGATTCGAGGCAGTGCTTGGTTGCTTGCTACAACTCCTTGGTAATTTGACAAGAGCAGCTGGAAACTGAGCAAAAGGAAATGGAGTCTCACTGATGCAGATGGACTGTGCTGGCATGTTTCATATATTCCTTTATAGAAGGAATATTGACTTTGAGGGAACGTGGCAGGAATTCAGGGCAAATGTGATTTGGGTTGCCAGGCAGTGGTGCTTGCAAAACAGCAAAGGCACTATAATTTTTGCACTTGGTACCTGATTATTTCACATGTTTCATTGTTCCTGTAAATATCTTGGATCTGTAATTAAAAAGCACAAAAGCGGGTAGCATAAAGCTCACCTTTGCAAAGAGGCTTGACAGTTTTATAAAGCTGTGTCAACATGTCCTTGGCTTCCTAGCAATATGTGCCTATTGATGAAAAAGCATAGATGTATGGAGTGCAGACAAATGTAAGAATACCCTCAGTCCAACCTACCCTACAGGGTTGCTGTTGTGAGAATTAACTGGAGGCATGTAAGTTACCTTGGATTCCTCAAAAGAGGGAGGAATAATCCGTATGATGGTGCATGTACACACATGGCCATTTTCTGTTCATGTGCTGAAGAGTGTCCCATTGAAAGGATTGCCTTCAAATGCCAAATTATCACTACTCTGTATCCTACTCCTACTTCCTGTTCAACAATGTTAGAATTGTGCAGCCCCTCCAGCTGCCTGAGAGCCAAAGTAAATGTGCAGGTACTCTGGGGAATTGCATGACAATAACTAGATCTGAAGTATCTCATCAAGCAATGAAGATCTAGGATGGAATTCAAATAGGTTCCTTCCATGGACAAAATATGGAGATGTGTGCTCTCCTGCAACCCTCCCTCTGTGCAGTCTCCTGCACATACTCCAATCCAGAGAGTCCCCCAGGCTTCCCAAGCAAATGAAGGTTTGGCATGGTAGTCTGCAGACAAGGTAAGATGGGGAAGCAGCTGAAAATCACGTACTTCTCCATTCCACTGAGAGAAATCTTCCCTCTATGTGAGCCATCCTGAGGCTTTCGTGACAGGACAGCATATAAATACTTTAAATAAATGAATAAATGGGAAGGAAACCAGCTAGACTCCACTGCTTGGTGGAAGAGCATGTGTAGGCAAATTGAGTGTGTGTGAACACATGGTTCTTGAATTTAGGCAGAGCCACACTTTTACAGAGGCCCTTACAAAACATGTACTTATCCCCTGGGCCCAGAGAGGAAGCATTATATACAGTGTTCTTAATAAATGAATGAATGAATGAATGAATGAATGAATGAATGACGATATGGCTCTACATAGAAAGCTTCATGCATCCCTACCTGACAATATGTACCTTCCAAGTGTTCATTCATATAATATCAGTGGTACGTATATGCTATTCTTCTCCTTGAGGTTTCTGTCACTGGAGCAGATCTTTCCGTTTCCTCCTGAGGTCTTGCAGTTGGCTTGGGTTAATTATAAGTAGGCACTGTTGACCCTCCTAGGAGTTCTTGAACAAGGAGGCTACAGCTGTGTCCTGTCACCACAACCCATCTCCCAATAGGCCACATCTCCTTAGGCTTAAGCTAAGGCTACCCTTTTGGACTGAGAAAGCATTCCTTCCTCAGCCAAGCACAATTAAAATGGGCTTCTTTGTAATGGCAGTGGCCACACAAGACTCCTTTGTACTTCTTGCTGCAGAAGACAAATATGTTGTTTCCTATATCATTCTTCACTTGTCAGTGCATGAGACATGGGGAAGGCAGGCTCAAATAGTTATTGAAGAATCAGAACCACAAAACTGCAAAGACACAATCTTCATTTGCTTCTGAGAGGTGCCAGCTGCACCAGATAATCTATCACTCATTTGAACTTGTCACCTTGTGTTCTACCTCTCCAATAATCAGTATCATCTTACTGTTTGTTTTCATAGTCCATTCAGTACTAATGAGCTGTCATTCCAATTGAGTTGCTGCAGGTGCACCTGGGAACAGCCACAAAAACAAAACAAAAAAATGGATAGGGAAACTAGGTTTAACTTGTCACAGGATTTTACTACAATTATTAGAAGGAAACTGAAGCCACCAACTTTGTAAAGGAATATTAAGAAGATAATGATTCTGCTTGGGCTTCTCATCTCCTTAGGGAGTTTTGGACAGGTCATTCTCATCCAAGCTAGGCCAGAGGGAAAAATGATGACTCATACCTTAGGCAATGGGAAAATATGGTTAAGAATCCTGCAATGCCACTTGCTGATATGCATCTTTGCTGTAAAAGATATGCATAATAATAAGAGGATATTAGCCAAATCATCCCATAAGGAAGGCTGAGCACCGAAGAACTGAGGCCTTTGTATTGGAGAAGACTCTTGTGCTGGAGAAGACTCTTGTGAGTCCTTTGGACTGCAAGGAGGTCAAACTGGTCAGTCCTAGAGGAGATCAACCCTGACTGCTCTTTAGAAGGCCAGATACTGAAGATGAAACTCAAATACTTTGGCCACCTAATGAGAAGGAAGAACTCCCTGGAGAAGAGCCTAATGCTGGGAGCAATAGATGGCATAAGAAGAAGGGGACGGCAGAGAATGAGGTGGCTAGATGGAGTCACTGAAGCAGTTGGTGTGAGCTTGAGTGGACTCCGGGGGACGGTGGAGGACAGGAAGGCCTGGAGGAATGTTGTCCATGGGGTCACGATGGGTCGGATACGACTTCATGACTAACAGCAACAAAAGCAAAATCATCACAGGAAAATGGCTTGACTTCGAACTTGCATCAATTATATTGACTTATTTATGTTAGTGCACATGCAGGTCACTTTGTTCACTTATAGTTTACTTCTACTAGGTTACTTATAGTTCTGAAGAAAAATACTCCACCTTCCATTTGCACGATGGCTAGGAAGAGGGGAGAGACAGGAATGGCTTCGTTTCTTGCCTCATATGTAGTGGAGCAGGGGTTGTGCAGTTATAATGCAGGCTGAGAATGCAGCCCAAGAGTTAACAGGCTGACCAGAGAGCAACAGGGTGAGGAAGGATGCTACACTGCATTACAGAAGATAAGACAAGTCCTATCTGCTGTTCCCCCCACCCACCAGTGTTCAGTGTGTGTATTTTCATCATCTGCATTTTCATTTTGAAAATGTCCCATCACTCTAACTGCTAGCCAAGGTTAATGGGAATTGGAGTACAACAACCCAGAGGCCCACAGGATCCTCACCCTAGTCTACTGGATCAAGGGACTTTGACCATATGCCACCGTTATCCTTTACTGCTATTGCAGAAACCACTGTGGCTGAATCAGCATGAAGTGTGGATTTCTTTTTGATTGTCCTTTGGACACTTTTGTATCTATGGTGCTGTGGATGGTGATTTGTAGACTGCCAGGGAGGGAGGGAGGGAGGGAGGGAGGAAAGCAAAGAGGAAACCATCAGAAAACACTCGATATTTGCATTGTTGCTGGCTTCTTTCTTATGTCTTTCTCTACACAGCCTGTGCCTGAGAAAAACATCTGTTAGCAAACTTCTACTATGAACAAATGTTCTAGGCAGCATTAGGCCAAGCTATCATAATATTTCCCCTTCTTTCCCTCTCCTTTCAGCATGTAAAATAAAACACGTAATCTCTGGAATATACATTTTCTTTTATTACTGTGGCACTTAGTAGGAAAAGCAGAGCTGATGGCCAGCTTGGCAGGGGACAGTTTCAGCCAGTAAAACTTCTACATCTGTTTCCCTAATAAAGATGCCAAAGAGGGCATGTAAATCATATTTTCACCTCTGCTTCTCTAGGATTTCAAGGCTCTGATCCCCTCTATAGACCTTGCCATGTTCTTGAATGAAGCTGAATTATTTGAAATTCAGAAGGGCAAGATCAATATGTAAACCCCAAAAGGCTATTGTACATAGATTAGAGAAAAGTATGTTTGGTTACTCTGTTCCCTCAGGAACCTAAATATTTGATTTCCTTTGCACAAGAACATTGTTTTGTGCAGGTGTCCTTTGAGAAAAGAAGCAATAGTCGGTTTGGAGACAGCTATTTTGCTTCTAGTCCTGTGCTCTGTTATGCTTTCTGTCAGACTGCTCTCCCAGGCTCCATCCTCTTGCTCTAAATTTGTTCACAGGTACTGGTCTGGTCTAGGATATAAAAGCCCTAGGAGTCTCTCAAACTGTGATCTCTGTTGCCTTTTAGCTCCTGCCAGTTACCAATGCTCATGATGAAACTGGCATTCCTGTCCTGCCTCAAGATCTCTCAAGGAGGACATGCAGAAAGGATCCAAATGCCTCTCACTGAAGGAAGCTTGCACCTTTTCATTATGTTATTCTCCCAGTTCTTTCCAGCTATTTTTGTGGCTTTTTTAAAAGCAAGTAAAGTCAGCTATTAAATTTCAATTGTGGAACAAACCAACATGACAGTCTTGTGTAGTGTTGCTATTCCACTGTACTTGCAGCTATGCCATAGAGCTACTTTGTGGTTCAGTAGTGGAATATAATGGAATACATAAAACAGAAGAAAAACAGATAGAAATAAACCCTATTGAAAAACATGTAAAGGATGTACTTTTCCTTCCACAAAGAAAACAGAAGAAAATTCAGTGACCTGGTGGATAAAATGGTTCAGGTACATAGTCCGCTGTTGTCAGAAGCTGGGGTTCCTCATTTATGCACTGAAAAGCTACAGACCTTTTTCCTTGCAAAGTGTTCTTTAGTGACCAAAAAGCCCAACACAACCAGAATGAATCTCTGAGCATGCACAGAGTGGTTTGCTGAACCAAATTTAGTAATCATCTCCAGGGATTCTTATGAGCATGCCTAGGCCCCAAAGCTTTGGGAAGGACCTTCTGAAAGCGAGCACGCCTCCTTTCTATGTGCCAATCCTCTAACTGGCCTCCCTTTTCTGCTGACACATGGGGTCAGGAGCTGGGACTGCCTGGTCTGTGAGAAATTCCATGGCTGCACATCCCCTCCCACCAGCTGCACCTCTTAGTTATTCTCAGGTACTGCCTGCCCACCTGGAGAGTCTGGCCTTGAGATAAGCATCTCCACTCCCCTCATCTCAGTGTCCTGGCAAGGCTCACATTCCCAGGTCCCCCCACTCCCCAGTTCCGCTTCACATTCTGATTCTGATTCTTCTGAAGCCCAGCCAGCAGTTCTTACTTACTTACTTATCTATCTATCTATTGGTCTGTTGCCCCACTGCCATAAAGCTCCCTTGAGAATGAGTGCCCAAAGCATCCATCTTTATCACGCCCAACACCTGTGTACCTGTAAAGTTGTATCTGTCCTGAGCCATTTGCATATGCAAAATTTCACTTGAATTTCCAGGCATCAATGCATAAATCACCCTATACTTCTTATCAGTAAGTTGTCATGTATTTCTTAAGCTGCAGGATAGAGTGATTGTCTGGTTGTAAAATATGCACCATTAGGAAATATTCCCCATTAGGAAGCAAAATGACTTGACACTGAAAACTAGATTAAAATAGCCAACGCTTGAATTTGTGCTGGCAATATATTAGGGGGGTTATAGTAAAAGCACTGCAGATCTAAAAAGTAAAAAATAAAACTAAAAACCCACCCACCCACACATGCATGCACACACACTTTTTACTAAATTCTCAAATTACTCAGAGTTTCTAGATGTAGTAAAATATAAGTCTGCAATATTCCAGAGAATTATCTCAGGACCAGAATCTGTGGAAAAATCCTACATGACCATCCCTGCCTCAGTGGCTGCATAAAGGAATGCAGTCCCCAGCCTCATGGGTTTGCCACATGGAAAAACAGCTTTCACATAGCTGCAGCTACATCTAACAAGCACCATAAATGATGGTCAGTTCCCTGGTGTACACATTGCATTAACACAGTATTGACTTCTGTGTAAATATAATTTGTTTTACAGCAGGGCAGATAACCCTTGCTTTCCATGTTATGCTAAAAGTAGACGCTAGTTACGTTAAAATAAAAATTGCTGCATCTCTCTGACAAATTATTCATAACCTCTGGTTAAAAATAGGCTAGACATAAACACATTCATTTGGTTTGGATAAATACCATAGGTGCATAGAATACTTTGGATATGAGCTAAAAGTTGCGATAATCATGCACACATTTTCTGTTTCTTGCAGTTAAGGGCCAAAACAGACACATAACTGGGTGCGGGAGGCCTGATACAGATTGGAATCCTAACAAAGGGGTAATGGAGCTGTAAAGATTGGGATCAGGCCCTGTGCAACTACTCTGGAATTTGTAACATCTGATTTGTCCCTTCCTCATACTCAAATCATTCTTATCATGAACTAGTATCTGTAGTACTATATAATAAAAACATTTTAAAAGAGCAGACATTTGAGGAAAAACTGTTGAATAACAGTTTCTAGAGTAACAGCTTGGAAATGCATGCAAGAGTGCTTGGCTACATTTCATCTGTGCATTTGCTTGCAGTTCAAATATTCTAAAAATGAAACAGCTTCTTAAGAAGTGTGCACAGGGTGTATACATCAACAAAATGGCCTTTTAATACTATCATAAATAAGTCAGAAAACATATGTTAGCAGATAATTGTGAAATTGGCACTATACTTCATTCTTCTCCATCAGTAATGAGGCTTCATTTTAAGGGAAATGCAAGAGGTTGGAGGTCCCCCCACCGGAAAAAAAAAAAAAAAAGTAGCAAACTTGAGAATCAGGGATGCTAAAGTGTTTTGCGGTAATTGTTATTGTGGCTCAATACACATTCACTTGGAAGAATGTTCAACTGAAGCCAATAAAATTAAGTACATAAGATTCATGGTGCTACTGAATAGCTGATAAAAGTAGTTGAGATCTCAATAAATAAATATCCCATATAAAGCATTATAGACTCAGTGAGGATCTTTTTCTGAATTAGATTGTTGTATTTTTAAAGATGAAGATCTCTGGGTGATTTGCCCAAGGTTAAAATGAGGATGAAGAAGAAGCGAGGCAGGTGGCTAGAAAAGGGAAGACCTTCTCAGTAGTGGCACCCCACTGAAGGAATATGTTCCCCAAAGAGGTCCACTTGGCACTCACACTATGATTATTTGAGCACCAAGCCAAGATCTTTCCTTTTTCCTGGGGATTTTAGAGACCCAATACTAGATTTTTATAGCTGTCCTATTGTTTCCTATGTTGTTTGTTCTTTCATTTTGTACTGCATTCTTTTAAATATTTGCTTTTTTAACATTTTCAATGGTTTGAATGGCATTTGACTCTTTTGACTTTTTTGCAATCTGCCCAAAAGATGTTGGTTGTGGGGTGGATTAAAAGGTAAGAAATTAACAGATATTCTTTCAAGCAGGCCATGATGTCTAATGGAGTTCCTGTATGATGCAGAAATCCAGCAATGAAACCTCTCCAACAAATGGCTGTCTAGCCTATGTTTGACAATGGCCAGGGAGGGAGAATCCACTATCCCTCTAGGTCATTGGTTCCATTGTCAAACAGCTCCTACTGTTTCTCATAATGCCCCCCTGCAATCTACTTTCTCATCTCATTGGATCTAGTTCTGCTCCCTGGGGCAGTCAAGAATGAGGGCTGCTACAGTCTGGTCATGTAAAGTCCTGGTATTAGGGAGTTTCCACCATCCTCCCCCTCTATAATTAACCCCGTTCAGCAGGAGCTCTTGCCTTCAGAGCAGCTTGGCGGGGGGGGGGGGATGTGGGGGCTGAAGGGACCACCATGGGAAACAGATGGTGGGAAAGACAACATCCACCAGTGTAGTTGTAGCTGATTGTGGTTATTCTGGATACAACTCCGAGTCTTTGCCCTTGCCTCTCTGTCTGTCCTCCAGCTATTTGAAGAGTGTGATTATGTCCCCTACAGATGCCTTCACCATCTTTTCTTTTAACTTTTACATGTCATACAGGAATTTCTGATTTTCTCCCTGGCTGGCAAGATCTGTAGAGAAGATCTAATTTAAATATTTGTCACCAGCCTAGAATTCTCCTTATTTTCCATTTGATTCAATTTCTATGCATGTGAAAACACATAAGAGAAAGACTAGGTATAGTTTGGTGATCAATAAATGGGCAGAGACAGAAAATAAAAAAGATGACTGCCCAAACAAGAGACTTAATTACCAGTTTGTATTGGTAGAGCAAATCTTTAGTTGAATCATTTCTTTAAAATATTCCCTAGTGAGCAATTTGACTTTCATCTATTCTCAGCATAGCACATACACTCAGGGTAATGTTTAAAATATTCCCTTCTTCCCCCGGCTCTCTTTTATTCCCAACTTTAAAGAGCAAGGAAAGAGCCTTTGGAGGAGCAGGGTGATTTCAAAATTATTAAATGAAAACTCCCTCTCTGAAATCTTGGTTCCTTTGCCTGTGACAAAAAGTTATACTTTTTCCTGCTTTCAGACTGGATATCAGTAAACAGAATATACTTACTTTCATTTGGCTGCTGGACCACTTATCCCAGGCTTCTAGGAATGGTCCTAGATTCTAGCCTGGTTCACACATGCTAAACCCATAGTATAGTTTGTTGCATTCTGGCTTGCCATGATGTGTGAATGTAGCCATGAGAAAGAACCATGATCTGTCAGCCATGAATAACCTTGAAGGAGAACCCACAGGTTGACATTATATGCAAATCAAGAATCGTGGGCTGTTTTGCCATGTTACAGTGATAGCTGGTGAGAGTGGTTAAAAATGAAACAGCTGCTCTACATGCTAATATTATTGCATTGCAAAGACATTTGGGATGCACGGAGGGAGCAATAAAGGAAGGAAACAAACATCCCAGGGATTAGAAAACAAACCACAATTTGTTCTTTCTTTCTTTTTTCTTTTTTGCTAGGCAAACCCCTGGATAAGGCAACAAAAGCCCTGGCTGGCATTCTGAAGGACATAGACAGTTGTTTGCATGGTTCTTTGTATTTTGCTGTTATTATGTGTCATCAGGCCAACTCCAGCTTATAGCAACCTTATGAATGAGTACCCTCCAAAATGCCCTGTACTTCACAATCTTGCTCAGCTCTTGTAAACAAAAGGCTGTGGCTTCCCTTATGGAGCCAATTCATCTTATTCTTGGTCTTCCTTTTCTTCCGCCTTCAGGTTTCTCAAGCATGATTGTCTCCTCCAGGAAGTCTTGCCTTATCATGTGCCTGAAGTACACCAGCCTCTGTTATGTCAGTTTTGCTTCCAATGAAAGATCTTGCTTAATTTGATCTAGGACCCACTTGTTTGTCTTTCTGTCAGTCCAGGGTATTTGCAAAGTTCTCATCCAGCACCTTGCTTCAAATGCATCCATTTTCTCCCTGCCAGCTTTCTTCATCATCCAGCTTTCAAGAGTGTGAAGAGAAGCACTGGCTGAGACAGCTCCAGCAGCTCCCATTAGAGTGTCCACAGAGGCAGGGGCCAGGGTAATGGCAATAATGAAGATGGTAGTATCTGCAGCTGTCTGGCCTGACATTTCTCTTCCTAGCACAGGCCACAAATGTAAAAAATGAAATTAGAAAAGGAAGCATCAGCCACACTGAACCTTCTGAGATCTGACATTGCCCCACCATGCTTACTGCATATACCAAGCCTGAACTTTCTATTTAGTAAAAGAATTACACTGTCAACAGAATTCTTTTATCTATCTAATTTGCTTTTACAATTCCATTTCCTTGCAAATGTTAATGTGCTCCTAACACTAATCTTTGATCTGGACTGTAAATTGAGCGTTGAAGTGCAGTCCAGGGGTGGTTCTTCATTGCTATTGAATTTAGAATCCCCTGAGTTCTGCTTCCCTGTTTGATATTAAATAGTTCTACCTCTGGGCTAAATTACAGCTTCTTTTGTTCCCTCAAAGACTATGTAGTGTTCCAGTAATACTGCCCATGAAATTATTGCTATTTCAGATTTTGCAGTCCATATTCCCAACTCTTTTGCTTACAAAATTCTACTTTAAAACCCTTAGACTCTCACTATTAATATTCTGGGGCACTGAGAATCCCTTGAAACAGATTGGAAACTATTTACAAAGAACAAACACCACCTGCTGTGCAGAATACAGCAATATCAGCACTAGCAATTATGCTTCCCCCCCTTGCTAACTTTGATCTTGTGTCTGTATTTGACTGTTATCTATGAATTAATTGAAATACTGCTTAGAAGGTTGTATAATTTCATTGCAATATTAAACAGATGCTATAGTGAATTTATTGAATTCTTGGATATGTTTTATTCAAATTTGTTTGGCATTAGTTGTATAATGGGTTGTTAATGAAACTGGAAAGGTGATATTGGACTGGGTTTGACCCTCTTGATGGGCTGCATGATGGGTCTTCTCCTCTCCTAGCTTCTGCAGCATATGCACCACAAATTTGCTGTAGAGCAGATCTGAAGGTTGAATAGAAAGCTGCAGCAGGGAGAGAGAGGTAGGTTCCCTGCTACTGGTGGATATGACCTGTTACTTGTGGTTATGGCCTGTAATGTCCTGTGTTTAAAATATACTGTAAGCTTCCTTGGTCCCAGTCTTCCAAATAAAAATACTGTATTTGTGGGTAGAAGTCACTGATCTATGATTTTTTTTTCAATCCTTAACTTTAGTTTTGCACTAAATTTCAAGAGAACAACATTACTACACCTTCCCACTACATTGAAACAGTATGATTGTAACCCATGCTAATGTTCTGTGTTTGGAGAAATGAACATTATAAATAGCAGGTGAACAAGAGAATAGATTTGAGGGACACTTTTTAACTACACGCCTTCTCAACACACAAGCACAACAGCAGCCTTCTTGCTACGACGGACGGTTTGAGGGTCAGGCCAGGGATTCAAGCCAAGATCCTACACAGCTGATCTGAGGCACAGAGATCAGCACAGTCTCCTGTGCTGAGGGTAATGCAACAGCGGACATGCTGTTGCCTGAAGCACGTTGGCTGCAGTGGATCCCACTGAACTGATTCTGGCCTCCGTACTCTCTGCCAGGAAAAGATCTTTAAAAAACCCCTGTCATTTCCTCAGGAAGGTTTCCTAAGTGTGTGTGGTTGATTTAACAAAATAAAAATAAAGCAGCTTCTCCCACCATTCCTTCCATAACAACATCCAGAAAATTGGGTGGCTGTTTGCGGTTACACAGGCTCTGGCTGACTTGCTGGTTGCTGATTTTTAGCTCAACATAAATAAATGAAGTCTGTGTGTGTGTGCACACATTTCCTGCTTCTAACACTTCAGAATTTTTAAAGGAAGGCAGCAGAAATTTCAGCAGAGAGTACAGCCAAGACCTGCATGTGGCCCACACACATTGCCCGTCTAGACTGATCAACCCAGACATCACCACCACCATATGTTTTCAAATTAAGTTAGATCTCCTGATCAAAGAACTGGGATCACTTAAACATTCCATGTATCTTAAGTATGCCCCTTCTCCATGACTACAGAAAGATTTCATACAGTAAATTTCAACTGCTTCAGATTCAAGGCGGCACTGACTTATTTTAAATGGATGGCTGAGTCTCCAGCATCCTGGAGAAATTCATGTCAATTTGAGTTGGAGAATAACAACTTCCTTCAATGAAACACTCCAGCTAGATTTAATCACAGTAAAGCCCCATTGATTTCAATAGGAAAGAGCTAACTGCCTGCTTAACTTTGACTACTATATACATCCAGAATTTCAAAACTAAAAAGAAAAATCACAAAGGAAATTATAGTTGCTCTGTGTGCACTGTAAAGCTGAGAAGAGAAAAGGAGATAGAAGGAGCTCCATATTACTATACATAATCTCTCTGTTTCGTTTTTTTTAACCAGCAAATGCATCATCAAGAGATATCGGAACACAATGCAAAAACAGGTGGCTACTGCTGCAGGGATAATAGGTATGCAGGGCAAGAAGGACAGCATGATACTTTATAGGCCTTGTATCATTTATTTTCAAAACAACCTTGTGAAGTGGAGTATAATTGCTCCCATATCGCAGCCTCTGAAATTTTAGATGTGGTTGTACCAGCAATCTGAACCACTGGCTCATGACATATGGTGCTCCCATGGATGCAAATATGCAAACAATATTCATATCTTCAAAATGCATGCCCAACACAACATCTGGACCACTCTTGAGATATTGAGGATGCTGAGTAAGTGTCCTTCTTCAAAAGCTGTGGCTGAGTTTCAAGGGTTTGGTGAAAAATCCTTCAGCTTTGCATTTCAGTGCCAAGTTCCCAAATTCATACTTCCTGAATGAAAATATGAACTGAAACACAGGCTGCTTTTTAAAGCCATACATTTCTGAAACAGGACAAGTCTATTTTTTAAAAAGTCTACACTGCAGAGATGCACACAAGCATGCTTATTCAGGCAGGAAAAATGGTACATTTGCAAAAATGCATATATTAGGAAGAATACAAAAATCCAGTTTTTAAAAAATGCATACAACATGCATGCAACTTTCTGGGGGAAAATGCAATCCAGTGAGGAATTGAAAGAAGAACCTGTGCAGAATAGAGCTTGATGGATTCATCCATGCCTAACCACACTTGGCACTCTTGAGCTCAAAAGCAATCTTCTTATCACCAGCATCCACATGGAAAGCCACCTTTAAGGTGCCAGTGCTTGGACTTCTGGAAAGAACTACAAAGGAATGATCAGCTTACTATGTCCTAATATAGTTCTAATGGGATATGGACAACCAAGATGAGAGGAATTGAACCATCTGAGATCCACAATGGGAAAAATTATGACCTGCCAATGTATTTGTTTGTTTGTTTTTCAGATTTAGATATCACAACCTATAGCCCAAATTAGGGCTCTCCAGGTGGTGTACATACCATTAATAATAAAATAAAAATTCCATAAAATACAACGATAATGCAATAAGGATAGGTATAGACATTTAAAAATAGTTAAAAGTTCATAAACCTATACACAATGTAAAAATATAAACAATTAAAATTTAATTATTAAAATATCTAAATAATAGAACAGTCTTCGCCTGACACTAAAATGCTAGTAACAAGGGTGCCAGGCAAACTTCTTGGAGGATCCATTCCATAGGTGAGGAACAACCACTGAGAAGGTCCTCTTGTTTGTAATTGCCCTCACTTCTTTGGGGAATGGCTCTTTAAGAAGGACCTCCAACTCAGATCTCAAGGAATGGGTCAATACATATGGGAGATTTTGCAATTTTGCTGCAAAAAAAGCAATGGCAATTTTGCTGCTCTCTTCAACCTTTCTCAAGCAGCAGAGCTAGACTATTTTATCACATCAGTCAAAGCAACATTTGAATGAAAATGTAAAGAACTGATCCTCTACTGAAACATGGGAGTTCTGCAGGGGATGGTTCAACTGCACTGGAGATTTTTACTAAGTGTAAAAGCCAGATTTCTGAAGCTGATCTGTCGCAGCGAAGGCAGAGGATAGATATAATGAGTACCTGAGATGGCCTGGAGTACATGAGCATGACAGCTTGCTCTATCTCCCTCTTTCATCAAATCTGAGTAATCTGCTAGGGGTTCATCCGTCCATTTGGTGGCAAACCAGCTGCCCACAGGGTCCCTCAAACAGAATGGGTGCAAGACCCCCTCCTGCCCAAGTTCCGCAGCAATTGGTATATGCAGTCATGCCACCTCTGGTAAAGGAGGTGGCACTTAGCCAGCAAGGCTAGTAGCCACTGATAGCCTTCTCCCTCATGAGGCTGTTTGATCTTTTTTTAAAGCCATCCAGATTGGCGGTCATCACCACTTGCTTTGGCAGCAGATTGCATAATTTAACGATACACTGTGTGAATACGTACCTTTTCTTATCTGGCTTAACTCTCTCACCAATCAGCTTCATGAAATGTCTCCCTCTCTACTTTCTCCACACCATGCTTTACCTCTATCATGTTTCCTCACATGCCTTTTTTCTAAGCTGAGCATCCCAGTTGTTGTGGCCACTTCTCATAGGGGAGGTGTTCCACCCCTCTGATCATATTTGTTGCTGTTTTCTGTACTTTTTCCAGCTCAATAACATCCTTTTTCAGGTAAGGCAACCAGAACTGAATATAATATTCCAAGTGTAGTCACACCAAAGTTTTATATAAGGGAAGTAAGATTTTGGCAGTTGCATTTTCTATCCCATTTCTGATTATGCCTACCATGGAGTATGCCTTCTACACAGCAGCTGCATACTGAGCAGTGCAAGTTCAGTACTTTAAGTATACTTGAAGTTGGGGCTTTTTTGTCCTGGCACGCATTTTGTATTTATTTATTAGATTTATATCCCACTTTTTTGTTTGTTTGTTAAAGAACTCAAAGTTGCTTACATCATTCTTCCCCTGCTGCTCTCAATCTTATCCCCACAACAGCAACCCTATGAAGTAGGGCTGAGAGTCTGTGACTGGCCCAAAGTCATCCAGTTGGCTCCATGGCTGAGCAGAGACTAGAACCCAGATCTCCCGAGTCCCATTCCTGTGCCCTTAACCACTACACCAGGCTGGCTCTCAAGCCACTACACCACACTTGTATTATTCTACACTTGTTTATGCTGACCTGCATTTGCCATTCTGATGCCTGTTCTCCCAGCTTTGAGAGATCCTTTTGGAGCACCTCACAATTCCTTGTGGTTTTAACTACCCTAAACAGTTTAGTGTCATCAGCAAACTTAGGGACTTCACTGCTCACTCCAAGTTCCATTTATGAATCAGTTGAAAAGCATTGGCCCTAATACAGAACCCCGTGGGACTCCCCTAGTGACCTCTCCGCATCCAGAGAAATTACCATTTATTCCCAGCCTCCATCTTCTGTTCTTCAGCCAGATAGCTATCCTCAAGAGGACTCTGACCCTTTTATTCCATGACTGCTTCATTTGCTCAGGAGGCTTTGGTGAGGGACTTCATCAAAGGCCTTTTGTTGTATTAAATCTGTTCCAGTATTTTAAATCTTTGCACTGCTGCTAAGCTTTATTTTTATTTATAGTGTAGCTTTACACTTTTGTATTGTAGTTTATCATTTTGTGTTTTAATTCTTGCAAACTGTCCAAAGAGCTTCAGTATAAAATGTAACACATGCAAATTAATAAAATAAAACCAATCAGATTTAGGCATGTAGAATTGGGCTGTGACCGTCAGTCACAGAAACTCTCTTGCCATCCTTCTGTCAAAATCTGGTGTTCTGTATACCTGCTGCTAAGCTGTATTTAAATGAAACTAGGGATGCCTCTAAAATCACTTTGAGAATCCAGTTTATTTTTGACCTTGCCACTGAAGTTGTGCATGGACAGATGTGTACTGCACATTGCTCTAAACTGTAATAAAATGTTGATCATGCCTCCACTGTACAAGTCAGATTACTTCGGTGCTACTGGATTTCTGCACCATTAATGCCATGCAGAAACAAGTATGCATGAAAGAAGAGACACATATCACTATGGGCTGATTTTACTGGGAGCTAGACAGTGCTCCTTGACCTGGAAATCTCTGCTTTTATTTAAGAATTAAGCATTTTGAAAGACCAGAATTCTATGATCACTCCCAGCAATTGCAGTTTGGACCCTTAGTTCCACAAATCATCTTGTTCTCTTTCCCTCTCCCTGCTCCTACTCTACAATGTATCTAAACCATACAGCCAGACATCTCTCCGCTACTTCAGTTCATCTTTTTCAGCAAAACATTCCCAATCAAACACTCTGTCCTGCTTTTTGCCTCCACTTTGGCAAATGGATCTGTAAGACTCATTCCAAGGGCTTGGAACAGCTTCATGTTCCATTTGTGCCCCTCCTAAGTAAGCAAGTCCCAGCAAACCCAGAGAGTCTTGCACAATCAGGTCTCTGAATCCACCACTGCAGAAATTAGTGACTGGCTGCCCAGAAGCAAGAGGTAGGAAAGCCAGGTTGAATGAATTTTTCCTCCTTTTCTCTGAGTCTCCATAAATGTTTCTGCAGTTTTTCTTTAAAATATTCCAATAGGAAATACGTTATTATGCAATGAATGTAGAATTGCTCATGAAACAGTTGTTTAAAAAGTGAAAATCACTGTTTGCTCCATTGTTCCACACTTCTGTACAATTTCTTTATGTCCAACAGTCAGTTTCAGCCTTGCCTTAATGACTACAAGACTTCAGTCTTGTACATCACCCAGTGCTTGGTTGTTTCTTTGTCCATCTGCATATTATCTATGCAGTCTAAAAACAAAACTCTAAAACATTGTAAAAATGTATTTATTTTCATATTTAGAAGATACTTCTAGAATGCATTGTCTGCATTATAAGTTTAAGCAAAGATTTAATACAGAAGAAGGAAAAGTCGAATCTTTCCAACTTGGAGAAATAGTTCTCCTTTCAAATGTCCAGAATTAAAACATGGCATTGTCTGAAGCAGACTCTAGTCCATAAAAGCATAAAATGTAATAAAAATGTTAGTTTTTAAGATACTATGATGCTGTTTTGTTGTTGCTTCATCTGCTTCTCTTCTATTTTTTTCAACTACAGGCAATAAAATATATATCAAAAAGAGGAAGTCAGGAAGGGATTAAATGACTATCTTCAGATATCAAATGATAACTATCTGTCATATAAGTGAAACCAACAGAAAGTGACCGGGCTACTTCCTTTAGCATGGTACACTGTGACTATTTTCACTTCTAAAGTCACCTAGAGTAGAGTTTTGGTGGGTCTTGAGGCTGCTGATCATCTGAATCCTCCTGCAGCCATTTTTAAATCTGAACTGAAGAATCAACATTAGAAAAGGTTTGGATGGCTGTAGTTCAATAGAAATAGCTTATGTTTTAGAAATGTGATTATTACTGAAAGCACACTTTGTTTATAGCACATTCCATAACATCAATTCTTTGACATAAGAAAATAATACATGCTTTAAAAAAATCAATAATTTTCAGCACCAAAGCTGAAATCTGACAATTGCATCAATTTCCGTGTTGCTTGGGATGGCTAACAAAACACATTCCCAAACCTCTAAGGTCTTTAAAATAATACAGCAAGTACATTGATCAATAGGGGCAAGAGCAGTTGATCCAACTGTAATCTTTCCAATACAAAGGCAAAGTTCATTGCATAGCTCAGCAAAATCCCTGGAGCAGAGTGATGAAGTACAGTATTTGAAAAATCTTAGCTTCCCAAGTGGAATTTTGGAGCCATTGTATCTTAATGAGAACATCCGTGTAAAGCAAGAGGAGGAGACGTTGCTAACACTGACCTTCCTTACTCCCCCCTGAGAAAATCGATTCAAGAGTAAGATGATGTATCTGCAAGCAACTTTTTTGGATTTCAGACAAGTCTGAAGTCACTGGGCTTTTCCAAAGTAACTGTTTAAATCCTTGTTGAAGACAGTTCCCTGCTTTATGTCATTTTGAGCTCTTATGCAGAAACACAATGTTCTGGTTACTGTTTTTTGCATCATGGTGCTTGTTTACACATGGATGGCAACAGCCGTCAAGTGAGGTAATGCTTGAAGTATCATATAGGACTGAAACTATGCATTGGATTCTGGAGAGGCACAAGACAACCATTTAGGAGCAATGCTGCCAGATTGTGAAACTGTGGATACATAAAATATTACAGTCATTATAACTAAAGTTGAATGACTCATCTGTTAATCATAGAAGACCTAGAACTATACATAATGCTGCCAACCATTTAGTACAAGTTCACCTTTCTTGGAACTTTTTCAGCATTTGTAAAAAGAATTTATTTTTCTTCCTAAGAATGAATGGTACACTGCATTTCAAGAGTGATAAAAACAAAGATGTTTTCTAGTTTTGCTTTGCCTCAGAGTTTTATGAATTCTGAACGAATAAGGTAGTTATTTGTATTCAAATGTGCTAATTACAGTAAAGTTGCTATGTTATGTACCACCTGACAGTAAAGCCCATTGTGACTTACTTCAGAGTAGACTGACATAGGATTGCACTGCAAATGTATCAATTAACCTACAAATTATTCTATTTCAGGTTCTTGTGGTGCACATCTTGAAAGCTTATCTTGCTTATCCCAGTGGCCAACAAATAGCGTTGCTAAGAAACATAAGGAAATAAACCATCTGTTGCACAAGCTATAATGCTTTCAAGAGACTGAATAACAACTAACTTTTGTGAGATTGTGCCTTGCATATCATCCACTGAGGCATACAGATGCTGATCATATAGCAGAAGTCTTCCGCCCAAAGCAGTGAGCTTCTTTCACAGCCTCCCTAGCAATTCCTGGGTGACTTTCATAGCCTGTTCACAGAAAGATTGGTACTACTTTTTCTAAAGCCACTGCTTTTTTTTGTTTTTTCAATTACTGTCATTATTTCACCTTTCCTGCAAGGAGCAGGAGGCAGTGTAGATGTGTCATCTCATTTGTTCCTCACTATAGCCCTGTGGTATAAGTTATAGTGAATGGCCCAAGGTTACCCAATGAACTTCTGGGAGATTTGTACTGTATATATTAAAACAACACCATGCCCCAGACTTTCCCCCAGAATTCAACTATTTATCATTAAAACAAACTGGGGAAACCCAGCACCTGAAACTTGGGTTGGAGGGAAAGGAGCAAGTGCAATTTAACTGAGAAGTGTCCCTAGTTACTGGCCCATTAACACCCAAATCTGCTCTGACCCCTATTGGGGGTAAGTGCAACCCCTATGAAAAATTGTTTTTGCCCAAAGGGGTAGAATTAAGAAAGAGCTGTAAGAAATTAAAATCAATAAGAGCAGAAAAGCTGAGGAGGCAAGAGCTGCTGTTGCCACTAAGGCCCTTGCTGACTTGGTTTTGGGTTTTGAGGATTCTATGCATGCTGGTGACTCTTCTGTGTTCAGACCAACTGAAGAGGACCTTTTGGGTTCCTTCATTTGTGTTTTATTCAAAACTTTGCACTTTGTGACTCTGCAGTCAGTTTTATTTGCATTGGTGCTGTTGCCAGGGTCTTGGGTGCATAGGTTGTTGTTGTTGTTGTTACATTATAATTGTTCATGCTGTTTTGTTATAAAAACGTCGATAAGAAGAGGTTAATTTTGTATGCTAAGTTGTGTCGTAATGTTCATTAGGAAGCAAATAGCCCCATAGAATCTACCACTTTTCCATAAGCAGAGCCTACTACACCTTCTGGATCCTGCTGCTGAAGTGAGGAGTTTCCTTTTAAAGAGACAGCAACCAAGAATTTGAATCTAAGTCTGTTTTTGTACACTTTAAACCAGGGGTGGGTAACCTTCAGGCCATGGGCCTAATTCAATCCACACTAGAGTTCAGTCTGACATGTTGAGGGTGGAACACTCGCTATGGGCCCCCTCCTCCCAAAGCCCCATCTCCTCCCAAAGCCTAAGCACAAACTGGGAATCTGCAGGTTATCTCCAGTGTCAGAGATAAACTGGGGGCTCCCTGCACCAGTTGCCATGCAACTTGAATCCTGAACAAGGATACACACAGTGCATGAAGGAGCAACCAGGTTCCCCCAGGGATTGTGGGATTGAATTCCAACAATTCTTGGCTAAATCTTCTTTTCCACACAGAGAACACCATGGAACTCCATGCTTCTTCTCTGCAGGGAAAGAAGGCCTTCTCAATGGCCACTGCCAGTCTGTGGAATTCCCTGACAAAGAATGGTTTATTCCTCCTCAGCTGTGCTTCCGCCAGCAGCCCAAGACATTTTTATTTAAGCAGGCCTTTGGTGTGTGAGAGGGTATGTATGTATGCTTCATTCCACTTTTAAACCACCCCATAACCCAGAGCTTGTCTGGGTGGCTTATAAATGCTGAAAACAGGATATCAATACAATCAATAAAAGAGATAAAAGCAGTAAAATTAATAGGTTAATATTGGATTGAATGCTATGTTTATTCTGTTAATATGTTTTAATTGTGTTTGAATGAATTTGTTTTATTTTTGTTTCAATCAAATTTGTTTTAGTTTCAATCAGCTAGCATACCATGTCTTGGTGGAAAGGTGGGGTACAAATCAAATCAACTGCTTAAAAGTAGGCAGGGCAGGTTTGGATGGGATTAACTTCATCCCTTGACATCTTCGAGACTGCCAGCTCAGTCCAGTGGGTTAAATGTGCCCCATGCACCCAAAGTGGTTGCCCTCCTCTGTTTTAAACTCTACAACAGCATTGTTGTTCCTAGCTTGACTCCATATCCTGGCTGCTTTCTCCTCTTCTGACTGTGTTTCCACACTTTTGCACATTTCATGCTCTAGAAATACGCCATGCCTTTGATCAAGTCTTTCTCCGTGCCTGTGCTGTTGAAAAGAAATGCATTTATGTACTTCTCACTCTTCAAATCTCTTTTCAAATATATTCCTGTTTCCTAGCATGCACTATACCCATTATTGTTGCTTTGGTTGATCTGCAAATGACAGAATATTGGGATAAATAAGAAACCAGTTTTCTGCGAGATGTTACAGAAACCCCCATAAAACAGAACCAGCAACTATGACAGTAAAGTCATAAATAATGGCTGCAAGCCACTGTCAGTTATACAAAGTAAAGAAGAACAACCTTGCAATATTCAGGGATGGAACTACTGTCAACATTAAGGTAACAGTATTTTGATAGGTATACTGTAAGCAATCCTCAGATTAGAGCCTTACACAGTTTCAGGAGTTTGAGATAGTTCATCTGATCCATTACTGTTCCAATCAGTCATTATTTTATAATAAGTTTCTATATGAAATATTCCATGATAATGCTTATATGGCTTATTTTATGCCTAATTATTCATTCAGGTATTTATTATACCGATCTTCACATATATTTCCAGGACAGTTTACAAGAAGAATGTGAAGAGATTGTACATTCCTTGTTTTATCTACCTTGGCTCACTCATTTAAATTCTGGGTATCAGATACTGAATGGCCCCAGTTGCCCTCATCCCACTCACAGAGCCAAAAAACTCAGGAAATTTCTGAAATGAGTTTTATTGGGAAGAGGCAGCAAAGGAGACTGGGCATGTCCAAACAGAAAATGCCAGTTCCCTTGGTGTCCCTCTGCCATCTCCACTTAGCATGGGGAAGTCTAATAGTGCAAGTGGAACTGGACTTCATAGGGATGCAACATGAGCATTGTATTATTATTAGTAGTAGTAGTAGTATTATTAATTAGCCACATAGAAATCATCTGTCTACCCCACTGTTTTCGGTATTTCCTGTCTCTCTGAGTTTAGCTGCAAAGTCAGTGATGGCCAACAATTTGGATTCTTGAAAGGGGGATTGGACAAATCATAGAAGGCTATGAATGACCACTAGACCTGGTGGCTATATACTACCTCCAAGCTCACAGGCAGAGTGCTTATGTGCACCAGTTGCTGGGGAACTTGGGCAGCAGGGTAATATTACCCTCATGTACTGATTCTGAGATCCTGTGCTCAGTTTGTTTGCTACTCTGTGAACAGAATGCTGGACTAGTTAGACCTTTGGTCTGATACAGAATGGTTTCTTCTTATGTTCTTAATTATCACTGTGTCTGGACAGAATCCCCCTCCTCCAATATATTCTCATTGTCATGCAAAGCGTTTTGGTGTGTCATGGCTTGAATGGACAATTAAAACCCATTCAATTAACACAAGGCCTGCTTCTACTAGAGATGAAAACTGTTAGAAATGATTTGTTGACATGGGTCAATCGAGCAGCCCGAAGTTTTGGACTCTATTTGGGGTGTGCTTATGGGGACAGTCATTGTAAGCATCTGCAATGCAACACTTACCACTGTATCACTGAAAAATCAGTATTAGCAAAAACTCAGGAACCTCATCCAAATCAAACAATAGTTGGACTGGCATCTTTGCCAATAATATCAGCACAAACCCACATTTTCTGGCATAAAAACCAGCACATTTCATCCTTGTGTTCAGATAACAATTTATAGTCCATAATTTAAATATGATAAAAGGTAGTTACACTAGTTGTAGAATGGATGGATCCATTTAATTATAACATTACAGCATTGTTACAATTTAATACTATAATATAATAAACTAATTCGGCCTAAATGAAGCAATAACAAAAACATGGATAAGTCTAGTGTCTCAGATTCATTTGCCTATAATATCCCATGCAACAATGCACATGGGGACATAGATAATTGCAAATAAAATGTAACAGCAACCTGTTTGAATTGTGCACAAATGGCTAACTTAGAGCATATCTGACCAAACCATAAAATATTCAATTATACGGATCTGCAGCTTAAAAGACCAAGGGAACATGTGAATACATGGAGGGAAAGTATATATATATATATATATATATATATATATATATATATTCTAAATTATTATTATTATTCTAATGTATATATTTTAATTTTTATTTATGTGGTTCTACTTTATTGTTGTAAGCCGCCCCGAGGCTTCGGCGAATGGGGTGGCATAAAAATGTTTTAATAAATAAATAAAATAAAAAAATAAAGTTGTAAGTAAGCCCAGTTGGAGAAGCTGCACAATGTTATTAGTAGTCCTGGGGTATGTCTGCAAAGGCATGAGCTGTAACTTCCAGAAGAGTTTTATCTTCCAGTTTACAGACCGGTTAGCCTTACATCCATTGTAGGAAAAACAATGGAAGGGCTCATAATAGCGAGAGATCTAGTGATGCTAGACAGGGAAGGGAGACTGGCAGCCACACAACACGGCTTCTGCAATAACAGGTCCTGCCAGACAAACCTTGTGGAACTCTATGACAAGATTTCAAGGTGGCTAGACGGAGGGGATGCAATGGATGTGGTTTACCTGGATTTGCGCAAGGCCTTTGACAAAGTGCCCTGTGATATCCTGGTTGAGAAACTGAGGAGTTTTGAGATAGACCAATGCACTGTCCAATGGATTAGGGCATGGTTGACTTACCAAAAGCAGAGGGTAACCATTAGCGGGGAATCACCGGGATGGCGGCCAGTGACAAGCGGGGTTCCCCAGGGCTCTGTCCTGGGGCCAATCCTGTTTAATCTTTTCATGGAAGAAGGGGTGAACAGTCTGCTGATCAAATTTGCAGATGATACTACCACTGGAGCAGTGGCCACAACTGAGAAACAGGTACTCCAGATTCAAAAGGATCTGGACAGACTATGGAAGTGGGCAGGAGACAACAGGATGGCGTTCAATGTGGATAAGTGCAAGGTCTTGCACTTGGGGCATAGGAATAGGTGTCATAAGTACAGGTTAGGTGACAAGTGGCTGGAGAGCAGCACTTGTAAAAGGGACCTCGGGGTACTGGTTGACTGCAGGCTAAACATGAGTGAGCGGTGTGATGTGGTGATCAAGAGAGCAAATGCCACCCTTGGTTGGATAGCCAGAAGCATGGCTTCTAGATTGAGAGAGGTGTTACTACCACTCTATGCAACTCTGGTGCACCTGCAACTGGAGTATTTTGTTAAGTTTTGGGCCCCTCGTTACAGGAAGGATATAGCAAGGTTAGAGTCAGTGCAGCATAGGGCCACAAAATTGGTGGCCAGTTTGCAGGGAAAGCCGTATGAGCCGAGACTGAGGGAACTGGGTCTTTTTAGCCTGGAGAAGTGGAAACTCTGAGGGGATGTGGTGGTGACATACAGGTATGTGAGGGGGTGTCACACAGAGGTGGGTAGAGACCTGTTCTCCCCTGCAGAGGAGGGCAGGACACACTCAAAAGGAGCAAGGCTCAGGGAGCCAAGGTTCAATTTGGATGCCAGGAAGTACCTCCTGACAATTAGGACTCTGAGGGTATGGAATGGGCTTCCACGGGAGGTGGTTGAGGCCCCATCAGTGAGGGTGTTCAAGGATAGGCTAGACATGCACATGGCGGGCGTGTCATGAGCAGAGCCGGCTGGAGCCGGGGGTCAGAATGGATGGCCTGGGAGGCTCCTTCTGACTCGCTCTGTTTCTATATTTCTATGTTAGCTGACTTCCTGGAGCTTGAGCCAACATGAGGTTAACTTGAGCTTCACTTGGATCTTAAATTGACAGGTTCTTTAATCATTGCCTATTTTTAAAAGGAAATTTATTATCACAGTATTTTTGAAAGCAAACAAACAAAAGCATAAACTAAAAACAAATGATTAGTATTGGTAGTTATGCAAATAAACAGATGAGTTTCTGTACGTTCATTGTGCTTTCTTTCCCTACCCTCCGGTCACCAATGATCTACGTTAGGCAGAATGACTCCCTGAACCTTCAAAACTACCCATTCTTGACAGTTTCTGCTGATGGGAGAACCATATTTGACAACTGAATGCATGTTAGCCATGCAGATTCTGGCATCTCGGGAGAGTTTGCGGAGGCAGAGAGCTCTCCCTTGCAGACAGTCAGTCCCCAGATGCAGAGGGCAACAGGGACAGTGAGGAAGGGGAGTAAAACTAATGAACTATGCTGGCTCTTCTTGCATGTAGAAATTGCACACAAGCAGATGACTAAATCTTAGTATACACAACCATCTAAAGGAGATTATATAGAAGGCAAGCTCCTGTTTGTTGCAATATGTGACTACCTCCAGTATAAGAAATGGTCCCTGCACATCCTTTTCCTGCAACACAGAAAAGAACAGCAAAGATTAGGGACTTCACAGTAAGTTTCTTCCTTTCAAAAGTCAGTCTGCAGGTTCCAATCTCCATATTGCCTTTACCTACCCATATGGAAAGCTAGATTAGCTATTGGGACAATTGATGCTGCTTTATGCTTCCAGCAAGGCAGTGTGGAGCCCTGAACATTCAGTTTCCCTGCACATTCCATCTCCACACATGTTCCCTCACCATCAAATTGCACATTACTTCAAAGTTCTAACTAGTTCTTTCCTTTCTGTCTTTTTACTCCAAAGCAAACCAATGGGACCAAAATGGACCAGGACCCTAGAGCAGCAGGTAGGAGTTTAACCTTTCACCCTATGCCTGTAATTGCATTACAAATGGATGCCTTTTTAGCAATTAAAACTTGGAGGCTTTGGGGACCTGATCCTGATTGGGACGATACGGTGGGAAAAAGTGTTAAAAGCCCTCTTATTCCACCCACCACACACAAACACACACCATTAAGGTCCTGATCTGTGTAGTAATGTGTAGGCTTTTCAGTCACATCCCATAATGTTAAGGAATGTGTGCCAGCAGCTGCTGCCATGGGCTATAATGGGATAGTTAAACCTTTACTAACATTTGAAGCATGCTCAGAACTTCACCAAATCAAGGAAGGGCATGCTTCCTCAGAAAACTTGAATAAAGGAGATCAAGTTTCACCAAAACTGAAGGAAATGTATGAGATGTTTTGATGCATGTTGGAGTAAAAATGGGCCAATCATCGGCACATTTCCATTTGCTGATCCTTCTGCAATTTTTATTGGATCAGTTTGAAATTGTGCACAATTCTAGATTTCATTAAGTAGATCACTGTGAAGCCAAATTTCAAAATTAACTCAGCAGGTGCCATTTTTATAAGCAATACAATTTTGAGGTTTATAATGGGAGAATCACCCTTTCCACCACTGCCACACACCCACACGGTGAATCATCTTAGCCTGATGTGGATGGCAAATATTCTTTGGTTTTTATTCTCTTTCTGATTTGTATGGTTTCAATAAAACAGACTACATAATTTTAATTCTAATTTTGTTCTTTATTTTATAGCACATCTTATCTGATTGGTTGCCTACATTAAAAAGCAGTAAAAATCAGTAATTTGGAAATATTTCTATGATGTTTAAGAGGCATAAACTTCTCATTGCAACCATGTTTTGATATATATGAAAATTTAATGTCAGAACTATGTGAATCAGATCTTAGATGATGTTTTCCAGAATCATGTTCAGAAGATTACTCTAGGCAGTTTTTTGCTCTTTGTTGTGCATCATTTGTTCATGAATGGTGACTGTCAAGTCCTTCTAAAAGTCGGAAGGAAGACCTAAAAGCTATCCCATAACTATTTATGCATGAGCATGTACATGACTGGAAAAGTTGGTTGAATGAAGCTGTACCTATGAAGAACAAGCAACCATCCAGACCCACTCAAGATGGTGCCTCTGTAGATAAAAGAGCAAGTTCTTCCATTGAATGTATGTAGATAAATAATAAATGAAGCTCTTCCTCACCCCACAAAATGGCAGGTGTGCCAGTAATAACTGAGTTAGAGTGACTGCACCATTAAATATCTGTGTTCTTCTCCCTACACTCCAGCGCTACTCCCTACCCCGAAACTGCAAGAAATATATCTATGGGCTGTAGTTCATTGACAAACCCACTTTTAAAGGATATTTTTGGTACAATATTCTATTTCAATGTACCATTATTCTACACAAGAAGGGCAAAAAGTCAAATGCTCCTGAAACATATCTGTGATATCTTAAATTTAGATGAGGGCATTGAGAAAAATAAAGATACTGGCAAATAGTTAACATACTGGAAACAATGTCTTTGCTAGGAAGAAAAATCTGATCTCTTCTATCAATTGCATTTTCTTCAAACAAAGTTTCTTCCAGAAAACCCTCAGTCTCATATCGCTATCTTGTTCAGTTAAATCCCATCTTGGATCATCCACTGGCTGAAATGTCCCTTGTTTATGCCCTTCTTACTTTTCTTTCCAAATGTTCAGAAACTCATTTAAATGGAAATCAAAATCAAAACACCTGATCAGAATTTGAAATACTCACAATTTCTTTATTCTTTGCTCTGTTTTAAGTCATTCTTTTCATCTCAGTGAGCTTAGACTCTGTTATAAACAGAGAATATGATAGCATCATTAACATTTTAATACTATTTTATTATTATTTTTACTAGCTTACATACAGCTTTAGACTCAACTTTATGGATTGTGAATGCTAGGCACAGATCTCTAAAGACATTATACTCAAAATGTCTGCCCAGCAGTGCATTGCTGAATTCCTAATAATTTAGAAGGAACCATAATCTATTGAAGTTATGCTTCTAGCCCCACCCTATTAGTCCTTTTTGCTCAACTCAACAGGGTTAAATAAAGGCAAAAAACACTGAACGAGTCCAAAAAAATTAGCAAATGCTTTTTAGGACTGTGAGGTATTCTACACCCACGTTAGCTAGGTGGAGTGGTGGTGAGCATGTACAGTACATATAAGTCACTATGGGAAACTGCTAGATCTCTTACACATTTATTTAATTAAGATACTTTGTGTCTTTACCTTGCCTAGTAATAAAGCTTTTCCAGGCAGGAAAAGTACATACTTTAGAGTAAAATGCATGCAAAGTACATATTTTGTGCGTGGGTGGCAGAAGATGAATGCAGAAACAGCATAACATGGATTTATGAAGACAAAATGGCAGGTTATCAGGGTGCAATTTATGTATATACACCATTACTAGTACTGCACTTCACATAATTGTTGTGGCATTTGAAATCTTTGGGAATCTTTCCCCCCTTAAATGTTATCTCCTAAGTTCTTTCCATCCTGTTTTGCTTCTGCTCCCTTTGATCCTGTGTCTTGACCTGGCCCTGCTTAGCACATGATAGCTCTGAAGTCTCTGTTTGCATTGCAACATGGACATCAATGCTCTTGCCGTGCTTTGTGAGGAAAAAATGCTTCATATCACCCAGCAGCTGATTGCCTTGAATTTTGAAAGATTATCTTAGTGTGGTCAAGGTTTCTCCTACTGCAACTTGTTTATGCAAAAGCAAATGATGGTGGCAAGCTGAGACCTCTCCCTTCCTTCTGAAATAAAGACATTTAGTTTTGGCATGTCTGAAGTTGCATTAAGACAGGACAGTCCAATGTGTAGTGGGCAGGCAGATTTTTTTCCTCAAAACTCCAGAATGCAAGATTCAACTGCTAGAAATGCTGGTAGAAAGAACTATTTCTTCACACAGTATGCAATCAATGTATGACATTGGAAGCCATAAGATATAGTGAGGTCTGCTATCTCAGATAGTCATTGTTTTTAAAGGATTAGATATATTTAGAACATTAGATATATCAATAGCTATTATATTTGGTACCTCAATGGTAGAAATTGAGGTACCCCCTCCCCTGCCACCCGCCGGTTGCTTGCTTGGGACAAACAGTAGGAGAAAAGGTTTCTTTCCCATGCCCTGCTCATGAGCACTAGCTTGTATATGATGGGCTGTTCCTGAAAACCAGGTGCTTGATTAGATAGATTCAGTAAGACTGTTCCGTATCTATATACTTAGATTTTGTTTTGCCAAGGGGCTAATGATTCTGCCAAGGGGCAATGAACAGGCCAGTGAGAAAGGAAACAGTTTTTTATTGATACCCCTGCATTTATCAAAGAAGAAATCACTAATCATAAATAGAGACTAACTGCTTGTGAATTTGCCATGGCAAGGGTATCCATAGATGACAAGAAGTCAACTCCTTGATCTGGCTTAATCTGCTCAGCACTGTTCTACAGTCCTAGACTGAGCTGAATTCTAACTATCTGGATGATTTCCAAAGTCACCACATTAGCACCCACCTATGTGCATGTATGTGATCACTCACAGCTAGTCTTGGAAAGTAGTAGATATGAGGCCAAGTGATAAGCAGTGGTTTTTGGCCAGTGGCCAGGCTGAATTCAACTCTACTAACACCTAGGGCATCATTTTGATGTACAGAATAAGTCCACTCCCAAATGTAAAAGCAAGGTTGTACAAGCATATTAAGAGTAAACATCTTTTCATTCTGCCTTAGCCATAGAAATTAGGCTTAGCACTGAAGCTATCTGATACATATCTATGGCATGCCACACACCTAATTCCCCCAGGTATGACAATCTTCTGCCATGAAACTACATTTTCTTAATTCAAAGGTGGGAAATAATGAAAATCTATGATAATCCTATTTTCTGAACATAATGAAAATTAAATTTGCTTATAGCTGTCTATTAAAGAAGGAGCCAGTAGGGATATCAACCAATTAAAGGTTTTATTTAACTGCTATGGCTTGGTAACAAAGTACTGTTACAAGCCAGCACAGGTGGTGTTTTGAGATATACCTCTTAGTCAGATGCATAGCAGAAACAAACAAGTTCTTGTTTAAGAAACAAGCCATTTTGGAGCCCTTTTATTGAGTTGGAACATCTGCAATTCATAAGAATTACATCAACACAGAATACCCATTCACAGCAGGTGGCTCCAATTGAAACACAGAGTTTTAACCTGTAATTAAGTGAATTGATTAATCACACTCATTAACTGAATTGTGTTTCAGTCCTTATCATGCAGTAGATTGAACTAAGAAGCAGGGTAGCTTTATTTTCTTCTACCAGATGGTCACTCATTTTTGTGTTCTGAATAATTCTAATTTGCAAATGTAATGGTCCCAGTATAATATTCCTTTCAAGCATCCATGTCTCACAGCTAGAGGCGATAGGTGTTGGGAAGGTTGGCTGCTTGGGGCAATCACAGACGGTTGGCTACATCCCAGACAATTCAGAATTGGAATGTGAAACAAATTACAATGGGATTGTGGAGGATGGACAGGGTCATGATTCTGAGATGAAGGAGGTGGAGGTGATTAGCTCAAGGCCAGACACTTTGCCGACCCAGGCCGTTTCTGGGAACAACCAAAGTGTACAGCCAGTATGAGGGGTCTCTGAGGATTAGGACTTCTCAGATGCAGGCCAGGACCCCCTGCTCGGGACCCCACAGCGAGGTGTCAGTGAAGCAGGAAGCCCAAATGAATGAGCCACACACAGAGAGGAGGTGTGCTTGCTTACAGAAACCCCTTCCCAAAGGGATGGGGCCCAGGCATGTTCATAAGGAGAGTTCCCGGAGGTAAACTCTAGATTGGGTTCAACAAACTGCTCTGCGCATTCTCAGAGATCCATTCTGAGTGATCTGTACTTGGGAGTAATGAATAAAACTTTGTAAGGAAAATGGTCTATGGCTGGTGATTGCTCGAAGGAGGAACCTAAGCTTGCAACAATAAAGGCACATGGATGCAGTATTCAAAAGCTCATTCTGGCACAAATGTTTACTAGATACAAATAAGCTTGTTGCAAAGAACCTCTGCTTTGAGCCTGCAGTAATGAAATGGCAGGAAGCTCTCCTACTGCTAACCAGTAAGTTAGAAAAAACACCAAAAGCAATCGTTCAAAGATTTGGAGGTCGCAATTGCTCAATAGCAGGGACTGTGCACTACATTGTCCACTGAGATGTGCTGTATGTTTGCCACATGAGTCAGAGTGTCAGAAAACTCATTGTCAGCTTGTGCTGCCCGACTGTTTCTGAGCATGGTCAAAACATCACAGGATGTTTAACAGCAATGATTATAGTAAAATACTCCTGCCCTGCCTTGGTTCCTTGTTCAGAAGGGAGAGTTAGGTTGACCTCCATGCAAATGTGTTTAGAACTGATGTGCCGGAATATACAAAGGAGAGGTGTTTTCAACTAGCAGCATTTTTTGTGCTTATATAGTACCACAGGATGTGGATGCTTCCAGCTGAATCTTTTACTGTGCAATCATCCTGGCTTATTCACAGAATTTTATTAGGGCTCCAGTTGACAACATCTTCTATGATTTCCCACAGTTTCTTCTGTCTTTTCTTTTTTCTTTCCACAAAAAAGAAAAATTGGGAGAGAAAATGAAATGACAGCACGCTAATCAGATTGGCTGACAGCAGTAATTGGACTAAGCTAGCTAGAGCTACATAAGGGGGCAGGTTGCTGAGGGAGCCAGCTCTCTGAGTGCAAAGAGCCCCTGTGGCAAAGCGTCAGAATTTAAACAAATTATGTATCCACATGAGTTTAGCAACAGGTAAGGAGGCCAGGGCTGTCAGCTCTTTCTCCCTTCTCATAGTAAATATAACTATACGGATAAATAAATGGATGAATACTCCCTTCTCCTAGTAAACAGCTTAGTTTTTCAGGAAAACAAACCCTAGGATAGCAATGTTAGAAGCTTAGGAAGGTAGAAAGCCAGCAGGGGTCAAGTTGCTGGCCTGAACTAGAGAGGCAGAGAAGGTGGTGGATAAGATGCTTGAGGACCTAATAGCAGTATCCCAATCCCCAGGTGACAGTTCCTCTTCTGGAGAAGGGGGATCTTGAGGTACAAGGGCATCCTGAGGAAGAGGGAAATATTCCCTTAGAAGGGACCAATTCCTCAGAAAATGAGCACAGTTCCTCTTGTTCTGAGGATGTGCCTCCAGGGAGATGGGGATAATGGGTGATCTGATCATTAGATAGCTGAGTTTGTGATGGGCATGTACACAGCTGGCAATGCACTTGCCTTGTGCAGAGTTTGTGAATATCATGTGGTGGAGTCAATGGTTTTGGTCCATTTTGGTATTAACAACATGGGAGAATGTAGTTATGGGGTCCTAGAATCCAAGGTTAGGTTGCTAGGTAGAAGATTGAAATCCAGAACCAGGGTGGCTTTATCTCAAATGTTGGAAAGACAGGGGAAACCAAGGGGTATCGGTGAATGGAAGAGACAATGGTACAGGAAGGAAAGGTTCCTATTTGTTGGGAGGAATTTCTGTAGGAACAAGAGACACCCACCACTAGCCATGCTCTGATTCTGTAAATAGACCAGGAGGAATCTGAGCCCTCTAAGGTGACTACCATGAAGACATCACCTGGGTGCAACAAGGACTCTGTCTTAGAACTGGAGACAGAGGAACTCTGAAGCCCTTGGGAGAGATGTTGCCTGAAAAGACAGACACTCAGAAGGAAGTCTAGATTGAAGCAAAGGCCTCCTTGTGAGAAAAGGCCTACTTGCACATAAGAAGCCTGTTCACAGGAAGGACCTTTCCAACTGCATCGCTAACATTTGAAGCCAGGGTATGGATCTGACAGCCCTTGAATAACAACAGCAATGTAATGAGTCATTTGCTGGAACCTACATAGACTGGGTCATTCTGTACCTAGCTTTCTTGGGCTCCAGATTGTTTCTTTGATTGATTGCTTTTGTGAATGTTTTTAGACTGGATTCTGATTCTTCTTCCTCCTCCTCCTTGTCTGCTTTGTCGCTTTGGGAACTTGGTGCTACCTAAAGGATACCTAAAGGAACATCTTTTTCCCTATATGCCCTCCCGCCCCTTAAGATCGGCAGCAGAGGCCCTCTTCCAGGAACCCTCTTTGAAAGAGGTCAGGAGACAGAGTACTTGGAGGAGGGCCTTCTCTGGGGTGACACCCCGACTATGGAATGCGCTCCCTAGAGAAGTCTGCCTGGCGCTGTCATTATATGCTTTTTGGCGCCAGGTAAAGACTTTTTTATTCACCCAATATTTTAATGTTTAATAGATTTTAATCATCTTTATTTCAGTTGTGAATTATTTAGTTTTATTATTGTTTGCGGTATTTGATATTCATATTTATATTGTTGTATTTATTGATTCTGTTAGCCATCCAGAGACGCAGAGAGATTGGATGGGCTAGAAATATCCCAAATAAATAAATAAATAAAACTCACCCAATTTGTATTCATGGACAAAGAGAACAGCTTTGACTTGAAGCTTGTGATTATTTGTGGAATATCAGCAGTTAGAATTTAAAGAGAAACAGGAAAGGGTTTTTCAATGAACTTTAAACCTTCTTTTAGGAATAGGCCACGAATTAATGTTGATGCCCTGCATCTAGGGGAGATCAAATATCAGAAGTATATTTGGAACATTGCTCCTGTTTCCTTTTTCACCAAATGAAGAAAGAGAAGGAGAAGAAAACCACCAATGGAATATCTGGAAAGCATTTGTGGGGTGGAGAGGAAGGTTTTTTAAAAAAAAAAAACCACATCCAGACTGACTACCTTCTGAAGATGGAGATCTAAAAGGGTGGCTGATGTTAGTTTTTTCCCTTGTTAAATTTCTTTATTGGAAGAACTGTTTCCTCTGTAACCAGACAAATACAGACCAGGGGCAGAGAAAGTGTGAAGAAAGGCCCAAATGTGGAATGTGTTAATAAAACTCTTTCATCTTCTGGCTGTTGGTGGTAGGGGATCAGATACGGTGTATTTTTGTTTTATTTATTTGTCTGGTTCTAACTGAAGAGGAATTGACATCAAAATGACCAAGTTGTGTCAGAGAGAAACAGATGTCCCAAGTTTGCTTTGCAAATGTGAGGGAAGAATAAGTATTTTAACAAGGACATCAATCACACTTCTTTTCTCACCCCTCTAACATACCATAACTGGTGGTCTTCTTGAGCAAAAATGTTCAAGTGTTTGTTAATTAAGAAATAGGACCTTATAATTTAAAAAAGCACAATCCATTCAAATTAAGCACATTTAATCCCCATTAACTTTCAGTGGAGTTAAGCAGGGACTTGAGTTGTCTGATTAAATCAATGGGACTTAATAGGCCATAATTCCTCTGAAGTCCATTTGAGGGGCAAACATCACCAGGCATTTTGGTTGGCATTGTAATGCCTGACAGGTGTGCCACATGACACTCCAAGGTGTTCTCCTGCTGCTGTTTCTGCCAATATATCTTGGATTTATTCAGACCTGTGACATCATGGCTTTTTATGTGTATGTCAGTGTGTGCTTAGTTTGTGGTATTGTTCTGGGCCCAGGAGGAGCAGTTTCAGCAAACTGTTGGACAGCAGCCTGGTGGGGGAAGAGGCAGTGTGCCAAGGGAGTTTTGGCAAAATGGCGGCAAATTGGAGCTCTTCCATTTGTTTTCCTACCCCCCTCTTGCCCTCCCACATGGCTTCTCTCTCTCTGACTTGCCACCTCCCTTTCCTCTGGAAAAAATAAAGCTTGCAGTGTCTTTTCTGACATTTCAGATGACAGTCTTCTTTGTCCTCTACTCAAGAAACAACTAGCTGAAATTCTTTTCTATTTGGAACAAAGTCAGATTATCTTCAATGGCCTTACGCACAATTAATTAACACTGATTTCAGGGGAGCTAGCACATCAGAAATCCACAGGGCAGGGGTTTATACTGGCTTGCTTCTAGGTGAGGAGAATGGGCATGGTAGTTCCACTGGATTCACCCCATGGGAGCTGGAAGGGCAGGAGCAAACAGCAGCACCCTTTCTCCTTCTCCAGCCCTTTTAGAGAAGGGGCAGAAAGAGCTGACATTTTTCTTCTTTTTAAAACATCTCTTTCTCGACATTGCACATAGCTAGCTGAGCTAAAAATAAGCACAAAACCAAAGGACCATTTCCCTGCATGCATTCCCTTTCCAACTCCTCTGATTTCTCTTGCAATTACATCTGTATGTGACACAAGCTCATGTTTTCAACAGTGTTGTATTCATTAACTTGCACCTCAACTGTGGTAAAAGCATTTTACAGACATATGGAGAATGTGCTTCCTCTTAAAGGGAAGGCGCACAAGTGTAGCTCTCCCAAGTCATTTTTTCTTATGGCTGTAAGACATTAGCATATATAAGTCACATGAGGGCGCTATGGTGATGACACAGTTAGCACTAGCAAGAGCCCTCCAGAATGAGACTTAGGCCTTTTGATCTGTGTTCACGATTTGGGACTGGATGTGCCCTTAGTCCAGCACATGGGCCAAAGCCTCCCAGGAAGCCCAGTGAAACCATGCAATGGCCAGGCAGATGTTTCTGGGAATCCCACAAACAATACAGCAACCCATCCTCTTTAGTTCCTTGCCACTCAGAAGCATCTGGTGCTTAGAAGTATTTTGTTTCTGACCAATAGCTATCATGACTAATAGCCATTGATAGACTTATCAGTGTGTCTATTCCCCTGTGAAAGTCCCTTGTGGCTGCCAGTCCCACCTCACTATGAACCATTAACACAATTGTAACTTCCTTTCTTACAGACATATTGTCACCAAGCTTTAAATATACTTGGAACTGGCTTGTTGTGGTTGCTGTCAACATCACCAGATACCATGAACTGTGTTAAACAATTGCTTTAGATGTTTCAGTTCTACCAGTTATGGCAGAGAGGAGAGAATGTAAGCTGGCCCTTAATTGCATTCACAGGAAACACCAAGTCTGCCCCCAGGTTTAGCATATTATAGTCTCCCCTTGCCTCATAAAAGAGAAGGCAATACAAAAGTTAGGGGACGGGGGTAACCTTATTATAAGGGGCTTCCAGCTGGCATGGGCAATGACTAAAGGATCAGGCATCAGTCCACACTGAAGACCATAAAGGCAAATGGCTGTGCAGAAAGAGCTTGGGCCTCCCTTGTCATTTTGCCCTGGTGTTGTCTTTTAGGCCCAGGACACTCCAGGTATCCAGAGTTCAACCCAGAACATATTGCATGACTTTGGATGCTATGCAATTGCATGATTGGGTTTTCTTAGTTCCCACATAATAACACATCTGTTTGGGAAACACATGTTTTATGCATGCAAAAGGTCCCATGCCCAATTTCTGAAATATCCAGTCAAAATCAAAGCCAAAATCAAGCAAGCAAGCTTGGAAAAGCTTTCTCCTTGGGCTCCTGGAGAGTTCATGATATGAAAAGGTAATAGTGGGTTAGAGGCCAGATAGCTATAAGGAAATTGTTTTCCTATACAAATTGATTTTGGAGAAACCCCAAACCTCCACTGTCATTTACAGAGGTCCATCATGGCAGTTCTTTGTACAAATGCATTATACATCCTTTAAGATTTCATAGCTTACAACTCTTGTGTATTTCCCAAGGTGTTTCCATTGGTTTTATAGAATATCTACATCTATGCCACATTAACTGTGTTGGATTAAAACACCCCGAGGATTTCTACTAGAAAAAAACAAAGGGGAAAAATTGCATTGATTCAATGGCTGGGTTCATACAGTCCCTGTAAGTTACCACAGGTCACAGGTTTTTTTTTACTATGATGTGCCTGACAGACGATCAAGCTTGTGGTGGTAACTCTCTTCCTTCCTGCCATTTCCTTGAGGGATGGAAGAACTGCGGGGAGGAAAGGGCTTGCTGTCTTTGACAGCTGCAGTAGTAAGGAGAGATTGACCTGCTGCAGCTGTTGGCCAGGCTCTGTTGAACAAACAGCGCACATGGCCTGAAGCACAAGAGAGGGGAAAGGGAGCTGATGAGGCACCCTCCCCTCCTGGTTCCTTCCTGGAGCAGGAGAGCAGGTGCCTGATGCATGCTCAGGCAAAAAGCAGGGAGAATCAGCCAGGGGGTACAGCCTCCAGCCAGGCAGTGCTACGCAGCTGATCCTTGCCCCGCCCACTCACACATGTGGGGGGCTTCCCTCAGGCACAGGTGCAGGGGGCAGTGGGGCCAATCTGCCCCCAACCCAGCCCTGGCACCCAGTTGAGTCTCACCCTTCCTGCTCCTTGCTGCTGTGCCACCCCGCTGGTCACCTACTTCATCCCCAAATAAGATCTTCAGGGCAGGAGGCAGGCAGAGTGAGGACGCCTCTGACGGCTGCACAAAACAGCAGTTACCAGTGTTGCCTTCTGCCTAGCCAATTGGCAGGAGCAGCAATAAGCCCCGCTTGCCAAGCAGCTGCCTGCTCCTGGCCTTGGTACCACAATGAGTTGTGCTTTCTGGGTTTGGATGATACAAGCCACTGTGGTACTGAGAAACTATAGAACGGAATGTTGTTTCTGTCTGTAGCCTCTGAACACCAGAATACATGACGGGGGTTGGACAGCATGGCAAACCAACAATGATAATCCCCCCTCCCTCCAGTGGCTCATGTTGAATGCATCCAATATGTCCTTACCATATCTGGGGGGGAAGCTGACAGCATCAAATGAAGTTCATTGCAACTCTACCAAGCAAAATATGAAGGGAGGATGGTGCAATTTAGAGGGACAGCCCAGCCCAACCAGCCAGTGGGAAAGGTGGGCTTTGCGAGGTGACTATCTCTTAGCTCTCCCCATCTAACAATGCTGCCAAAAAAAATCTTGGGTTAAATATTATTACTGGAGAATCATGAAAAGGGACTTCCAGTGTCTCCTGTGTCTGCCTTCCCTCATGTGCCTCCTCAGTCAGTTCAGAAGGCTGCAGGGAGAGGGGACTTCTGTTCTGCCAGCAGCTTCTCTTCCACCAGAGAACAGCTCATGCAGGGCTATCCCAGCACTGGGGCAACTCCTGGGGCTATTGCCTTGCATTTCAATGTAAATGAGATACAGTATTGTATGTCAAATGCTTTGAGCACTTAGTAACATTGCTATATGAATGCTGGCCATTATAATATTTATCAGTAACTGTTTAATGCTTTGCTCTTAATAGCACACCACCTTCCAATTTATATCTGCTGGGTAGAGTCATTGGGCAGAATAGGGTTGTTTTTTTACCATAAAATACATTGCAGGGGCTGTGGAAGACTTACATGACACATTGCATTGATGACACAGAGGGCATTTACCTATTTAATGATCTCTTAACAGGTTTGTGATTTTTGTTGTCATTTATATCCTTGAACTATGCTAAAAGTAACAAGAAAAAACACCACATCATCACACCCATTCAGTTCCAATCAACAAACATTGCTATTGCCTTCTCAGATATGGCATGTAAGAAATCAACATCAATAAAAATTCAAAGTGCTTTGAAAAACAACTTCTCAGCAAAGAGGTTGGAATAAATATTCACTCCACATAATCACTGCTTGCTCATACTGTTAAACAAAATATTGTATTTATAGTATCTTAGTGTGCCCTGAATCCCTGTATAACAAACATAATCACTCCGCCTCCTCTAATTTTCAAAGGAAAGCATCTTAACAAAAATATATAGAATTTCTAAACCCAAATAGTGGAACTGTTTGGACTCAGGCATATTTTGTCTTAGCATTCCTTTCCTGATAGAGAAGCAAGGGAGTTACTTGTTTTCAAATGGTGCTGATTTGCTACAATGCATCACAGAATGCCCTTCTTATTGTCCTTAGGACACCTGCTATTTTTAAAATTATGTTTTGTCGATCTTTTTCTAAATCTGTCAAATAGAATCATTACATGAGAATTTATGAATGAAGTTATGTTACCGGATCTTAAAAGCTTTTATTGACAATCCTTTCTGATGGAGGCTTGGTGCAAAAGAAGCAGAAAGGAAAGCACTGAAATTTAGACTAGTAACAGAACTATTATGAAGAGCAGACCTTCTAGCTTGTATGCTCTGTAGCTGCAGTTAAAACTCATTTTACATGCAGAATTTCCCCTTTTAATAGCATCTGCATCCAAAGCCAACAGACACCATTAGATCTGCTGCTGATCATATGGGTTCCTGGAAGCAGACAGACTGCCTGCTATTCACCTCATACATTTGTAGGTCAGCTCCCCACATGACTACTGGTGCTTCCAAAGAAAGAGTATGAGGTTCCCAGCACTGCCAGACCTTGCTGTTCCACTGCAAGGTACAAGCGAAATTTCCATGGATTGTCCATGCTTACAGGAGTTAGAGTCTAGCCCTGTCCTGGTTGGTGCATCGTTCTACATTCCATCTTCACAGTGGCCATGAGGCCAGTGCCGTCCCCTGCCTTTCCTGATCCCGCATAGCTGCAACACAACCACTTCCCAGACATTTTGAACTGGGAGCTTCTAAGCAACAAAGCAGCACTCACGGCTGTTCAAAGGAAGGGGCAAATCATAAGCCCCGGGTTTTCAATGTTCGCCTGTTTTTCTAGTTCTTGTAGAACAACAAAAAAGATGTAAAAAGAGCAGCTTCTATTGTAGCCATTTCTGTAGGCTTGCTCCAGCTGTTCAAGGTTTTTGGCAAAAGAAAGTTACCATAACCATGTTGGACAAACCCACTCTCTGGTGAAGGCAGGGAAGGGTTGCTACCTTTAAAAAATCCATTTGGGATGCCAAGATTTTAATGCTGCTCAGTTTAGACCATTAAGTGTACACTCAAACAGAGAAATTGGGAGCACAGGTAGGGTTTCTAACTCAGACCCTATTAATATTTTTCCTGAGTTTGCAAACTTTAAAAAATTATCCCAGCAATGCCAGTAGATGAGTATATTATTGTTATATCTCATTTAAAGGAATCAGGGCTGTGGCTGGAAGACTGTAGGTTACACCTTCCCACATTGTAGCTCAGTGTTATTGTTCCCATTTTACAGGAAGGGGGCGTTGCACTAGTGTATGACAACTCTGCAGAGTAATCCATTGTTGTCACCCAGTCTTCTGGTGTGTTGGTTGCCTTAGGGAAATGCAAGGTGATGGTAGCAGTAACGCAGCTTATTAAAACCTAGATGAAGTTTGTGCATGTGTTTATAAGCATGTGCATATCTATAAGAATGCACAAGTTTTAGTTCTGGGTGGGTTCTTTCCCTCTCCTTTAGCGCAGGCCTTGGAGCTGAAACCAAGTGCCAAGCAGCTGTTCAGAATTTAGCGTTTCTCATGTATTGTAGTAATAAAGAATCCTTTTGTGAAGGTGTCTGAATCTATCCTGTGTTGCTTGCCAAGCAGAACCAAGGAAAGAACTGCAAACTGAGCAGGTCAAGCCACCCTGCTGTCACCAATACTAACATGACCTTCATGGTCATGGGCCATTTCAGGGGTGAAAGGAGCCAGGAAATGAGTTGAGGGTGGGAAGATGTCTGGATACCAGGTCTGCCAATTGGAAGACAACATTGAGGCCGAGCTGCTGTACCCTTTTTTGCTAAATCTACTTACTTGGATAGATCGGGAGCCCAGGCTTGTTACTACTCAGGCAACAGATCTGTAAGAAATGGTGGACCTGATTTTTGACACTGTCAGGCCTTTCTTTTAATAATATGCAAGCATATACAAAATTGAAAATCCACAGTTGCGCAATATATTTGTATGCTCCCCACTAATGAAAATGATTCTCTTAAAATAAAATAGTAAAAACACAACAATAAAACCAATTATATATGAAATCACAATAAAAAGTTAATAATAAAATATAATAATTACAGCAAGTAAGCAGGACAAGAGGGGTCAGAATAAATAAAATATTTCAAATCAGTTCTTAAAAGCATTCAGAGAAAAGAAATGTCTTTGCCTGGTGCTAAACTGAGCACAAGGTTGTGACAGGCAAATTTCTTTGGGAAGCCTGTTCCATAATTGAGGGGCAGCCATCAAGAAGGCCCTTCTTCTATTTACTGTCCCCTTTATCTCCTTAAGGGATGGCTCTTTTAGAAAGACCTCCTGTTCAGATAATGGGTTCATAGGTATATTTGGGAGCAGACGGTCCTTTAGGTAGCAAACTCTTAAGCCAGTGGTGACAAACCAATGGCACGCATGCCACAGTGGGCATGCAGAGCCCTCTCTGTCGGCATGCGAGCCAAGTTGCCCCAGTATCGCCCCAGCATCCGAGCATCGGATAGCAGCACACATAGGGGCCATGCGCATGCTCGGGAAGGAGTAGTGGTGCCAGGAGATGACGTCACAAGCCGTGGCACATTAGCTGCAACTCATCCGAGCTTTCGCATGGCTGGTAAGTGTGCTGCCAAGGATGTGTGTGTGTGTGTGTGTGTGTGTGTGTGTTTGCTTGGACTGGCTGTTTTCAGGTTTTATTGCAGTGTTGGCTCTTTGTGATAAATAAGTGGGATTTGGGTTGCAGTTTGGGCACTCGGTCTCTAAAAGGTTCACCATTACTGGGTTAGGGTTAGAAACACAAAGTGTCCTGGCATGATTTTGATGGTTGGAATGTGTTTAGAATGGGCAGAAATGATGAGCTGTGCAGAAAAAGCTACTCGAGGAAGGATTTTTCAAAATTGCCCTCTTTTCAGTGGTATTTTAGCCCTATGTTAGGATTAGGGGTATGCACCAGGGTAGGGTTAGGCCAGTGGTGGTGAACCTATGGCACATGTGCCACAGCAGGCATGCAGAGCCCTCTCTGTCAGCGTGTGAGCCAAGTCATCCCAGCATCACTCCAACAGCCAAGCATCGGATAACAGTGCACATAGGGGTCATGCGCATGCTCAGAAAGGAATAGCAGCGTCAGGCGATCATGTCACGTGCCGTGACTCATTAGTCGCAACTCATCTGAGCTTTCGCATGGCCAGGCAGTGTGCTGCCAAGGATATGTATGTATTTGCTTGAACTGGCTGTGAGTTATTTTTTCAAACTAAAACCTCAGTTTTCAGGTTTTATTGTAGTGTTGGCACTTTGAGATAAATAATTGGGTTTTGGGCTGCAGTTTGGCTGCAGAAGAGAGATTTGCAGCTCATGAAACATTCTGGAGAAATTCTACAAATTTTGTATAATGTTGGTTGGTCCTAATAAAGGTATTGACCAACTGTGGGTTTGGGGTATTTTTTCTTCCTGGACCTTCTGCATATATCAAATGATACACACATTTTTATTTAGAATGTCAGTTTCCGCACTTGTTCTCTCTCTCTCTCTCTCTCTCTCTCTCTCTCTCTCTCTCTCTCTCTCTCCTTACTCCAAATGAAGTTTTCTTACAATTCAGTGTGACTCTTATGTGAAACTTGACTAGTGTTGTCAAATTTTTAGGATTTTCTGCCACTCTGTGTAGATCTCTAAATGCTATTGAATATGACTGTAGGCAACAAAGCATGCACATGCACAAGGAAAATGCATAGGTCTGTTGTAGTAGTGCTTGCTAGGTGTGAAAATTACAATCATACTACTGGACATCTTTGCTCCCTCCCTATGGGAAAAAAATCCTGTAAACACCCATAATTGGGACCATTATAATTTGTTTAAAACATTTGTACCATGTCTTTTCAGCCATTATCCTCACAAAGTGAATACCAGCAATGAATAAAAGCAAATACAATATATTACCTAATAAATATATGAAAAGCTAGCACAAAAGACAGCAAATGAGTATTTAGAGCTTGATTAAAAGCAATCAAGTGGCCCTTATGAAAATCTCCAGGGACGGAATTCCATAGATGTGGAAATACCACTGAAAAGTGTATCTGACAGCTGCCAACTGATCTTTCCTGTAAGTCCAGAAATCGAACTCCTTGAGGCTGACTTTAAGGCAGAGGTGGGATCATATGGGAGCTTAGCATAGGCGGTTTTTGAAATAGGAAGATAGAAATCTTCCTTACACCAAATCAGACCCCTGAGGCATCTAGATCCAGTTGGCTTGAGATATTATGTAGATGCTTTCACAGGTTTCTGCAGCCATCTCTTTCCTGAATGGTTTCCCCTCATGGTTAATAAAAACAGCACTGAGGGAACAGCCAGCTGGGCTATGGAGGTGGCTGGCACCTCCTTGCAAGAGGAAATGGTCCTGAGAGAAAGAGTCAGTGATGAAACCACTCCTCATGAAAATCCAGAAGATCCTAACAACTTCAGGTCAGTGGCAAATGTTCCCTTCCTGGGCAAGATTCTTGAACTGGCACTCTTGAACGAGCTCCAGGCAGCTCCAGGCACTCTTGAATGAGACTGATTATCTGGATCCAGTGGACTTCAGTTTTTGGCACAATAATAGATTTGGTCACCCTGTATGATGACCTATGTTGGAACAGAGACAGCGAGAATGTGATCCTGTTAATACTGCTGGGTCTCTTGGTGGCTTTCTTTACCATCAAATATGGTATCCTTCTGGGCAACTCCCCAAACTGCCCCAGAATATAATATCACATTACTTCTGTTTGGGTGGGCAGCTGTACAGGATGATGCTTGAGGAATATTACTCTGCCCCTTGACCTCTCCAGTATGGGTTCTGCAGGGATCCATCTTGTCCCCCATGCTATTTACCATCTTCATGAAACCACTGAGTGGGGTTATCCAGAATTTTGGAGACCACTGGCATCAGTATGCTGATGATATGAAGCTCAATTGCACTGTTTCATCCTCAGCAGGTGAGGGTGTGTGGGGGGTGGGGGTGGGGGTGGGGGGGTGAAACTGGTGCCTTGCTCTGGCAATAGATTGGGTGAAGGCTAATAAACTGATGCTCAATCCAAACACGACTTAGATGTTGTCAGCAGGTGGTTCTTGTGAATGGATGGTGTTCAACCTGCTTTGGATGGGATTACACTCACCCTAAAGGAGAAAGTTAATAGCTTGGAGGTTCTCCTTGATCTGTCCTTGTCACTTGAGGATCAGATGGCCTCCATTATTAGGTGGCATAGAAATGAAATGAAAAGGAAAATCTGCACTTACTTACAGTGGCTATCCAGGGTTTCAGGCAGGAGATGCAAGGAGCTGAACCCTTTGCACACAAAGCACCTGCTCTAGTACTAGCAGAAGCTGTTCCACAGCACCAAGCCATCTAAAAATCAAAACCAGCTCTCTCAGCTGAGCCAAGAAATGAAATGGTGGCCACATTTGTCCCATGTGCCATCTGTTTACAACCATCTGTACCAGGCCTGAAAAATTTGTGACCCATCATCAAGCCCAACACAGTCCAGCAGCCATGTATGCTGACTCTGGGGGAGCTTGATACATCTCCTTTTTTTCTGCTTTCCCAGCAACTGCAAAAACAGGGATGGGGAAGCTATCAAATGCTTGGCAGATCACAATATACAGCTTGATGGCTCTCAAGCTTTGGTGATTTGGTCTACTCCCTGAAGTCACAGGACAACACACATAAATGTCTGTATTTATAGGTTCTAGCATCTGCCAGATGAAAATAGGTGCATAGCTTTGACATTTAGTGAGAGAGCATCTCATCATAATGGTGTAATGAGCTGCAGAATAAGCAAGTCACTTCTGTTGGGACTTGTGGCTGGCTTGCTGGCCACAACTAAACAATTTGAGACATCTGAACTTTAAGATATGTATTTCTTCACTAACAGTCATGTTTTCACATTTAAACTAGCACCATGATGAATTTTCAATCTATTTTTAATCTATTTCTTTTCAACCATTTGAGGAAGGGAGGGCAAAACAAAACTGCATGCAAAAATATTGGGAGTGGTGAGAATTCTAATTGTTTACCTTACTATAGGGAAATAGCTAAAGCGTATGTGTACTTTTTATTATTTCACACATCCTCTCTGTTCTTCAGCCTCTTCAATTCCTTGCACATCTTGGAAAGCTCCCTAGAGGACTTCCTCCCTTGGGTCTTTCCAGTGCTGCTGCTTGCTGACTGCCTGAAAGCTGAGGGGCATTTTGTTTGGTTTGCTTGGCTGTTGTGTTCTTGCTGAAGAATCAGATAAGGTACCCAAAGTATAGCCTGTTCTAGTTTAACTGGATGAGTTTCATTTGGTACATCTTGAGAACACTGACAAGGTGCTTGGCCAGGTTTGTGAAATCACCTTTGTGTTGGATCTTTGCCCTTTTGGCTTAAAGAAGCCCAACAGGGAAGTAACAACTAGCAATGCCACCTTGTGAGATGGCGTGCTTCCATGCTGCCTGAAGAAAGTGGCAGTGAGACTGCTCCTGAAGAAATCCTCTCTGTAACTAGAAAATATTGATAAAATTAGACCAAGAGCAAATATTCCTTTCTTGAGCAAAGTCCTTGAGCAGATGGTGGCCAAGCAGCTCAATATACACTTTGATGAAACTAATTATGAACCATTGGGGTTCAGGCTGGGTTTTGTTATGGAGACAGCTTAGGTCACCATGGATGAGACCCATGCTGGAAGAAAGATAGGGAAGTGTGACCCTGCTGTTTCTCATTGATCTATCTGCTGATCTATCTGCTGCTTTCTTGGCAGCTTTTGATACTGTTGACCATGGTATCCTTCTGGGGTTACTGTGTAAGTTGGAAGTGGGTGTACTGTGTTGGAATGGTACTGCTTCTAGGACTGCTGGTTCCTGAAGATGGTGCTTGAAGAATATTGCTTAGGATTTTCCAGGATGGGGTTCTTCAAAGGTCTCTTCTGACCTCCATGCTGTTTAGCATCTACATGAAACCACTGAGTGGGATCTTCCAGGGATTTGGAATGTGTTGCTATCAGTATGTGGATGGCATGCAGCTCTATTTCTCCTTTCTATCTTCAGCACATGAGGCTGTGAGTATACTAACCAGTGCCTGTCTGTGACCATGGACAGGATGAAGGCTAATAAAAGGAAGCTCAATCCAAACAAAACTGAGAGTCTCTTAGTGAGTGATTCTTCTGTCTGGATGTAGGGAAGTCAACCTGTTCTGGATGGGGTCACACTACCCTTGAAGGAAGAGGTTCATAACCAGGGGATGCTTCTTCAATAATCTTTTCAGGTGTCCTCATTAGCTTCAGCTGGGGTCCTGTTACAATTTATCTGGATAGGGATGGCCTGGTTCAAGAATTTATACTCTAAATCAGGGGTCTCAAACTCAACTTACCTGGGGGCCGCTGGAAGTAGAGTCTGGGTGAGGCTGGGCCACATCAAGTATTCCACCACTGTGGTGGGGGTGGGCCGCTCATCCTGTGTCGCTCCTGGAGGCTGGCCCGGGCGCCGCCGGTGCTTTGAAGGCCACAGGGCCCCTCCCTCATGCCCTGCCCATCCTGGCGAGCAGCTTAGAGGGAACATTGCGCCCAGGGTAACGACTCACGCAGGTGCGTGTGAGAAAAACGCTATCACTAAATTTTGATATCAAGTGGGGCCCACAAAATATCATCCCACGGGCCGCAATTGGCCCACGGGCCATGAGTTTGAGACCCCTGCTCTAAATAATCTCTAAAATAGATTACAGCAATGAACTCCTGCCCTTGAAGGCTGTTCAGAAGCTCCAGATAATCAGATTATTAATAGATACTATAATATTGGCACGTGGCACTAATTCTCACCTGCTTGCATTGGCTATCTATATACTTGTGACCCCAGTTCAAGGTGCTGGATTTAACCATAATCTCAACAGACTGGAACCATAATATCTGATAGGATGCCTCTCACAGCCACATTCTACCCAGACACTGCAATAAAGACATGGGGTCTGCCCCTGACTGCCACTTTTGAGGGGAACTTGGTTAGTAGCAACAAGGAGAAAGACCTTCTCAGTGGCTATCTCCAGTTATGGAACAGGACAGGGATAATTTACACCCTAGCAATCTCTAAATCAGATTCCTGTGGGGCACTCAATGTCAGGATGCCCCAAAGACTGTTCATAAGCTGCTGTTTGTACAAAATATGGCAGCCAGATTAATAATCAGAACCAGAGCTTTTGAACATATGACATCAAATCTGGCCTGCTTGCATTAGGTGACCATATGAACATGCTTCAAGGGACCACAGCTTGCAACCACTTGACCAAATGCCTCTCCCAGCTGCAATCTACTGTCTGCTGAGATCAGTCCTTTCTACTCTTGCCACCTCCAAGGAGGCTCAGAGGACAGCCAAAATGGGGGAAGAGGGGACGTCTCAGTGGTGTTCCTCTGACTCTAGAGTCATTTTTTCACTGAAGGCCACCTGGCACCAACTTTGTCCTCCGATGCCAGATTAAGACAGCCTTCTGTGAGAAGGTCTTTAAAATATCTAAGGTTATCTAATGGTTTAATGGGGTGCCCATGTATCCCTGTATCCATGGCAGATTGGTTCCAAGCCCCTCAGTGGATGCCAGAAACCAAGGATAGTAATGAATACTATATGTTTGCTGTACATACATTTCTTTTTTTCACAATTTCATGGGTAGAAGATTTGTTCTTACCATATATCCGAGCAACCTTAACATATGATTTTTTCTTTTCCTATTAAATTGAGAATTTTCACTTAAAGGAAGCACTTTACAACTTGGCACTTTATGACTTCTCTTTCAGACTGTGGTCAACTACGGTTCAGTGAAACTGTGGTAACTGAACCAGTGGATATGGGAAACCTACAGTAATGTAGTAAATTCTGTTTAATCTGCTAAATTGTTTTCCACATTTTAATCTATCTTTAAATTCTGTATGATAGAAACATTTGTATGGTTGGGGATTTTTTGTTTCATGGTCTGGTCTAAGAACTGGTGTAAATTGCCCAAAGATTGTCAGATTTTAGATGGCATAAAAGTTAAAGAAGCAAGTAAACCCAGCAAAACTAAAAATGCCTCTGCCAACTTTCAGACATTCAGCTGATAGTAGCATTGGAAAGCCCCAAGGGAGCTGTCCAAGAAGCATGCATCCAGAAAGGCTGCAAGGAGAGAACTGGAGAAAAGGGATCAAAGAGAAGGCACACAATTTGAGAAATTTCTCAACATCCTAATGAAGGAGAGTGAAAATGGCTGCCTGTTTTGCAGGGAAACAAAGAGGTTGTGAAAGGGTAGTAGAATTTTGAAACAGTGGTATCTTGTATGGCATTCTACATTTCCTTTATTATCTATCACTCAAAAAGTGCATCAGAAGTTAAGTAGCTAAAGAGTTAAAGCTGATACATAATCATTAAGTAATAGGTAAATTTCAGGGCTACCCTTCCATTAAATACCAACATGGTAGACTTCACTGTGGAAAAAAATGACATTCACCAAATATGTGAGAGTATGTTTCTTGGTAAGATATATTAGCTGTATAATGTAAGTCCTTGCTGCCAGCCAAACAATAATAAGTCAAAATAATATCACTGCATGGCTATCTAAGCAAGTCCAGTTATGTATGTCACCCTCTTCTCCTCCTTGAATTTCTCAGGCAATTGAAAAGGCCTAGAATGGGTAGATTGAAGGTGATTGGAATTGCTGCTCAGCAACTCAAAAAGAATACAAAAACGGAAAGGCAAGGAAAGGGGGATTTTCCAACTGCACTGATAAATCATCCTGACCTCAGCCAGAATATAAAAGTGTTTTCAAATGACATTATGTGGTACAGAAAGACTTGCTGAAGTCTAGCCACTCCTGCACCTGGTTTTGCTCGGCACCTAAGCTGTTCTTTACCTAATACAAAGCGTGTTTACATATCGCCTGTCTGAGACATAATAAATGTGCTGCACAGATTCCGAAGTGGTTGCTTCTAAAGTTGGCTTCTCATAGTACATCTGTCTGGCAAGAGAACAATAACCCAGATCAAAGCAACCAACAGCCCTCAGGCAACTTATGAGGCTATTGTGCGATACTGTGGGTGCTTATCCAGCGCACACGTGCCTTAAATTAAACGGGTCAAGTGTGTGCTCCATGAACAACGCACTCCTGTGAATCAGTCCAGCTACTCTGCCAGCAACCCCAGCACTAAGCATGTTTGTTAACAGTATGTCATGAGTAAAATTTGTCTTTGTTTTAGGAGTGGAAGAAAAAATCCTGGAAAATTAAATGGCTAGTGTATAATCCAAAGACAGGGCAAGGTGCACCATCCTAACTGATGTGTCCCATGCTGCCTTTTAAAATATTGAAATTCTGTATTTTTAAGGATGAGATGAATTGGCTGATACAGTGTACAAATTCTGCAAATACATGTTGCCATGTCCTTTTCTCCTGTGTTAGGACAGGCTAGTCACCCCCCCCCACCCCCAATGGCATCTCCTTCTTTCCGTAGAACCAGCCCAAGGGACGCCTTACAGGACAAGAGTAGGAATTCTTTGAGAAAATGTCCCAAATAATCGCAGCTCCAGAACAGTGATTAGCTCTTGCTGGTCTGACCCCTGATGGTTCTGCAGTGATTCTGCAAACTTCCCTGAGCTATTGCTAGCATAGTGGCAAGGAAGGTGTGGCAGTGGCAGATCCATGTGGTGGGTGCGGCTGTCAAATTTGAATAAGGCAAAAGCGGGGGCAATGGGAAGCTTGTCTTTGGCAGGATGGAAGGAGTTTTGAACTGTGATCCCTTCCCATCTGAGTACTCAGTCTCCAACCACCCACACACTCCTGTGCACACATAACTTTTCCCTTCCATGGTGTTTCTCAGCTGGGACTCTGAGACCAGAAATAACCATCAGGATAAAGGTGAAGAAGGTGATTTTGGAGTGCACAGGTGGGGAAAGGGCTCAGCACTCCCCACCTGTCACCCAGGCTATGCTTTAAACTGTCACCCCCCCCACACACATCTTCAAAAGAGTTTGGTATAATCCATAATTTCAAAAAGTTTGTTTTGTCCCACAGCTGGTTCTCTCTGCAGCTGTTGTAACCCATACATGCCTGATAGTGTCTCAGCAACTCCTGCTGCCTGATTACCTAGCTGCCAAATCCTGCCTCAGAGTCCCATGCCCCAACCCTCCCCTCAGCAGTTCTCCTGCCTATTAACCTTGGCTTGAACTCTGAAGGCACTTGTGCTGTCAACATGTGAATCTGAATCCTCAAGCTCTCTCTGGACTTAGCCTCTCTTCTGCTATTGGATTCTGACATTGCCAGTACCAACACTCTTCCATCACTTTGCTTCGTAAGGATTAATACATTTTTCAGGGGTGGAACACATTGGTTATCTATGTTGAGAGAAGGCAGGATATTGGTTATGGGAGTGACCATAGCTCAGTGATAGAACAGCTGCTTTGGATGCTGAAAGGTTTGGCTTCGGTCTCTTGTATCTCCAGGTAGGACTGGAAAGACTCTAGCCTTGAAATCCTGGAGAGTTGCTGCCTGCCAGTGTTGACAATGCTTGGTTGGGTGGACTATTGGTCTGGCTCAGTATAAAGCAGTTTCCTGTGTTTCTTCTGTTAGTTCCTTGGAGCATTCTGCCCTCCAATTGTTTGATAATCACAACAATAAAATATTCTGTCCCCACAAGTAAAGCTGAAATGAAGAAAGTGTGGGGAAAAGCAGAAGTGGTTTTGTGTAAAAGGCATGTGTGTTCACTGGTGGGACTGAAAACAAATTCTTGGGCTGAGAATATGCCCAGAGGCATCCTGTACAGTGATTCCAATTGCATGTCTTTTGTATTCTGCTTCAAGTTAGGAATTGGTAACAAAGCTAACACACAACCACAATGCAGATTTTCCAAGCTGGAAACATATATACCTTGCATCTATAGTCTTTAACTGCTCGCTTAGAAACATTTGGCACTTTAATTTCAAGAAGAGATATTTTTAAAAGCCTTCCCTTTATTATTTCTACTAAAGACACTATAAATTTTGTAAAATCTTAGGTTATCCAAGGTAGAATATGATCTGATGCATTCACTCTAAGGATGTCTGGAATTGTTTTATCTAAACCATAAGACTGAAGGTTTGCTGGGGGAGGACACCCTAGAAATGGTGTTCCAGGTTTTTAAATGCACAGGAGGAAGACAGCAGCACACATCTGTGCTCCAATAACACTGCACATCTATGCCAGTCCTTGATCAATATGAAATTTAAAAGAATAGTAATGTCATTCAATATCCATGCTGTATTTAGTGACAGTGTAATCTGAGCTTTTTGATATGGCTACCTGGCCAGATTTATCTGAGAACTGGGATGAAGTCATCCCAGAATAAGAATTATTTAATATAGTTAAGTTGAATCATTTTCCAAACTAGTGATCTCACAAAGAAAGATTGAATTCCCTGACTACTATCTCTGGCAAGTGGAATACTGATACTAGATATATAAAAGCTATGGTCTAATACCAGCTGGCAGCTGAAATTTAGCAACACTAAAGCACAATCTTTTGACAGTACATTGAAATGGAATTAGTATGGCCAAAATGCTCTGGAAATGCTGATCATTACAAATGTTCTTCAAGGAAAAAAGCTGAAACATGGCCCGGTAAAGCAGTTGAGAATGCATTTTGTGTATGCATTAAAGACAGAACTGGACGACCTTACAGATTGAGAGTGAAAGCACGCTGCTGTAATGCAGTGACTGGATGCAGCAGAGAACAGAAATTATGGTACATATAGCTTGTCATTCCATTTAGTTGTAAGGACATGAAAAATGAAACCTTTCAAAATTCCCTTTCTACAGTTGCAAAAGGTGCCTAAGGAATCTATTCCCAGTCTGGTATCCTCCAGATGTTCTGGACTGCATCTCCTAGGCTTCCTGGGAATTGCACGTTTTCTTTTGGATATGTGCGATGAGCAAGACCCAGTTGGGGGTGGATGGGGCTACAGCCAGCATCTCCTCCCCAGTATCCTCACATTCACACCCAGACACACAAACAGCTGTGCCAAGCAGAATTTTCTTTGGGATGGTAGTAGCATAGTAGAACGTTCCCTCATCACAATCCTGCCAGTTGTTCGGTGGGGTGCCTGGGAGAAGGGCAATGTTCTTTTGGATGTGGTCAAATGACTGTTGTTTTGCATGCCATCCTCATCAAAATCCTCATCCTGCCAGCTGTCAAACAACTGCTTCACAGGATGGTGGGAGCTTGCTTGTGATGGTGCAGATGGCATGTGGGGAGGGTCATTCCCAGGCACTGCCGCCCCAGAGAAAATTGCACTCTCTGTAGCCTGTGATGCAGCTGAATGGCAGGCCTGAAGGAAAACAAATGGGGCTGGAATGTGGGGAAATCCAGCAGCAAGAGAGGCTTCGGTGGTGGGGCACAAGCTTAGTCATCCACTTGGAGTAAATGCAAGGGTCCTGGTGGCTGGTCTTGCATGACTGGCTCAGGATACCTGAGATCCATGTTTCATGTTCCAGAGAGGAATTTTTACCAAGCAAACATAGAGAGCAAATCTCAGTATTTATACTAAACCTAGTCAACTAAGGGGGAGGAGAAAAAATATGGTTTATCATAAGGCATTTATTTGCTTTCTTACATCCCTTATTGTAAGATGCTTTACTACTGAGAGGGGTAAGGATAGGAATAGGGGTGTATCTACCTCTCAAAGTGATTAAATAGGCAAGCACAGTAACTACTAGAAATTATTCTGCAAATTAGAACTGCTATATCAATATTTAATAGCTAGGCGGCATACTTTAAGCATTCCATTAGCAAATTAAAACTTTACTTGATTAATTCATGGGCAAATTTTAGCAGGAAACAGCATAATTTATTCAGTTTAGATTTGAATCAAAAACATATTGAGGGTTGGAGTTGAGCAATCTTGGTTGTTACATGTTTATGGGAATAGGGGGTGAAAAAGAATATAAAGATGGCCTAAAATGATTGTTCGAAAACAGAGAGTTATTCAATTACACATGTTACTGATAATTTGTTATTTGTTGTAACTTATTTTATTTTATTATTAACTTATTTTATTTTATTGCAACAACCTTGCAGTTCGAAAGCATACAAATGCAAGTAGACAAGGGGTACCACTTCAGTGGGAAGGTAACAGCGTTCTGTGCACTTCGGTGTTTAGTCATGCTGGCCACATGACCAGGGAAACTGTCTGCGGACAATGCTGGCTCCCTCGGCTAGAAAACGGAGATGAGCTCCGCCCCCAAGAGTCAGACATGACTGGACTTTAATGTCATGGGGGAACTTTTACCTTTTACCTTTTATGCTATTTTTGTTAGCTACATTGAGAACTGAGTCTTTTGAGTGAGAAAGCAGGATACAAATTTAATGGCTGACAGCCTAATACCATACATGCTAAGTACTCTCTTACACAAGTCACAAAAGGGGAAGCACTAAGCCTACTTCTCGAATTATCAGAAAATTCCTTTGCACCACTGCCATGTTGCTACTGCAAGACATACATTAACTCATGGGAACTGACAGCCCCAACCTAAACAGACATCAAGCAACAAAGCTATATCCAGCATCATCATCAGGCACTGCTACACTTCCCCTTGGCTGTTGAGTGGAAAAGTGGATTACATACATACATAAAATGTCAGAGGTCTCACAACAGCAAAGACAGAAGAAGGGTAATGCATGGGGCACTGAGCAAAAGGTTCATTCAGCAAATTCTGATCCATGAAAGATTAGCTAATGCAGATTGATGCTGACTAGCTCCACTCTTCACACGTCTCACAGAAGCAGATTTCCAGCCTATACAATAGTGAAGAGCCTGGTTCTCGCAAGTGGGGGAAGTGCATGCGTACAATAATGTAAACAGGGCATAGAAATCAGGCTGCACAAAACATTGTACACAGTATAGAAACATTAAGAAAATCAAGAAAAAGCAGGACAAGGATTATGGAGACTTTAACAAAGGCATCCTAGTGCAGGCACAGATCACACTGCAGTGTCCCAAGGTAGTTTATGCTTTCTGCAAAGATGAGGCTCATGATGTTAACTCAGGAAGGCAGTTTGGATATGTCCTCTCATTTCAAAATGAAACACCACTCAAAGAGCTAACATTGTGTGTGAAGAAGAGGCTTTATAAAAGCTAAAGTCAACTTGAAGAATGTTCAGGGTGAGAAAACAAGCAACTAATCTAGAGGAACAGTAGGAGTGTCTGAAACAATTCGATGGAGCAGAGAGGTGGCAGAAGGTTTGTGCACAGATGCTGGTTGTTTTAAGACCTACAAACTCATGTTTACTGCTATAGACCAGATGGTCTTTTTAGACACTTTCTGCAAGTCAATTCATTCTACTGAATGCCTTGGGGAGCAGGGAAAAGAAAAAGAAATTGAGACCTTCTACCCAGTGACAATAACTTAAAGGGGAGAAAAAGGGGAGATGTTTATGCAAACAGTACAGAGGAGGAGGAGGAGACCCAGACTTAAGCTACAGTGAGAGAAAGCAAACCAAATTTTGAGCCCGTACGTCTCTTCCAGTTAGACACTTATGTTCAGGTTTATTTCTGGAAGTGACAGCACATTGATCTATGCATTGACATGAGGAATAAATGATACAAGTTAAAAGGGAGTCTCTGCCACATAGTAAGACTAAGGTAATATTCCATGGTAACTATGCACTTTATTAGAGTCTCTTTGAGAAGTTTGATGTCTGTCTGTGTGAGGAGGGGAGGTGCCTGCATATTCAGTGAATAGGCATAACATCATAAAAACAGATTTTGTCAGCAACAGGAAAGTATTCTATCGCATCTCTTCAACATGCCACATGTACAGATAGGAAGTAGAATGTGCATGCAGCTTGGCACAGGCCCCCACCCCAGTACTGCCCCCTCCAGCTGTGGCAAGTTCACTGAATGCACGGACTTCCCTCATAAAAAGGGCTCTTAGAGTTAGGCAATGTCAAGCAGTTTATGGTGAGCCAAAAACCAAGTCAAAGAGCAAGCCAAGATCAAAAAGCAACCAAGAGACAGGATTAAGAAGTATAGCCAATGGTCAGGAATCATTATTATTTATTAAAATTATAGTTGAGAAAGATTCCATCCAAGAACATGCTGAGATGTTTCTGGTTTTTTAAGTCTGATTATATGGCTGTTTATTTGTGTTTATTTATTGATGTTGTAAGCCGCCCCGAGGCTTTTTGCAAATGGGGCGGCATAGAAAGAAAGAAAGAAAGAAAGAAAGAAAGAAAGAAAGAAAGAAAGAAAGAAAGAAAGAAAGAAAGCAAGCAAGCAAGCAAGCAAGCAAGCAAGCAAGCAAGCAGTTTACATTCTAGGACCAGTACAATTAAACTACAGGAAAATATCCCAAATTCAATAATTCAATAAGTCAATGGTAAAAATTAGTGTCTTGGAATACTGAAATGAATGAATATGTTTTACTGACCGGGAGAATATCTGCACCATACGTGCATGTTAACTCTCTAAGGGGAGGTCATTTCACAATATAGAGGCCAGCATGGAGAAGGATCTCCTTCAAGTCCCCATAAAATATACATCCTGTATATGCAGCATGATTAGGAGGGCCACCTCTATGACCTCAAAGTATGGGAGTTATAGTCCAAAATATCTGGAAGCTATAAGACTGGGGAAGCCCAAACCTAACCTTCTAGGGACAGAACAGAAAATAGTTATTGATCCAATTCATTTCAGCAGTAGTGTATTGAGAAATGCATTTTTCCAACATATGTATGACCTTTACATTTAATAAACATGGAATGAGGAAGCTCACGGAGAAAAGACTGTCATTGTAATTAAAGTTTAGGCAGGAAAAATGTTATGCTTCCCTTGACATTTAATTCATACACTTTAAAGGAAACTGGATGTATGACTGCTGATCCTCAAGGCCTCACAGAGAACCTGACAGCTGATTTTTGAAATACAGGTGAATCGCCAATCTTGACTTATAAAAATAACAGTGAGATGGCCAGCTAAAGAAAAGCCAAAATCACTGTGCAGATGTGGCAGTTGTTACCATAGATACTGAATGCTCTCACTCAACCAAACAACATTCTTTCTCAGCCAGCCAGGCTCTCCTCATCTGACTTTGTGAGCCCAGGCAGAGCGACCACTCCTGAAGCATCATCAGGAGGTATGGGAGGCAGAGAGATCTGCCTGCTGCAGAGCCAAAGGGCCCCAGGTGGGGCAGGGGGGCAGGGATGAAGGTTTCAAGTGGCTCAGGTAGGCCAGGAGAAAAGCAAAAGGACTTAAGGGCAGGTGCTACAAGGGACCATAGCCTGGTGTCTGAATTCAGGAAGATCTTCTCTTTGCACAGCCCACAGCCCAGGATGGAAGGCTTTGCTCTGACACCGAGAGTACTAAAGCTAGAGAGAAAGTGGGCAGGCACAGAGATTAGCCTTTGCTCCCCAGGGAAGATGTCCTGGGAGTGGGACTGTTAACAACATAAGTAGTGACCTCTGTGTCCCATTCTGGCCTCCTGAAGCCAAGACAAGAGTCACAATAAACACTTTTTATTGCTCTAATTTCAGTAACGAGCAAACAGCTTTCACAGAGGCAATAAACAACCACAAAAACAGGGTGTCAGTGAGTCCCATGCTGTAAATCCAATCTGAAAGAGCGCAAGCAGAGTGTAAACACCCCAAGTGCTGCTCATCGTGTCTGTTCCTCAACACTTTCCAGGACAGCAGCACATTGTTTCCCATAAAGACCACTGGAAATTACACAGGTTTATATACAGCAAGTGGCTTCTAGGAATCTCTATCAGACAGTTGGTCCTGGCAGAGAAAGCTGTCCCTTAAAAGCTCAGCCACAAATTTCAATGCTGGAAAGACTTCCGAACTTACTGGAATTGTAGTGCCATTTGAGAGGAATGGTTTAACTTGGAGGCCTACATTGAGCAGGGGGTTGGACCTGGTGGCCTTCTTGGCCCTTTCCAACTCTACCATTCTATGGTTCCATGGTAATTCACTGTCATGCCACTTGACCCTCATTTGAAATGGTCCTCCTTGTGCTATTTCTGCCATTATTTATGTTGCAGTGTTTTTATATGTTGATGTACATATTTCAGTATGTGCAAAGCCTGTGGTACTGTTTGGATGGCTGGGATAGTGGCTTCCACAGCCTGGCACAGGGTATGGTGTTGAAAGAGGAACTGTCCAACTGGGCTTCAGTAAAACAAGAGAGCTGTATAGGCCCAATCAGCCTTCACTGGCTTTCCAACTTTATTTCTATTTTTAGGATTAATTTGTTGTAAACTGTCCCGAGACATTTAAGTATGGGACGATATAGAAAAGTTTTAAATAAATAAACAAAGTCCTCCTAAACTGGGTGTGTGAGTCTAAGTAAGCAGTGGTAAGCAATGGAAGGACATAGAGTCACTTCATTTCTTTCTTCAAGGGGAGAGGGAAAGAGAGAGAGAGAGAACACATGCTGCTTGTTGCCATGGCAAAGAGGAAGGGAAATGGGAAGGAGGAGCCAAAAGGAATCAACCCAGTCACATGACAACAAGGAGGATGAACAAGACAAGCAGCTGTTGATGCAACATGTTCTCTCTTGCCCCCCATTACTGGGAGCATGCAGAGCTGTACCTATTATCAACACTTTGAAAGCACTGGAGGAAGTTAAGAGGAACTGTACCGCTCAATAAATTGCAATCAGGTCTCAGGAGTCTCAGTCACTTAGCCAAGGGCTTGGTCTGAGGACCAGTTTTGTGCTGAAAGGACAGCTGTCAACAGCAATTTGCTCTCTGGCTAAGTACATCCAGTCTGTGCAATGGTGCCACACAATTGGCTTTAGAATATATGAAATTTACCCTTTGTTAGGAATGGCATGTACTGAAAACACTCACTGAAAATTGCCAGCACCTTCTGTCTATTCATTATTGGGTCGACACTCTGATGACAAGATTGAGGTTTTTCCCTGTACAGAAACATTTTATTATATGCAATAAATAGCATACTACTTGGAATTATGACCATTTTTGCATGAAAGGTTATGCGAAATAGATTTATTAGCTTTACTTTTTAAAAGTAGACTGCCAAAGCTCTTTGCACTGAAGTTATAGCTGGAGATGTCCTTATGACACTTGTGGACTTTGTTTGAAATAAAATAAAATATATGAAACAATCATATGGTTTCATATGAATTGAATGGTTTAGTTCACAAGGTGTGTTTTTCATCAATCAACAGTGTGGAAAATCCAGCATGAGAATCATCAATGAAGTAAAAATATTAATTTTTTAAACAACCACAATATTCACTGTAAATCAAAGTCTATTCTATTTTGGAAAAAAAATACAGGTTTAGGCAAAAGCAAAGTACAGTTCGTGAGCCAAGGTACCACTGTATGTCAGTGACTTTCCTTGATGGAAAGGAAACAAAATATCTTATCTTGAACACAGATTATGAAAAGAACATCGAAGGAATCAAGTTCAAGAAAAAAAAAATAGAAAGGGGAAAACACATATTTTGCATCTGCAAAAGGAACTGGTTAAAAAAAGAAAACAGCTCAGTTATGATAATAGGATGCCACAGATCCAAACAAAATCAAATCATAGATAACCTTCCTTAAACTGGTTCCCTCCAGATATAGTTGACTACAAGTCCCATCAGCCCCAGCCAATAGGCAGACTTCCCTGTCCTGGTGCCTTTGTGCTGGTCAAAGACTTGAAATAAAGTGTACATGCATACATCCTCTTGCATTCTATTGAAGTATAGTGTATGCTGCATGGGAGATAAATTGCCTTTTATGGGCCCATCTTCCAGAATAAGAGGCAATCCTTAAAACCAGGTAAAGCTCTCAAGGCAAAGGGATAAATTTTCTAATTCAAAGGTTTCCTAATAGCCAAAAGTGTGTCTGCAGAGTCCATTTTTTTCCTGGCTTTATTTGCGAAGGCTCCAGTATTGCTTCCTTAAAGGAAGAAGCAGAAAACAAGTATGAATTTATAACAGCAAAGCTTGTGAATCTAGGGAACATGTCTACGAAGGGCTTGCTTTTGCAATGCTGGCAGAAGTGGGGCAGGGTACCCAGTGCCTGGGAGGAGCCTGTATTGTCACTTCATGTGTTTCTTTATTCTGTTTGCATTATATTTCCTTCCTTCCCACCAAATGGCTACCTGCAGGAAAATACAAAATAATGTGCAAATTAAAAGTCAAAAACATAGAAACAAGACAGGTAAATCACATCAATAAAAACAATACAACTGATAAAAGCAACAGCTAACTAAACAAATTGCTAAGTAGTTGGAGTCCATTTATCAGGCCTGTCTGCATCTGTAACTGCCATTGGTTTTTGCCTTCCTCAAGCGGGGATGCTCCTGTATCAATCTGACATGTTAACAATAGTCCTAACATTTGTTCTTGCATTCGTCATGATTATTTCAAAGCAGTGTGCCAAAGTGATCCCTGTTCTAGTTCCTGGGTCCCCTTCCTGGAAAAGCAGCATACAGGGGAACATGATGACCATCATGCCTTTCCCCACAATTATGTAGAATGTTAGTGAACATTCTGTGAGGTGACGGCACATTGTTGGTTAGCAGGGTGGCATGGAGTAAAAGATGACCTTTTACTTGATAATTAGGTGGCATGTGAACATTTTGAAAGTGTCTGTAAGAAAGTTAAATATAAAACGTAGATAGGGGTTTGTTTGCAGCATTTCGTTTAGTTTCCCCTTTAATTCTTGTGATTAAATTCATTGAAACAATCAACCATATGGTTTTGATCTTGGTTCCACTGACATCACTGATAAAGTCTTCAGTGACCTCAGCAGGGAAGAAAAGCAAGGTCCTTCTTAGTGGAATGGAAAATTTTGAGAGGTGCAGGTATTTCTCTGTTGTCAACACAACCATACTGAACTCCACCCCATTTTTGTATGTCTCATTAAGAGAAGCTGAGCATATTTATACCTTATACAGATATCTTCAACCATGCAGAATTTACTTTATTAGATATGATACTATACTTATCTTTGTATAATGCAAGCTACAAAATCCATTGTCACAACTGTATATGAATTGATTTAACAAAGCGCTGTATTCAAAACCCTCTCGTTTTAGAATCATGTTCTTTGTTTCAAAAGGATATCAGAGGTCCTGGATTTAGAAACCCCTTTTAATTCACCTGCCTGTCTTATAGGTTGGGGAGTACAGTATTTTTTAGTCCTCAGGGCTGTCCTGTGGCAGATCAAGAGGTATATTAAAAAAGGCAAATATACATGTCGATACAAACAAATATATGTACACCACACACAACTATACATAAAACTCACCTCCACTCCTTGAGATTACAGGAGGGAGGTGGAGACTGATTTTGGGTTGCTCAGGGAGGAAAGAATCTAAAATGTACTCTTTCTGCCTAGCAACGCAGTCAAATGTTCGGCTTCCTCACCACCACTACAGTGCAGAAATAGAAGTCTTAGCTGCTTTGGGGTCACTGAGGAAGGAAGCTTAAGCCCCAGTATCCCAACTGGGATTGTATCCCAACACTGGAGCAATAGTCTTTTCCAGCTAATCTGCAAGAAAATACAGTTCTGGTGGCCTTCTGGGCCAAGAGAAAGTGGTCAAGAGACACAGACTGTACACCATCCTGCAGGCTGACAAACTCAGGCAGAAACTTCATGTCTTTCTCCTCAGTCTCTATTCCCAAAATAATCTGTGGCACCTGACCTTTTGGGGATATATAAAGCAGGCTGGTGGTAAAAGTGGGGGTTACGATCAAGGCAGTGTTAAACCACACAACAGCGAACATGCCCAGCCAGTAATTCTTTGGTATTTAGAGAATAACTAGTGTATTGAGGCATAAGCTTCGAAAGGAAATGGCATACATTTATCAAATGAATAAAGTGGCTTTGGCAGGTGGTAAGGACATCCTTCTATAGAGTTGACCAGCTTAAGAATGCAATAACCAATTTACATAATGCAAAGGTGAACAGTGAATGATTGCCTGGGTGCTAAACAAAAATACATAATTAAAAAAGGAGGTAACAACATTGTATATAGGCAGCCATCATTCTCGTTCAGCCTTGAGAAATGGCCAAATTTAGTTCCATAGTTTTCTTCTCTAATGTGCATTGACCTTTTCATTTGCTTCTGTAAAGGTCATTGATAAACAAGTACTCAGGGCACCTGAAAAGGGAAGAATGAGTGACCTGGTTGATGTGTTACTACAGGGCACTTTTCCTGCTGAGGATGGCATGAGCTTCAATACTCCTTCACTATTCTGCAGTCTGGGGACCTGGGCCCTTCATGCTGGTACAGAGGCTGTGTTTGTGCGCCTCTGTGTGGTAAAGTTTCCATTATAACCTGGAGCTTTTCATAAGAGTTTCTGAAGTGTTGTGTTGATTGGATACAATCAACAAAACAATGTTCAGGAAAATGTGCTATCCCATCATATTGAAAAGCTGAAAAATACCTTAAACATGAGTATTGAAAATTGCTATCATATAAAACACACACATAGTAAAATAAGCCTCTTTATTGTGTTGTGGGCCCTCTCCACTAAGACTATGAAGGGGAAAGGACTTCCGAGAACACGGCCATGTTCCCCTTCTGGGGAAGCCTTGCTCTGCCATTAGGCAGAGTTACGGCAACTTAAGTGGGCAGACTCCTGGGGGCAGGGGGTAGCAGTGACGTGCTGGCAGGCAAAACAGACCGTGTGCTGTGTGGTTCACCCTGCCCTTTTAAGTTAGCGTACCGCTGTTGGGTGTCAGTTGTCAGTCCTGTCAACTTCTGGACAAAGAACAAGATTCTATCTTGTCCTTTGCATCAGGCAGAGAAACAGCTTTGGGCCTGTCAGAGGGAAAGGCTTGGTTCATGTTCTGAGAAAGAAAAATTCTGAAGACAGGTGGAAGAGATGCTTTTGTGTGTAAAAGGTGTGCCACAGGTCCCCCTTACCCCACTGTTCTCCATACCCTGTAGGGCAGAAGGCTGCAGCAGCAAGCCTTTTCCACATCTGAACATCCCTCAAGTTATACGGGGTTCTAAATCAAGTGGGGAATCAACATGTGTAGATTTGGCTAGGTGGCAGGGATGTGACAGGGACAGATCCAGCAAGCACATCTCCACTCTCTTCTTATACCTGAAGGCCAAGATTGCCTGAACAGGGCTTAGGTTTTATGCTCATATATCATGCACCAACTCTTAAATCATTCTGCATTGTAGGCTTTTGTATAGTCGATTATTATTTAAATATTTCAAATTGAAATATGGCCTAGATAGTGTTGGACTGGGAATGGTGCTAAAAGTAATGGATCTGTTAATTAACTCTCCCATTTGCTAGTGGTTTGATGATAAATACGTGCATTATAAATCGAATTCAAAAGCTTTGCAATGCATTACAATAATGAGGTCACCGTGGAGAAAATGTTCCTCATTGTTAAATGGAAGAAAAGAGCAGAGAGAGAATGATCATATATACACAAATGTAATTAGAAGTTTTTAAAAGACATTTATACTTCCGGGTTTCATCTTTCTGGAAGTGCTCTCTATTTACTTATTTAATTATATTTTTCTTAAAATCCAGAACCAACACAAATAATACTAAGATGCAGATCTGTTTTCTCTAGGATGGATGACACAATGACATTGATGCAAGTATACTTTATTCATCCTGTACTTCAGAGTAAAAATTTGCATTAACATTAAGATATGAACAGATAGTCTGACTGGGCAGATTACATCACAGCTGTACCATTTTCTCAGAAAAATGAGATAAATACTGACAGATTTTCATGGGAGTCCCTTGTTTTCTTTAGAGCAAGAGCCCAAGTGCATTTTTAGGTAAGGTCATCAGAACAATGGAGCTCATCTTGCTTTCCTTGCACAGAGGGATCCAACCAATGTGGAAGAGATATTCCATGCACAATTCCTACTGTATGTGTGGAAGAGGATTTCTGGATTTGGGTGTCTGGAATTACACCACAGGAAATAGTTGCAATATGATGTTCAGAGGGTGGCTGCTAGAGGAACAGTCTTTTCAGTGGTGGCACCCAGTTGTGCAATGCCCTGCCCAAAGAGATACACCAGCCACCTAAATTGTCACCTTTTTGGCACCACAAAATCTTTGTTATTTCCCCTGCCTTTTCTATCAGACCTCTGTATTCTGTTTTTAAACATAGTTTGCAAGAATAATTTTCTCTGATTGTTGTTTTTATTTTAGTTTTATTTTGTAGTTGATTGTATTCTATTCTAGAGACAATGCTTGTATTTTACTTCTGTTTAATTATTTTACTGTAAATTGCCCAGAAAGCCTTGGTTACTGTGTGAAAGATGAATTTTTAAGTACATTTTTATTAAAGAAATTGGAAGGAGCATCTGAAATTTTCAAGTTATTGAAGGATCTTCCATTAATGAAAGAATTGTAGTTGCTAAGTTCAAAGGGAAGATTGAATTGTTTCTCTCCCCCTCCCGCCTCACTTACCAAAAAAACAAAATCAACTAGAGAAGAAAATGGGGATTAGTCCACAGTTTCCATAGTAAAAGTTGTCCCACTGCATGATCTAGATATAGTTTTCAGCCTGGCAAAAAGCAAATTTATTTGCTGATTCACTTTCCTTATTTAAAAAAAAATAGAGTTCAAAAGCTCTTTTAACTATTTCCCTAGGACAAATGCAGTCAAGAAGAATAAATCAAATGCAAGTTCTGATTTATATTTGATGTGACATTAGCAAATGATGCTAAAGAAATACTTTGTTTTCTATTGATCAAGCAGATAGTTAGAAGCGACTGCATTTGTCATTTGACTTTTCTTCAATAACATCACCGCAACATACCTTGGCCTCAAAAGCTACTGGTAAAATATCTCTGCCTTATGTCCCATATTCTGCAAGAAAGCATCCCTGTTTTATGTACACGTGTTCCAATTAGTCTGTGTTCCAGACCATTTGTACATGTTTTGAGCAAACTCAATAGCAATCATTTGCTTTATAAGCATCTTTTCTAGAATAATCTGCACACAAAACATTCTTAGAGATATTAGGAGCCCTTTCTTATTCAGATGTTACTTCAAAGGCCAAAAGATCTTTTAGCCATCTAAGTTTGTTGAAGAGTAGATTCAGATTAGTTCCTGCTTGCATTGGCCTTGGATCAGATCCTAGAGCTGGCTCTGTTTTATATTTACACACACACACACGTTATATAGGAATTAACCATTTAAAATCACCAAATAATGTAGCTATTTAGACATCACCAAGAAAGAGAAAATGCATCTCCTTCTCCTCCACTGCCACCACCACCACCACCACCCCAAAAAAAAAAAAAAAAAAAAGAACAGTAAAGGACAAATTTGAACAGAAATGTGCAGATGTTCATTCATATGTAGACCCACAAGCTTAGAAATAATAACTAATTTAAAGAGTATAACAAGGCAGTTAACTGCAGTGTGGGACAGTGTGACTGGTGAGGACTTACAGAAAAGAAACTTGATATTATGAAGAACTTTAAAGAAAATCTCCAAACAGTATATGTATTCTAACCATATTTTTGTCTGCAAACTGAAGGGGAAAATTATATTAAATTAATTAGCTTTTGTCAACAACTATACTTTTACTTCATGTAATCTTCTTTATTTGTTTGACTTTGCTTTAATTAATTTAATTTAAACCAGATATAATATAGTATGTTCGCTGTAATTAAAACATTGTGCAGTGCATTTTATCTTGGTGGGTAAGACAGTGGCCAGGTGTATCTCCTCAGTCTGTTGTCCAGGTGTGAATGTTCTTGGGAAAACTCAGAGGCCCCTCCTCTCCCTTCTTATGGTGTGATCTACATAAGCAATTTATTATGGTGCTTCTATGCCTCACACCTCTCCACAGCACATGACATGATCATCAACCTGTGGCAATCTCCACTTTTCTTCCCCCCTTTCTAAAAAACCCCAATTTATCGAAGTCCATTTCTAGCATTTTCCCCCTTTTATTGTGACTTCCCTGTGTTTGGGGGCTGGATCACTCTACATTGCCCATATGAATTTTCCATAGAAGGCATGGCTTCAAAAATCAATACGCATGTTCCCCAACACTGTGGTCTTGCTTTCCACTGTGTTGCAAGCAGGATGCCCCTTGGGTGTGATTCCCCCCCTTTCTTTCTGCCTCTGAACTATGCACCTGCGCATCTATGAAGCCAAGTCCTTTCAGTCCTCCTGCCTCAGCGACCACTTTGTATCTCCACAGAATGGCATCAACTCACAATCCTTGATCACCTTGATGTCTGGAGAGAATCAAAAATACAGGAGCGGCTGAGAGAGACTTGTAAAAACATTGATACACATGAAGGAATTGCTTGGGAAATATTGTAGACACAAACAAACCACTTTTGAGTGCCATGCAAAGACAAAATGCATGTGGCTTGAATACTGCTAGGTGATGAATCATAACTCCAGGTCTGGAAATAATGCTGCAACATGCCCATAATATAATGAGTGACACAGCATTATTTGTGCTGATGCTGCAATTAAACTGAAGTATGCTGGCTGAAATATAAAAACTGTGCATAGTGCTCTTGGGCTGCCCAAACCTCTGGTCACAGAGGCCTCCAACAAACTTTTCACAGTCAACCTGACTAGTCAATCCAAGGAGTGATGGAGCCAGATGCTGTTGCAGGTAAGTCTTTGTTTCCCTTTCCTGTATATTGGCAAATCTTTCAGGGCTTGCATTTTAAACACCTTCTATTCAGTTTCAAATGGTGTCAACAGGGATCCTGCTGAGGAACATGCATCAGCAGATTACTCACAAACTACAAGATGTGCAAGAAACATTCTATGAGCAGACAATTGTGGTTATTACAGAACCACTTAGGAAATAGGAAGGCCTGCTTTTCACATCTGCTTAGTTTTCCCATTCTTTCTTCACTACTGTCCACAGATATGGAAACCAGCAATTACTGTAACATTATTTTCTGTCAGTGAAATTGCCCTTCCTAATGACTTTCCCACAATCACAGCCAGAAAAGTTGGATGGCATTGTGCTGTAGAAAGAAAAAAATAGTGTAGGTGTCCTTCATTTCACAATTCACACCTTTCTTTTATTTACGAAATGCTTGACCATGTTCAAGTAAGTCACCCACAGAAATCTATATGCACAAAGACATCGAAAATTAGCATTTGTTTCCAGTCATACTTTTCCTAATCACTGTGAAATTAGCCTGGGGATGATGCGGCCCTTCTCTTGCAAAAGCGTGCCTGCTTGCTTTGTGAGTTCAGGAAGGCAGGGTGTGCAGCTGAATTTCAAACAGCATCTGTTGATCCACACTTGCTTCCTCAGCAGAGCATTTGGCTCTTTGCATAAGTTGGGGCTGCTGTATCTGTTCAGAGAGAAGCAATCACACTTCCCTGTTCAGTTGTCCCATAACTCACTTTCTAACTGTCTTGACAAGGAAGCAGTAATTTGTTTGTTGTTTCATCCCTGGGGTCACAGTCATATGTCCTGATACTTTTGGTGAAGAAGGAAAGAGTGTCAGATAATGCTTAACAGTGCTTTGGGATGTATCTTTTTGTCAGTAACTAAGCAATGCATTTATCTTAATCAATGGCTATTGCATTTTCTTTACTGAGAACAACACTGTAGATAAGGCTGAGAAGTAGTCACTGCTGTCCTGTGGCTGTTAATTGGACTATGTCTTAAGAAGTATAGGGAGCCGTTAGATAGAACTGCCTGTCAATGGAATGTATTGAGGATCACAGCACTCATTCATCTTAACAAGGTTACATACCTATTTTGTTCCATTTATCAGTAGGACCCTGTGAGATCATGTTGTAACAAGGAAGTATGTATGCTGACACTAGGAGATTAGAAAAATTAATGTGACCACATCACAAGCAATTTATGTACATCTTCCTCCCTACGCCATCAATTTGCAGACACTGGCATCCCCAAAGAGAAAGCTTTCAGCAACAAGAATAGCCATGGCAAGAAAGAGAAAGACTGGAGGGGGTTCCAGTGGGGTCTGGATGGCATTCAGCATCATACAACTGCAGAAAAAACATACTTGTTGGAAAGAATGGATTGGGATGCAGAACACGCTGATGCCTGCTTGGGCTACATTACTGAGGAGGAAATTGAAAGAAGGCAAGGTAGAAAAGTGTTCATAGCACCTCTAGATAATCAGTGTTTTGTGTTGCAAGGAGGGCAAAGAGACACCACAAACATATGGCACTGACAGTGCAGCACTCAGACTAGCAGATAAATGCTAATCAGCCTAACTTGCCCAGCACATTCACTGTACGGAGCCTTCAAGGAAGCCACCATCCCCTGAAAGTTTGCCAGCCTTCACTCAACTCTCAAGATATCTTGGGTGTAAAAGAGAACCTCACCCACATTTAACCCTCCCACAAAAACTAAGAAGTACTCCTCATCATGATCAAAATCTTACTAATGTATTGGGTTTTCATATTGCTAGTGTAGTCCTGTTTCACACTATCACTAATACTACCATCTGCTTTTGTTATCTAACATTACCTAAGGGTTCAACTAGAGTTTAAAAAATTCTTTTTTCTGTTAATAGAATGTTAAACTGTTATACTGTGCTTCTGCTTATAATCCTCACGTGCACCTTCTGGAGAGATTAATATTGGCAGTAAGTGGGTACCACATGGTGGGATACATTAACAATTGTGCAGCACAACAAGGACCTCTGGTGCATGGGAGGGTAGCAGTATTTCCCAGTTTCAAACACAGAGGATGCTACTCCAGCAATCAAATAACGTCTTCCCCATATTCTTCTCTTATGGAATTGGGGTTGCTCCATAGCCCCTTCTGTTACATGGGCGATGATACAGACGAGGACATTTAGCCATACAGAGCTATGTTGAACATGTAACTGGGGCCCAAGTATAATTGCCAGTTTTGGTGATGCTTGATGTGGACTTGATAGCTGTCATTAACATTATTCTGTCCATCATGGCACCCATACTTTCCTGCAAAGTAGTCACATTGAAGCACTAACTGGAAAGGGAAATGTGATGATGCCCTAGCATAATGCAATAAGTACTCACTTGTTCTCGTCTTCATCCTCACCCACAGCTCTCACCTTTGGGTAAAGTAGCATCCTTGTCCATGCTGTGGGGAGCGCATGGGGAGTGGTGACTGCGGTGCCACACAATGGCTTGAAAGAAGGATGCTTTGATGGCTTTGACTTTCATTTGGCATCGTGTGGCATTCCTGGGGTCCCTGGAGGTAGAAAGGCTGCTAGCAACCCTCCTGCATTGTTGGTAGACAGAAATTGCAATTCTCTTTAGTGACCCATACTGCAGGAGGAGCTGCACAAGCCTTTCCACATCAAGGACCTGCCGTGTGTCACCTGCCATGGTGCTGTTCGGAACAAGAAATAATATTGAGAAAACAAAGCTGCTGTATGGAAAGTGATGTGCATCCTGATCAGGGCACTCTGTCTTAATTATATGCTTCCTTGCTCTCCTGTGCTTATAGGAATGGAAGGTTATGGCCTGGGTGTGTGACACTGCAGAAGCAGTTAAAGCCTCTTGCCCACCCCTTTGCTCTGCACTGATGCACATCATGACTCTCAGAGTTGAGTATATCTTGCAGAGGCAGGTGGCTCATTGGTGTTCAGCAATTACACCAGGGACACCTATCACAGTGCCTTTCCAGTTGTATAAGATGTGTTTCCCCTATACCCAGCTTGCTACAAAAGGTGATCTGGAAGCCCATTTCCCATCGCACAATCACAGGATGAAACAGAAGTGGTGGGGACTTTACAATTAAAATATCAGCTGAATCTCTCTTTTTTCCTATGTGCGAAACAAAAAGGCAGAATATAACATACTGTAGTTTATAAAGTACAAGATGAAGGCAGTGTTAGCTGGATATATTTTAAAAACCCACCAACATGCAGCACATATTTAAATATTAAAACACATCAATTACATTGTTATGCATGCATAGGTCTGTGAAGATGCAGTTGAGTGTACATACCTGTGGCAAGTGGCCACATTTCACTGTCTGACTCAGTAAGGGACGTTCCATCATACGGCGGACTTCTACCACAATCACCATGGCAGTCATTTGCCCAGCTCTTAACTGTTGTGATGCTGTTCTGAGTATACAAAGTAATATTAGCCAGTATTAGCCACCAATTTACACCATCCCACTCAGATGGCTGTCCAGTTTATTTTTGAATGGCTGCAGTGTAGG